>NW_026099573.1:3562537-3642654 GCF_025091365.1 Daktulosphaira vitifoliae | reverse complement strand
TAGTTATTTGAAAAGCATAAACATGATTTATAACTACAGTAAAAGCGTAAACAACTTGTAAATTAAAGTTAAAGTTATTCAATATTTAAATTTACTTTACCATTCTTTAGTAAAATAAATATTTTATTGCTTAAAATAAAAATTATCAAAAAAATATTTTTTGAGAAGGTATTAATTATATTAAATTCATTAATTTTTAAGTGATTTGGTCAAGTTAAATTAGTTAAGCATTTTTTTTAATTATAAAAAATTGTACATGTTAAAATTCTGAAATTTAACAAGATATTTGACATATGATATGTAACTGCATTAAAAGTCATAAATACATATTGCCTATATTATTTATTTTTTAAGAAATAGTTTAAAATATCTTAATTTTTTTTTAGCTTGGATGCGAATTTTTTATTATTTTTAATTAGTATAACAATCATGTTTATAATACGTTTTGAAAACGGATTTTTTAAATGCAAATTATTTTAATAATCTATCCTGGTACTTGATAAATTCATATAAATTATTAGAAAATCTAAAAGACTTCAACAACAAATATATTTAACTATGCTGGTAATTAACAATCTTTTTTTTTTACAATCCTGCTTAATTAAATATAATTAGTATGTATTCAATTTAAAATTATTGTTACTTAAGCAAATGCTTATTAAAAAAATGTGGGTATATTAATCACGACTATACATCTAATGTCGATTTTACAACTGATAACTAATACTTGTTTTTCCCACTCTAACGCGTAGACCATGCGGAGTGACTAAAAGCTGTATATAATAATCAAAAGTCATTCCATCGCAACGATAGCACTTTATCAGCCGTAAGTAACTATTTCACTTTAAAATTTATGTATAGTTTTCTTATATTATAACCAATTACAAAAAAAATTTTGATTATTTTCCAATAATCAAAATTTTTTTTTGCATGCATTTGGTTTTTTTTTTCGTGTTTTAATAATTTTAAGATGTTATAATTTACTACTATTTTTTAATTTCGACGATTAACAGTGAACTTTTGTCTAATTATATATTACACATTAAATTAGTAACTCCAGTAAAATCAGGTTACTTAAAAATATCTTGAAACAGAAAATTCATATTTTAGGTATTTAGTTAAATATACATAATATAAAAACTGTTTAAATCGGATAAGCGATGATAAAATTAATTTATAGAATTCTGTTTACTNAGATAAGCGATGATAAAAAATTAATTTATAGAATTCTGTTTACTTTGTGCATTATCAAACTAGATTTATCAATAACACAAACTCAACTTATAATTGTGCTTAATTTTTTTCAAATATATATTTTACACTTTAAATCTTATTATATAATAGCAAAAACAAGAAAAAGAACGCTTTTCTGGGAAAATTACTTAGCATGCTCCCATTATCTAATTTTTTTTTCAACGAAAGTACTTAGTCCATGAGACTCCGGGGAAATTAATGTCGAAGGTCGGGAAATTTTTAACGCTCGACTACGAGCGTTTTTAATTTTCGACCGTTTTTGAGAATAACGCTCGCTAACGACAGCGTTTTACGACCTAAGGTTTGAAATTTTCACCAGATCCGTACAATAACATTTCTAAAATATCTTAAAAAAAATAATTTAATCTGTTCATTTTTTACCGTTCTACGGGATTTTTTTTTTTGTACGCTCAAGACGCCAGGGTACGCTTCCTGAAATTCTTGCGACACTTTACGATTTTTTTTTTCGATTCGCAATTTTACCACGGCGATCTACACGTGCTGAGGAAGCACCAAAATCCAAAAATTCGAGATCCGACCAAAACTCCGGCCGCTACGAACGTTTAAAATTCATCATCAAATTTTAACTATTTTATCATCTTGAATTTTACTGATTTTAAATTTTTAATATATTTTTGTTACACTGATTCTGATGTAATATTTTTTCTGCATAACACTTATCGTGACCGACGTAGCCGTGTACTCCTACCAGAATCAGTGGCCTACTTGAGACTGCCTAAAGAGGCCTACGCGGCGAAGGCGCGTAAGTCTAGTAGGACCTCAGATCAGTGGCGAAGCCCTAAGTAGGCAAAGCTTAGTACTTAATTAAAAATTTTAAAATACATTTCTATCATTTTTCAATGTCCTAACGTTCATAAAAATTAAAATAATTTTTTTTGTTATATTTTGTTATCATATTGTCGCATCCTTCAACGCTTGAGAAAGTTATTAACTTTTTTTTCATGAGAGTCTATTAAGTTTTTAAAAGACGTATCTTTTCTGTATAATTTTTATTTTATAATATAATTTTGAAATTTTGGTTTAAAAATTACACTACTTTTTTAGAAGGAAATAATCTGTTATATTACAATATGTTATAATCAGGAAAATAATTAGCATGAAATTACTTTAACTTTTGTTGGTGATAGATTGTGTTCATAAACATTTATTTTAAGTATTCTTAATTGATAATTTAAATATAGATTTAAATAAATATTAATTATTTTGGTAATTAACAAATAATATTCAATTTAATGTTTCTTTTTCAAAAGTTATAATAATACAATGTAAAATTTTTGACTACTAAGCAAAAGATTATTTTATCACTGAAAAATAAATCTTAGTAAAATAAACAAATTTATTGTTAATATACAGCAGACAATAATTTTTTGATGGTTTAACAAAAATTTTTGTTAGTTCAATCAAATTTTATCAAGCTAACAAATATTTTGTTCCAGTGATAAAAATTCTTAATATGCTTAATATGTAGCAATATTGAGAACACATTTCTATAAAAAAGTTTTTTTTTAAATTCAATTATTTTTGTTTCTCTTAACTGCCATACTAAAAGATAATAAAACTACCACGATTTTTAAAGTATAATAACTAATCTTTTTTTGTTCTTTGATGCGATGTTGAGGAGATATTTTACTATCAGATTAAAAAAAAAAATTGTTTCTATTAANATATCAGATTAAAAAAAAAATTGTTTCTATTAAATTCTCAGTGAGTAACTATTCTTTTAAGTTCAAAGAAGATGAAAAAAAAAACATTTTTTTATTTAAGGTGCAAACGCTTTAAATTGAAAACGTACGTAAAAATGAATAAATAGACAAGCAATGTATTGGACGGTTTGCTTTATGTATACATAAATCATTATTTCTCAATTCCCTTGAATGAAAGAAAAGTAATTCAAAGAAAATTTAATAAAAAATTTTTTTTTATTTAATCAAATCTGATAATAAAAATATTATTTGTATCGTTACTAATTGATATAAATTTTTTGAAAATCTGACTCTTTATATGCCCACAGGGGGGTACTCAAAATAGTAACTTCTGCACAAAAATTTAACTTTTTCAACTTATGTTTTGAAAATGTTCCGGAAATACTCCGAGTTAAATACCTCATGTATCTTTAAAAAAAAAATTATATTAATTTGGTCATTTTTAAAAAAGTTATGGCAGTTTTAAGTAATAAAATTTAAAAAATGTCGAAAATTACCAATTTTTTAATGTGTAATTTTTTTGGTGATTTCCTCCATTTAAGGGAACGAGGGAAATTTTTTCAATTTTTGATGTTAATGTTTTCGACTAGATACGATTTGTGATCTTTTGACATATCGTTGAAAGAAATCGGTTCAGTGAGAGCTGAGAAAAAGTGTTAACAGACACATAAAAAAAAAAACACATCATAGTAAAATTAATACCTTCTAAGCTTCACATTTAAGCAAAAATATTATTAGTATCGTTATTTGAAAAAAAAAAAAAAAANTGCTGATAAAATACTATTAAAATCAAATTTACTATTTTTCCAAGAAACTGGATCTACAGATTTTGATTTTTATAATATTGAAGGTTTCACAGAGACATGTAGAATCAATAAAGTGCATAACAATGGCAAAAGTGGTTCAATATGTTTCATTAACAATAATATACGCCATATTCTCAAGTCAAGTGAACCTTCAGTTATTACTCATAATAAAGAACACATGGAAATTATTCATGTTATCCTTGACAATTACACATATGTCGGATTATATGTTTCGCCTAAATTTCCTACAAACAAAATGTGTGAATGCTTAAAAAATATATCATTGGTAATAATGAAGAAAACATAATTTTTATTGGAGATTTCAATATACATTTCTATAAAATCCCAAATGTTTTAAATAAAACTGTAAAAGAAATAAATTATAAAATACTTGTCAATGAAATTACAACAGACTATGGAACTTGTATTGACAATGTCATAACCAACACTGATTTTAATGTAATTGTTTATGAAAATCTAGTGAGTGACCATAGACCTTTGATTTTAGNTTTATGAAAATCTAGTGAGTGACCATAGATCTTTGATTTTAGAGGACAAAGAAACAAAATTTCATTCTCGATCTATCAACTTGGAAAGGATTGATGACCATTATTCTATACCATCACTGAATGATAAACTACCATCCTCAGAGGATTTAAATAAATACATTGATAATTCATTGCAAATAGTTGTTCACGGTAAAGATGATGACGCTCTTATTGAAACTGAAGATATGGAAGATATGTTTAATCGTTCAATGAGCATTACTGATGACAATAATCATTCAGATGTATCAATCGAAAAAAAAAATATTGTGAAAAATAAAATAAATGTAAATAATATAAAGATTTCTAGAAAAATCGTTGGATTTACAAATATGGATAATGTATCATGTTATGCAAACTCTGTTATTCAAGCTTTATACCATTGTGATAAGTTAGTAAGTGCAATTCATAAAGGTAAAATTGGAGAAAAATTGAAACAAAAGCTTATTGGCTATGAAGCAAATAAAGTGACTGATACGTTTGAAATAAGAATATATGTCGATAATACTTTAAACAACACGATTTTTACTAGAAATGAGCAACAAGATTGTGTAGAATTTATGGAAGCTTTAATGAATTGTAACCGTAGTATATATGATATTTTATTCAGTTTTACCGAAAGATGTATAAGCTACTGTGATAATTGTAAAAAAGAAATGTGCAGTCAAGAGGAACGAAATCTTGTGAAACGTTTAGAATTACCTTCTAATCATGAACATAGTATAGAGCTAGAAAGTCTACTTGAATTGAATAAAAATAAATGGATATCCATTGCTGATTATTCTTGCCAAAACTGTAATCAAAAAGGAGGTTTCAAAAGACGACACGAAATAATAANTGGAGGTTTCAAAAGACGACACGAAATAATAAAGGCTAAAGATTACTTAGTATTACAATTGTCATTATTCAATTCTGCTTGGATAAATGGTCAAAATGTAATTACTAAAATAACAGATATGAAGTTGAAAAATATTTCTAAAGCTCAATTTACAATCGACAATTTTTTTTACACACCTTTGGCTACAATATTTCATTTAGGCGATGATACTAAATCTGGACATTATACCTTATATTTAAAAGAAAATTTCAAATGGGTATGTTGCAATGATAAAAATGTATCTGAAAAGAGATGGCCATGTAATGGAAAAGGGGCGTACTCAATTATTCTAAAAAAATATAATTCATCTGTCAATAATTTAACAAATCCTTTAAAAGAAAATGAACCTAGTATAATGTTGGATTATACGGACAATGTATTGCAATCAGTTATGTATGAAGAAGACGACGACGCCCTTATGGTGCCTGGAGAAATAGAAACAATGGAAGATTTTTTCAGTCGGTCATTGAGTATGGCTAATGGCAATGGACAAATAAATAGAAAAAGTTATACAAATTTAATTTCAAAACAATCTAATCAAAAAGATGTAAAACAAATCTCATCAATTGAGTGTAATATAAAAATTGATTGTAATTGTAAAAATCTATTGTTAAAATCAAATGAAACCCAAAATAATGTTTTAAGAAAAAGTTTATACAATAACATGCTACCAAAAGATTTAGAATACTATAGACTGGTAGTTGACCACACAAATACAGTCAAGAAATTAATAAATAACAAAGTAAAATTATTTAATTTTATAGTTGGTACCTATTATCATATCATACCTAATTCGACAATATATACTTTAAAAACATTAGACATTAATGATTTTAATTGTCTTTATGGAGAAAGTTGGCTAAGCAACTTTGTAATTGATATTTGTTTGGCCATACAGTCTGACACGGTCCCGCGTCGTTCTCTATACACGGAGCCCCGCGACCTGTGACACCTTTATCAGCCGTTGCCCTACTACGTGCATATGGTAGTTTGACTGACTAACACCGCGTGCGATACGCCACGGTACAAAGTCCAGCAAGTGCCGCACGTCCATCTACGACCCGCCGCAAATATACGTTAAGTAATCTCCGTGACGCCTTACTGATCGGATCGCTCGTCGTCTGCTCCACAACGCCGAATATTGTGCCTTTATATATATTTACATAGATACTTGTCATTATTGTTTGCTACTTTCTGTTTCCGGATATTACGTATATATTGTGTTGTCGACGCCAATAAAATATTTCACGTTCACTTTGAACCATTAACGTGTTGTGTTTTCTTTCTAATATAATAACACCCCGCGAGTGCGGCAGAATACTGACCGCAACAACTGGCTCCCCGGCAAGGATTACAAACCGGATTAACTTTGACTAAGGTAAGAAAACCATTTGCTGACTTGTCTTTAAATTATTTTATTTTTCATATAAGAGACAGCTAGGTTTACTTAACCGCCCTGTGCTTCGAGTTATTTCAGTCACAGTCCGCTGGTGACAGCAGCGCATTCCCCGCTCGGTTATAGATAAATTATCAATAGCGCAACAATTGTAGAATTCCACTTCGTTAGTTATTTTTAACATTAACAAGTAGATTATCCAGTTGGTTGCCCAACCAATCCTTATCGCGCGCGCGAGCCGACGCCGCTGATTCACATTACATTGTAACGTCAGCGATAGACAGGTAGTGTACAACACACTCCGTATCAATGCGTTCAATATAGCATTAACAACCGAGCCCATAAAACCGCTTGTATTATTATTTCCGACCTTCGAAATCATAAATATTATAGTAACGTCATCCCCATACAAAACCCATTATCTTAGTGCTATACTATAACAGTATCACAACAACAACAATAATAATACAAACGGCCGGCATTGTTGACGTTCATACGCGAACACATAGCGCGTATTCTCGAGACCGACGGTATTGTATTTCCGAATAACAAAAACAAACAAGCGCTTGCGTTTATTTATTTATTTTTGTTCATTCTCGCGAAATACGGTAAAGAACGTTCACGATGTCAGGTAAAACTTTGTCTCAGATGAATCGTCGGGAACTATTGCGCGAGTGCGCGTATAGACAGCTAAATGGGCCCACNTTATAGACAGCTAAACGGACCCACAACGAAAAGCGATATGCTAGCCGTTTTGGAGAATAGCTTACGCAGCGAAGGGCTAGATCCATCGAACGCGATCTTACCCGAACGCCCGCCGCTTCACTATGAGACGCTCGAGACGGAACGCAAGTCACGGATAGACGACGCCCCTGCGCTATGCCGGACCGTCGATCCCCTACAAACGCAGATCAACCGGTTAACCTGGCGCTAGAGGAATCCGAAACAGGGTCTCTGCACGAGTGGTCAAAGGCAACCGGCCGTCCCAACGGATGTGTGAACGCAGCGTATACAGATGACATGTATACGGTACGTTCAATATCCCACGCAACGGAGGAGATAGGCGCGTTAAGGCAGAGCTTACGCGATGTATCCTTGAACACGCGCATGGAAGCGCGCATGTCAGAAGTAGAGAGAGCACTGTCCCGCATTACGCAGGAGATTCGGTCCCTCTCACACACAATCACAAGTCGCGATTTAAACAACGAGTCCATGCTAAATCCGTTCGCCACCGCACAGATGACGCAAGGAACAGCCGACACAAATCGTACTGATTACGCGCACTTGCCAGAACAAAACCGCGTAACGTTTGGGTCGAGCAGCATGACCCAGAATAACGCGGCTTTACAACAACGTTTGTCGGAGATCGAAAAGCGCGAGGCGCACAATATACAACGATTAACCGGCCAGACCACACGCGCGTCCTCATCACTACCTCGAGCGAACACGCACGAAGCAACTCTCAATTCAGACGCGCGCCCACAACACACGGGACATTTCGGGTCAAACACATTCATGCCACCGACACGCGATTTGTCTCCGTCCTCATCAACCCGTTCATATACACATTCGGCGACTGTACCGTATAATAATCCGCCTGTTTTACGTCCTCCGTCTCCTGAGTTCACGGGTCCATTAAGTTGAACAACATGTCCTGGCGCCAATTTTCAAGGGAGTTTCTCGTGGCGTTCAATAATAATAGCATCCAAGCCGAGCTAGAAAACGAACTCATGACATCACAACAGGGGCCCAATCAAAGTATGACGGAATTTATTATACATAAACAACGTTTAGCGATGCGCGCACGCCCCAGTTGTTCCGAGCAGCAGATCGTAGATCGAGTAGTTAGTCTTTTACGCGACGAATATTACGGCAACGTGAAAATGCGAAGTCCGCGTACTCTAGACGATTTGCGCGTAATCGCGAACGATCTCGACAGGCCCTTACGCACGGGTAGGCTAAAAGCCAACTTAAAGCCGTACGTACCGCCTCCTGCGCCTCCCCAACCACCGCAAGTTTTTCGACAGCGGGCGAGCGCGCTTAACGCGNCCCCCCCCACCATCACAAGTTTTTTGATAGCGGGCGAGCACGCTTAACGCGGAACGCCCCCCCCCGGACCCTGCCGATATTGCGGAGCAGATCATTGGCAAAGCAGTTGCCCTAATAGGCCGACAGTTTCGGGAAACGGGCAGCAACCATGGAGAAATTAGTCCGCTCTTCTGGCTCAAAGACACAATTCCGGTCAGCAATAAACAAACACACTACTCAACGTGCAGCGCGAGTAACTAATTCGTTCGTCGTCGATAGCGAAATCGAGCGCGTTCCTCTCGGGCATAATGATGAAATTTTTAACGACCTACCACCTCACCTCGCCTGTTCACCAGGCCCTCAAACTCGACTACAGCCCCTCGCGCACAACGCAGGACAAGCTGTAGCTCCTTTAAACGCACTCACCGCATCCCCCACCCACAGTGAGGGACACAATGCGGTCCTCAAGGTTTTTAAAAATATTAGTCATACGGCCGAGAAAACAAAAGTCCCCGTGTTATACGATAATAGCGCGAGTCGAGCCAACGATATGTTGGTCACCGTGGGGGAGGGGATACCAGCCGAGACGGCATACCCGCTTATGGCGATTGACACCGCCGGCGGACAAACCGTTCAGACGCTCCCCGTTCGAACTATAAACCACCCGAGTTTTGCCAAACAAACACCCCCGCGTAAAATTACAACTCCCGCTGTGGAACTTGAATTTAACAACGGCATTTGTGACGGCATTACTTGATTCACAAGCGCAAAAGTCATATACCACCTCGGCAATAGCCCATAAATACGGAATTGTGCGCAAAGGACCCACACACGCGGTTAGATTAGCAGACGGCCACACGACACCCACTGCCGGCACCGCTACTTTTATCGCGAACATCGCAGATCTGACAACCACTTTTACGGCCGTGATCTTAGAGAACCTGTACTGTGACGTAATTCTAGGGCATGATTTTCTGACCGATCAGGAAGTCTCTTGGGATTATGCTGCACGCACAATACATCTAGGCGCGAAACGACGTACTACGGCGTACTGAAAAGCAAGCGCTCCCCGCACCCCCCACAGTATAGATCTGCCAAACATAGATATAGCAGGCGACCCACATTCGCGCGAATTATTATCTCACATAGTGAAACAATACGCTGCGGTTTTTAATAACACGGTGNATACGCTGCGGTTTTTAACAACACGGTGAGACGCACATAGTTAATCGAACACGATATCGTTCTAAAAGATTCGAAACCCATCGCATTGAAACCATACCCGTACCCTCTGCACAAACAAGAGGCGATAGACGAAATGGTAGATGATATGGAATCNTAGGTACACAAACAAACAAGAGGCGATAGACGAAATGGTAGATGATATGGAATCACAGGGACTTATAGAACCCAGCACCTCGCCTTGGTCGGCACCAGTCGTCCTGGCCAAGAAAAAGGACGGCTCCTGTCGTTTGTGCATCGACTACAGGCGACTCAACGAAGTGACCGTCTCAGACGCGTACCACATGCCCAATCTAAACGATATGATTAGAAGTATGCGGGGGGCGAAAGTATTCACGACACTAGATTTAAAATCAGGTTATTGGCAATGCTCACTTGAACAAAACGCGCGAAAATATACAGCGTTTAGAACGAGGAGGGNTAAATATACAGCGTTTAGAACGATGAGGGGCTTGTTTCAATTTCGTGTACTTCCGTTTGGACTTAAAAATGCACCCATGACCTTCGTACGACTTATGAACGAAGTACTTAGGGGGTATATAAACGACTTTGTGCAAGTTTATCTGGACGACATCTTGATATTTTCGGAAAACGTGGAAAACCATTTAGACCACCTTAGTAAAGTTTTGGAGCGCCTACAACGACATGGTCTCACGTGCCACACAAAAAAGTGTAAAATCGGGTTCTCTGAAATTTCTTTTTTGGGACACCTGGTGCATGGGGAGGGCATCGATAAGGAACCGGAAAAACTTGAGTCCATACGCGCCATACCAGTCCCACGTAATGTCAGGGACTTACGCAGATTTTTAGGGGTATGTAATTGGTATAGCCAGTTCGTCGATAACTACGCGGACAGCACAGACCCCCTTACTAAACTGCTCAAAAAAGGGGAAAAGTGGTCGTGGTCCCACACACAGCAAAGCGCGTTTGAACACATTAAAACAGCGATATGCGATTCACCACGCCTCTCTCCCCCGGATTACACAAAAACGTTTTGCCTACAAACCGACGCTAGCGAACTAGGCGTGGGAGCGGTATTGTTTCAGCACGGCATCGGCCCGGGCGAAAGGAATATTATCGCGTACGCTAGTAGGAAGCTATCGGATGTGCAAAAACGTTACGCCGCTGTTGAACGCGAGTGTTTAGCGATCATATGGGCCACAGACAAATTTAGATCATTTTTAGAATATGCCCCTTTTAAATTGTATACGGACAACGCCGCGTTAACGTATTTACACAAATCGAAGGGCACCAACAGCAAATTAACCAGGTAACCTGAATTTCACCACAACACACGTACCGGGCAAACACAATGAAGCGCCGGACATGTTGTCACGCTACCCGACGGAGGGGCCCGCTGTCGACGAAGACGCCCTCGACGACAATTTAATAGGGGCGCCCACATTACAACCGTCCCCACGTTCTGCCACTCTTGATAATATTTACGCCGTCATCGAAACAAACGACGCATTCTGCGGTCGTCCGTTTACGGGGGGGAAGTACAAGAGTGGCAAGATAACGACTCGTCTCTTTTAAACGACATTTAATCACACGCACTCCCGCGTCGAACGAGCTAAAATACGCCATTAATAAAGAGAATTTTTTTTTATTAAACGGGCGCGTATGGGCGCGGACACACCGATCGTCGTACCCGGTAACAAATCACATCAACTAATTCGGTATTACCACGACGACCCCTTAGCGTGTCACCCTGGATGGAAAGAGACCTACCGGTCAATAAAGCAACGATTCTACGGCAAGGGGCTAAAGAATTTCGTGCGCATGTACGTTAAATCGTGTCATATCTGCACGTGCACTAAGCCCCTAAACAGACGCCCAGAGGACCCAATAGTCAGTCGTCAACCGAGACAGCCATGGGAAGTAATTAGTATAGACCTAATGGGCCCGTACCCCAGGACATCAAGGGGAAAAACGAACCTGTTAGTAGCAACTGACTTTTTCAGTCGCTGGACCAAAGCGTACGCAATCGGCGCAGCAACGACAAAAACAATTGTTGATACGCTAAAACGCGAATTTTTCTCACGCTTCGGATACGCGCGCGTAATTTTAAGCGACAACGGCAAATCGCTGGTGTCGAAGGAAATGATCGACGCGATGAACCGGTGGGGGACTGAAGCCTGGACCACACCGATATACCAACCACGCGCCAACCCGGTAGAATGTAGGAACCAGGAATTNACCACGCGCCAACCCGGTAGAACGTAGGAACCAGGAATTAAAGAAGGGACTACGCGCGTTATTAACCGAGTCCAGTCACTCTTCTTGGGACCTAAAACTACCCCCGCTATTGTTCGCGTTACGCAATCGATGTAATGTACAAACCGGTTACCCCCCGTCCGTACTCGTCCTGGGAAGGGAAGGGAAACGGCCGGGCGACTAGGCCATACAACATATAGAGCCGGTAGCCCCTACAGCTATTAATAGCGATCGATTGACGCGCGAACAACAAGCCACCAAAAATATAACCACGCCTCCGACCGGCCACGCCAAAACAAAATATACAGTCGAGGACGTCATTTATTATAAAGCGCATCACCTATTCAGTTATCAGTTGCGCTCCGTTCTGTTCGGTTGTGTAACATCTACGTCTCTGCCTTATCGCATTTTTTTTTTTTTTTCTGTTCGCGTTGTGTTTTTGTTGTTATTTTAAACTCTCACAAACAATACTTTATTATGCCTTTATGCAACTCATGCTCCGTTAATATTGTGTCGGCCCTGTCTATAACGTGTACTGACTGTAATTTGACCTGGCACGCCAAATGTCAAAAACTCTCTAAGGAAGATGTAGACTATTTAAAAGAGTCGGACAATATCTGGAGATGTAGCAGTTGCTCTAAAGCCAAAAGAGTCTCGATCCGACTTGACTCCTCAGTCAACTCGAGTAACACTGATTTAATTGAAATAAAAGAAATTATACTTCAACTTAAAGACACTTTTCAAAAATTTAAGGAAGATACCTATATTAATTTCAACAACTTAAACGCCAAATTTAATGCAATCGATAAGATTATCACAGAAAACAATATTTTGAAAACACACGTAATCCAACTAGAAAACAAAATTGAATCCATGGAACGCCGCCAAATATCAAATGATATTATCATTGATGGAATACCTGAAAATAAAACAGAAGATTGCACTCAATTAGTCCACCAAATATGTAAAGAATTAAATTCAAATATAAACGTGTCAATGATAAATGATTGTCACAGAATCGGTTTTAACCGTAACAACGCACGTCCCAGAAGAATTATAGTTAAATTCATAAATCACCAAGATAAAATAAATACACTTAAAGCTCGCCAAATAAAANGGACCATCCAACCACTCCCTGAGGTCCTTCGCGACCCCGTCGCACGGGCCCACTACGACCGGGGTGTCCGCATGGGTCGTAACGACGCACTTCGCGATGCGCGCAGTGCACTCGGTCCCTCGTGCAACTCAGCCCACACTGAGGGTACGGGCCCCGAGCACCCCGGCCGCCACCTCTACCAGGAGGGTGATAAATGTTGCGGCCCAACATTTTGGGACCCGGCAACCCACCCCCAGCTCGACAGGTGTACGGCCCCTAACAGCCCTGCTATCCAATCGCGATACACGAGCGGATAGTACCCGACTACGACCGCTGATGTCATTTCGCGCTGCGCGACCTGACATCACCGCCCTCAACCCTCGTCCCCCACGACGACCGCGCGCCCCCAAAAGCGCGGGTCCGCCGTCGTCGGCCCCCCCCTCGGCGAGACGGTACTCCCCGTCCGAACAGTGACGCCGCGAGCAGCGGTATAAGGAGTACATGTTAAGACGTTGGGGGGTGGCCGTCGGCGAGACAACAACCACCGCGACGACAACCACAACGACAACAACCACAACAACGACACCAGCAGCAGAACCTGGTCCGGCAGAGGAGCCCATGGAGCTGGAGGAGGACCTATTAGAAGACGCCATCGAATTATTCCTCTCCTGTCCCCCATCTCCTGACCACGCTAAGGAAAAAGAAGACTAAACAACACCCTCCACCACCCTCGTTCGCGTTATGCGATCGACCACCACCAAGCGCGATCACGCGCGAACAATCGGCTCGTCAGGACAAACAACGTAAGTATTTGCGGCCTTCACCGTGAAAGCGGTATAATTAGCTATTTATTCCCAATTGGTAATCGCGCCATGTGTATCCGATTCACTGAGTAGACCGGCGGCTTGGCGGGGGGGTATTTGACACAGTCCCGCGTCGTTCTCTATACACGGAGCCCCGCGACCCGTGACACCTTTATCAGCCGTCGCCCTACTACGTGCATATGGTAGTTTGACTGACTAACACCGCGTGCGATACGCCACGGTACAAAGTCCAGCAAGTGCCGCACGTCCATCTACGACCCGCCGCAAATATACGATAAGTAATCTCCGTGACGCCTTACTGATCGGATCGCTCGTCGTCTGCTCCACAACGCCGAACATTCAATTACGAACATTGTGCCTTTATATATATTTACATAGATACTTGTCATTATTGTTTGCTACTTTCTGTTTCCGGATATTACGTATATATTGTGTTGTCGACGCCAATAAAATATTTCACGTTCACTTTGAACCATTAACGTGTTGTGTTTTCTTTCTAATATAATAACACCCCGCGAGTGCGGCAGAATACTGACCGCAACAAGTCTATGAATAAACAAACAGTTTTAAAAGTTTTATACTGTAACGAAGTAACAGAAATTTTAAGTAGTACGCAAAAAAATCAAGAACAGAAAAATAGGTATAACTTCGAAAAAAATAGTACTGTCATTATGCCATGGCAAGTAGAATTATCAAAAATGAATCATCGGATTATTGCAGTAATTAATTTCGAACTTAAAGAGTGTTGCATAATAGACCCAATGAATCCTACTAAAGATCCAAAATACAATCAGCAAAAGTTTCAAAAATTATATAGAGGGTTAAAAACACATTGTACTTATGTTAAAAAACCAATTCCTCAAGTATCATTGGTTCAATGTCAAGCCAAAAACATACCAAAACAAGTTGATGCTTATAACTGTGGAGTTTATGTAATATACTACGCTATCACAATAACAAATAAGTCACATTTCGACAAGAAGTTCAACCCTAATAATTATAGATACGAATTAAAAAGTTTACTGCTAGAAAATTCAGGTGACATGGCAAACATATGTTTATATTGCCAAAAGTATATAGAACATCACAGCAGAATTGAATGGGTGTCATGCACTACATGTTGTCGTCGTGTGGTAACTGATTGTATAGCTGATGAGTATAGATTAAATGATTACAAACATTTTGATTTCTATTGCATTTTGTGTGACAAAACTAATAATTAAGTAAAACTATTTATTATAAAAATGTTATTTTTAATGAACAACAAATCGTCGTCTCCCTAAAAAAAATCGTTTTTTATTAATATAGTATATTTTAAGTGAAAAATCTAAACCTTTAATTTTGATGGATGGATATAAATTTTGTTTTCATAAAACGTTTTAAATTTTTACCTTCATATTAGTAATTATGTTGACAATAATTGACTACATTTTAGCTTCGATGTATTTTATTTTATATTAATTCAACTTAAATATTTTTATCTCAAGACAAAATAAGAGTAAAATATCTTCTCTGCTTCTCATCGAAGCTAAAAAAATTTTTGGGAGACTTAACAGCCAACCTCCTCGTGGTGTCTCCTGGGTAATGCTAATAGGCTGAAGTATGAAAAATTATAAATTTTTATCGTTTCAATAGCCTAAAGTTTAGGAATGAATTCNTCGTTTCAATAGCCTAAAGTTTAAGAATGAATTCATATGTCTACTGAGAATCAACTCAAACATCTTCTAATTTGCCCAAGGAAATTGTAAATGTAAGTTAAATTAATATAACACTTATGTAAATTGATGACCTTATCACTGTGGCCTCCACTTTTATTACCTAGTTGTACATTTTTTTAAAAGTAATAACAGTGTAAAATAAAAATTAAAAAATAATGTGTATAAAGAAAGTTTCAAATTAAATTTTTTTGGTGAGGGTTTGTGGTACATTTTTTTCATGATTTCAGAAAACGNTGAGGGTTTGTGGTATATTTTTTTCATGATTTCAGAAAACGCCCAAAATTTAAAAAACAAAATAAATTCGTTTTTAAAAATATTTTTTAAAAAGTTATACTAGCTTAATGTCAAAATCAATATTTTCAAAAAGGTGTTAAAAAAATTTACTAAATTGAATGTATTATAAAATTTGATTATAATTGTAAAAATCCATAGTGAAATTTAAATGAAATTAAAAATCATTTTTTTTAGAAATGATTTATATAGCAACATTTTAGCAAAAAATTTGCATTATAGAATAGTTATAGAAAACAAAAAACCCAGCACAGGGGGGTCGCGGCACAGTGGTGACGTGGCATAGTTGGATCAAGTATAATGATATCTGACAGTGATTAAAATCACTATCAAAAAAAAACGCTTCGATGCAAATCTTTAGATAGTGTTTAATTTTAAAAAATTGGTGGATTATTCCAAAAGCTTCATAAACTGCTAGTTCCTTATTAATATCCTGATTAAGACAAAGTATGTAGAATAAAAAAGAGATTATTAGAAAATAGTATTTCCCATAAAAAAATTATATTGATCAATACACTTTTCAATAAGTTATAGCATTATAATGTTAAAAATGTAAAAAATAAAATTGAGAATTTTCACACAATAATAGCATTTGGTAGCCATTTTCACCTTGAAGATAAAATAAAGTCCGAAATTTTTTTTTTCCATGATAAAGTATATTACATTAGCTTTAATTTAAGATATATATAAAAGTGTCAGACTTTCCGGAACACTTTCAAAATTTAAGTTGAAAAAGTCAATTTTTTGTGAAAAAGTTGTCATTTTGAATCCCCCCCTGTAGGCAGGTAAAAAGTCAGATTTATAAAAAAAATATACCAAATGATAGGTAAAGACATCATGCATCTACAAAAAAAAGAATTATATTGATCCATACATCTTTCGAGAAGTTATAGCATTATAAAGTTAAAAATATAAAAAAGAATTTTTTTACAAAAATCGTATTTTTTTTATTAAGTTTAATGTCTGTTTTCACCATGAAGATAAAATAAAGTCCGAAATTTTTTTTTACCATTATAAAGTATATTACATTAGCTTTAATTTAAGATATATATAAAAGTGTCAGACCTTCCGGAACACTTTCAAAAGTTACGTTGAAAAAGTTCTACTTTCTATATGCATTTTTATGTTTTGAATCCCCCCTGTATTTAGGGAAATGGTCCGATTTAAAAAAACAGTATGTCGAATGAAAGATCTATATAAATACTACTTCTCATAAAAAAATTGTAATGATTCATACATTTTTCAAAAAGTTATAGCATAATAAAGTTAAAAATGGAAAATACAAAATCGAAAATTTTCACACAAAAATAGCATTCGGTAGCCATTTTCACCATGAAGATAAGATAAAGTCCGAAATTTTTTTTTTTCATGATAAAGCATATTACATTAGCTTTAATTTAAGATATATATAAAAGTGTCAGACCTTCCGGAACATTTTCAAAATTTAAGTTAAAAAAATTAATTTTTTGTGAAAAAGTTGTCATTTTAAATCCCCCCTTGTGGGCAGGTTAAGGGTTAAATTTATGAAAAAAATAAACCAAATGAAAGGTAATGATATTATGCATCTATATAAAAAAGAATTATATTGATATGTTCATTTTTGAAAAAGTTATGGCACTTTTAAGTAAAAAAAATTGAAAAAATTTCGAAAATTAGCGATTTTTAAATTTGTAATTTCTTTGGAGGTTTCCCCTATTTACGGGGAACGAGGGAATTTTTTTCAATTTTTAAGGGTAATGTCTTCAACTAGATACGATTTGTATAATTGTAATGTTTGTAATGAAAAGCATTTGTGCATATTATAATATAATGCTCAAACTAAAAAAAAAATTAATCATCCGTTTTATATAATGTTTAAAATCACGAAGTTTCTCAGTTAATCCAATTAGTACAAATAAGCCGTAGAAAATTTAAAAAAATAATAATTTTTTAATAAAATTACACTTTATTAATTATATAAATTTGACTGGTGCTAAAATAATACCGCCTCTAAAAGTGTCGCTAGGTGTAACATCCCATCGGTATCCCTACTTAAATAGATCCTGACCACCAACGTTGATCACCATTGATTGACTTAGTAATTAACATAGTACTCAGTAATATCAAGTATAAATAACAAAACTGGATGTATTATTCAAATAAATTTTTATTTGAAAATGATTTGACTTTTAATAAATAGTTAAAATAACTAAATTACTTGTTGAAATCGCCTTTTTCCATGTTTGACAAGTGTGAACTTAAACAATTCTAAATTATAAAATGTATTATTTTTTAAACATAAAATTTTAATTATATACAGAATTCTTACTTTGGTACACACTACTACTTCACAAAAACACGTACTGAAAATGATATTAAATAGTTTTAATTTGTTATTAAATTTAATTAGAGATATAACATACTTGTATATATCACACTTATGTATAGATAATAAACTAGAATACAAACTCGTGATAACAGATGAAACCATTTTCTTTTAAGTAAAACATTATCAGTCCCTATACTACGTGTACACATTTATTTTTTAAATTAAACAGTATTATGAATAAATTGTTTGATTTAATAACACAAAGTTGGTATATTTAGTTCAGTTATAAGTACTGTTTAAGAGAGTTAGAAAAATAATTTACTATCTATATTTGTGGTATAAATTGTTATCTGACAATGATAACATTATTATGAAAAAACACTTTTATTTGAATGTGCATAAAATACACACACATATACAGAGTGGCCCACCACTCACTGACAACTTAAATAACTTTTGATCCAGTTAATATTTTTAGCTGATTTTTTTTTAAAATAATAGTTATACGTTAGGTCTATAGCTATATCTCAATAATTAATTTTTTTACATTTTATTAAAAATATTAATTATTTTTAAATTTTAAATAAAATGTAAAAAAAAAATCTAAAATAGCTATTTTGTAGAGTAGAATTTAAGAAAAATTTTAGTAAAAAAATATCTTATTAATATTCAGTAGTAAATATTCTGTAGCGTTTTGAAGTTTGTGAAAATTTGAATTTTCATGTATTATTTTACGGTATTAAACATTGAAATACGTATTGAGAAAAGGACAGAAGAAAACGCTATCTTTTCAATATACTTTTGAATGAGAGTGATAAGTAATAATTGCCTTATCTAATTTCTTATCATGGTATTAATGCCAAGTTTGTAATGTATACACATTATCATCATATGTATACACAGTAATCATGAAAAGATAGCGTTTTCTTCTGTCCTTTTCTCAATACGTATTTCAATGTTTAATACCGTAAAATAGTACATGAAAATTCAAATTTTCACAAACTTCAAAACGCTACAGAATATTTACTACTGAATATTAATAAGATATTTTTTTACTAAAATTTTTCTTAAATTCTACTCTACAAAATAGCTATCTTAGATTTTTTTTTTACATTTTATTTAAAATTTAAAAATAATTAATATTTTTAATAAAATGTAAAAAAATTAATTATTGAGATATAGCTATAGACCTAACGTATAACTATTATTTAAAAAAAAAATCAGCTAAAAATATTAACTGGATCAAAAGTTATTTAAGTTGTCAGTGAGTGGTGGGCCACGCTGTATATACAGGGTGATTTTTTTATCATAACCCACTCAATTACTTACAGAATAATAATAATTTATACATTTTTTTTTATTATTATCTTTAGTTACACATTATTCTTGAATTATTAACTATGTAATACTTTTTAAGTTCATCCCTTATGCCTGGTAAGGGTGTCAACTTTGTTTTTTTAAATGGTAACACATATTTTTAATTTAATAAAATGTTTGAGTTTTTAATTCAATAGTAAATGGCATTTGAATTTTTAATATAACTTAATTCGCTTATTAGATATAAACATTTAAAGTTTCAAATTTTTGAGTTAATATATAGGTATAATACACAAGGGATTACAAATACAGGTATCTAATGGGTTTTTTATGATATTGCTATCACAGTCACGGATTGTTTATTATCAATTATGACTCTCAATAGATATACTTTTTGTATTGTCAGTTAGTGTATTTATAAATCACAACAATGTACCTTACTACCATTGATAATAACAATGCTGTGTACCTGCTAATATCGATGTCATAAAAAATCAATTAGCTACCTGTATTTGTAATCCCTTGTGTATTATACCTATATATTAACTCAAAAATTTGAAACTTTAAATGTTTATATCTAATAAACAAATTAAGTTTTATTAAAAATTCAAATGCCATTTACTATTGAATTAAAAACTCAAACATTTTATTAAATTAAAAATATGTGTTACCATTTAAAAAAACAAAGTTGACACCCTTACCAGGCATAAGGGATGAACTTAAAAAGTATTACATAGTTAATAATTCAAGAATAATGTGTAACTAAAGATAATAATAAAAAAAAATGTATAAATTATTATTATTCTGTAAGTAATTGAGTGGGTTATGATAAAAAAATCATTTTGTATATATATATATAAATTTCTTTATAAACTTCATTATAAATTTTGAAAGTTTCCGATTTTTAACAAAAACATAGTTATAGATATCTATAAATATTCTAAAATTATAGATCACACTGGACAATGTAATAGACAATGTGTAATTTAGAGGCGTTCGGGTCATTAGACATTAAAGTGAAGTATTAACAATTTGATATCCGCCAACCTGTTCGTAAAAGAAGCATTTATGACACAACTAACAAAAAATATATTGAACATTATCAAAATATAAAAAAATTAAATACCGTCATAAACGCTGACGGCTCAACTAAAATAAATTAACAAAATAAATATAAAAAAAGAAGGGTATTTTTTTGTCACATTACAACTTTTAATCGATATTATATTTAAGAATTTTGAAATGAACAGTAATATTTTCAAAAAATAACCCTCATGAATGATTTCTATGATTGTTAAATTTTTTCTGTGAGTATTTGACTTTAAAAGTTTAAAGTTCTGTTAAATTTTCTTTTTTTTATGTTTATCATTATGCACAATCGCATCAAAACGTTTTATGATAATAATGTGAAACCTTATCCAATATCAATCTATAGTGGAGCCTTCGTTTTAACTGTAACCAGCATAGTAAACTAAACTGTGAAAACATTTTCACAAATTTTTCTAAAAAATATCACGAATTTCAACTATTGTCAAAATTGTACAAATATATAATTTTATGTTTAACATTTAAAATTTTAGCTTCGTTGCGAAGCTATTGATTTTATTTTTCTGAGTTTTTTTTTGTGACCGGTACACCAATACTCTCGCTCTTATTGAATTTTTGCTTAAAAATTTGTCAAAAGATCACAAAGTGTACCTAGTTGAAGTTATCAGCGCTATAATTTGGAAAAATTTAGTTCATTTCCGGTAATAAATGTTCCTACTTTCTCTAAGCGTACATTAAATTGAAGTTAATACTTTGTATTTGAAAATGAAAAAATAAAAACTGTAATGCTCCAACTCCATTTAACTGGATTCACTTAACTGTACTTTACTTTCTTACCATTGAAACCATTTATTAATTTTTTTTATTTCTTTTTCCAACTTCTCATTGTCAATTTTAGCTAAAGCCAATTGTTTTTCAAAATTGTTTTTGTCCCTAATAGTCGATACTAATGTATGTTTAATGTCAGCAAGTTCAGCATTCAATGCGGAATCTTAAAACACATATTTTTACTCCGTGAGTATATACAATTATTATATAAAATAGTTATATCCCCTAAATATTTACTTTTTTCAAGAGCGTCTTCATCTTTTCTTATTAAAATTCCCTCTAAAACAGCAAATAAATATACTATATCTTGTTTACTACTCAGAGCACTCCTTTGCCAAGATGGTAAGTGTTTTGTTGTGAAGTCTATCAAACTTTTATATCTAAGTATTGAAAGTAATACATAATTTGTATGTTTTATGGTGCGTAATGTGTTTATATAGATGAAAAAAATAAATATTATACAATAAAAAAATAGCTATTACAATTAGTTACTTTTGAAAGTGTTCAACACTGTTTTCGATTATCTTGTGATGCATGAATGACAGTTGTTGAAACGTCAACGATCCAAATCCTTTAGTCGCTATTTTGTTCAATAAATGTTTAATGTTTGATCTTTGTACTAATTTAGTCTGATTAGATTCCATACCATCACGAAACTTTGCTATAACTTTAGGAATTATATTTTTATTCTGTTGAAATAATTTACAATGTTGATCTTCATCGATTGGTGTCTCAATATTTTTTACATTAATTGCTGTTAAAATATCTTCAGTATAACTCTTCTTTAATTTCTTCCCAAACTTATTTATTATTTCGTAATTAGAAAACTCTTTTGTATTTATATGTTTTGAGTTTAAATTTTCCCCTAAATTTGTATTTGCAACATTATCGCCAGTATTATTCATAGTCATTTGACTTTTATGCTTATTGTTACATTTTCTTTTAGTAGAACCAAATTTCTTTTGCATTTTAGTAATCGACAAAAAAGCACTCATGCATATTTTTTTACAATCAGTTATTATTAATTTGAAATAATGGGACGGGTCCGTGACGCCGAAGTCAATTTTACCATCTACGTTTTTATTAGTATTAACATTTAAATCAATATTATCATTTGGGAAAATTTTTAAAGACTTATAATTATAATTATTATTATTCATAGCAATATTTTCTAAACGTTTAATTTCTCCGCAAATTTCATTGTTGACAAATAAGCAATCCCCACATATTTTTTTCAATAAATTATTTTCCTCATTTTTTATCTTCAAGGCTTCAGACAAATCTTTAACCGATTTCTGATAACATTTTTTTAGCTCTAGATTACCACAGAAATGATTAAAAAGGTTATCAATAGTGTCACAAATATTAAAACATTCAAACAAAGTTTTTGAAATAGTATTTTGAACTAAATTAGCTTCGGTATCAGTTTGGCAATAATCAGTTACTGTTGGTTGATATTTTTTTGGAAAATTATCTAATTCATCTGTTTGTAAAAACGCTTCAGAAGTTTCAATAAAAGTTTCAGTTTCTTTATCCACAATATTAATGGTGTCAGTATATGTAAATTTATGATGATTTTCTGGGGCCAAGGAAATAGATAATACTGATTGGTAATTAGTAACATTCACAAAGTTTGGTATTTTAATATATTTACTATTTACTACTAATAGTGAGGATAATTCGTTTATTTTCTGTTGAGCTAAGTTATTCTCTTCACTTAATATTTCAAAGTTTTTTTGTGCTTTATATAAGAAACACTTATAGTTATTTTCAGTCTTCTCCATACATTTATTTAATTCTAAAATGACTTTTTTTTGCTTTTCTAATTGAAATTCTTTAGCATTAAATTCATTGACTAGATGTAGATAGTCGTTTAATTGGCTGGCTAACTTGTGTGTCAGATTTTCGATTTTTCTCTAAATATTTTATAATATTAAAATAGTTTATATAACAAGTGCAATAATTATTTGGATAATTTTACTGCTATATTACAATATAAATTCTACGTCCTAATACATAAAAGATTGGTGAATGCTATTATGTACATGCGTATGCCACATGTCTTAAAACTGAACTACTTATTAGAATAAAGGGCCAATTCCAAATTTTAATTTTTTTTATAAAAAGAATATATATATATTTTTAAATATTAAAATCTAAGTGTCTTATCAATTACTAATAAGAGTTGCATTAATTAGTTCAATTCGCAAAATAATTTATTTTGTTTTAACTTTTATATGATAATTTTTACCTGGAAATTGGGCCTTTGATCTAATAAAAATTTAAAAAAAATTAATCCTTTTTTATGTGTATTGGAAAAGTAATACTAAAAAACATTTTTTCAGTATAACATATAAGATATTTAATCAAATCAATATTTATTTTAATAGAATCATTATACTTAATATTAATTATAATAATACTTGATTCAAACTACATTAGTTTAAGTCATTGTATATTTAAATCCTTATATGCAATCAAGGCCATCATTTTAACACAATTCAAAATAAAATAATAATAGTGATTACGTTAAAAAAACGACATATTTTGAAAAAAAACTAATTTGGTCCTTACTACATTAAGTGATTCAATTATTAAGATCTAAGTAAAGTAATAAATCTACAATTTTATTCACATTTTGAATTAATTGAATTCTCTTATGTTTTTCACACGTATCCTTGAGACTCTCATTTTGATCATGTAATTCAATTATTTCTTGTTCAACTTTATATTTTTCATTTTCACATGATATTAGTTTATTTTCCAGCTGTTTATACTTCATGCAGTATTCATTTGACAAAGATTTTTCATGAGCCAATTGACGAGTGACTATGCCGTTCAATTTCGATTGTATCCCTGTAATGTAAATACTTTTTTCAAGTTCATTTAATCGTTTTTGAACATTAAAAGTATGTTGACTTAATGACAATTTGGAATCATCCATATCAAAAAAAAAAAAAATTTAATAATAGGCTTTTATTAAATAAACAACATTTATCTTTTACAAAATAATAATAATAATAATTTAATTTTATAAGTATGATAGCCAGTTCATTAAAAAATAGTTGAAATTTTTATTAATGTTCACCGATAAATGAGTTAGTATCATCACAGCTATACATATAATATATATTATTATATCTTAATTTTTAAAATGAAAATTGAATGTTAGTGGAATTTAAAAAATAAATTAAATCTTTTGATTTCTCAATAATTCTTCTCATTCAATACGATTGTGAGAAATGTTGGATAGTTTACGGAAATTTCAATTTTTAATTGTCATGTGATATCTTCTTGCTTTAGGCTTTGACCTTAATAAGTTTAACGCTAAAAAAGCATTTGAAATCTGAATAAGAAAAATCATATAAATATGTTTTTTTGTTTAATACTGGGGAAAAAATTATTACTTGTAGTACAGAACAAAACAGTGTAAGTATAATAACAGGATCCAACAACTTAGCTTCAAGTTTTTTTACAACATTAAAACAACCAGAATGAGCTAATCCATCAAACATGAAATTGTCTTTATTACATCCATGGTTAAAACACGAATGTGGTAATTGTATACTTATTGCTTTATAACTGTTAGCACCGTACAAACCACAGCATGAAAACTAGTATAGTTAATTACTTAGTTTTATTACGTCAAAAACATATATAGAGATAAACCTATAGTAGGGAGTACTAGGGTGCTGTAGGGTCCTCATTGGAACATATTGATCGTATCAAAAAACATTTACGAGTAAAAAAACGGGAGCAAAGTGAGGTCGTGGCACTGTATAAACGTAACATAGTTGGGACAAGTGTAGATGATATCTAACAGTGATTAAAATTACTATTATAAGAAAGAAACACTTCGAAGCAAATCTGTAGATAGTGTTTAATTCTAAGAAATTAGTGCATAATTATAACAGAAACACAATTCCTATTTTCTTATATCCTCATTAGTAGTTCTTAGTTTTAAAAGTATATTTATGAATAAATATTTATTATAACAATTTAATATAATATGAAATTAATATTTATTTATTAAAATCATAATTTTTCCGGAGAAATAATAAAATATGATATAGTAGTTTATTCGTTAATTCTATGACATATATGTATAAACATTAAAGGGCTTAATGCAATAATTTATAAAAAAATTTGTCCCGACACTTTTTCTTCTACATTTAAACGGCTGCCGTAGTTAAAAAAACACTATTTTTGTGTTAAAATTTTCGATTTTCGAATCGAAATTTTCAACTTAAAAATGCTATAACTTGTTGAAAAATGTATATATCAGCACAAAATTTTTTTTTTCTAAATACATTATAAGTACATCTTTCATTTGACATACTTTTTATTAAAATTGGACAATTTCCCCTTATATAGGGGGCGTTCAAAACTTGAAATATTGTAAAAAACATAAATTTTTTTCAACTGAACTTTTGAAAATGTTCCGGAAATACTGCGTCCTTTAAACATATATCAAATCAAAGGTTATGTTATATACTATCAAATGAAAAAAAAAAATTTGTCCCGACATCTTATCTTCTATGTGCAAATGGCTGTCGAAAATTTAAAAAAAAATGTAATGTTTGCGATAAAAATTACATTTTATCGGGATGTTTTTTGTACTTAAAACTGCCATAACTTTTTCAAAAATGAACAAATAAAAATAATATTTTTTTGTATTGAAACCTTAGATATTTCCCTTTCATTTGATATAATTTTTTTTGAAAATCTAACACTTATTCTGCTCACTGGGAGGATTTAAAATAGTAACTTTTTTACAAAAAATAACTTTTTCAACTTAATTTTTGAAAATGTTCCGGAAATACTGCGTCCTTTAAACATATATAAAATTAAAGCTTATTTTATGTACTACAAAATGAAAAAAAAAAATTTGTCCCGACACTTTTTTTTCTACATTTAAACGGCTGCCGTAGTTAAAAAAACACTATTTTTGTGTTAAAATTTTCGATTTTAAATTTTCAACTTAAAAATGCTATAACTTTTTGAAAAATGTATATATCAGCACAAATTTTTTTTTTCTAAATACATTATAAGTACATCTTTCATTTGACATACTTTTTATTAAAATTGGACAATTTCCCCTTATATAGGGGGCGTCCAAAATTTGAAATATTGTAAAAAACATAGATCTTTTTCAACTTAATTTTTGAAAATGTTCCGGAAATACTGAGTCCTTTAAAAAAATATCAAATTAAAGCTTATTTTATGTAATATAAAATGAAAAAAAAAAATTTGTCCCGACGACCTATCTTCTATGCGTAAATGGCTACCATATTAAAAATATGCTATTTTAACAATTTTTTTTTTTTTTAATTAAACACTATCTACAGATTTGCATCGAAGCGTTTTTTATGATAGTGATTTTAATCACTGTCAGATATCATCTATACTGGACCCAACTATGCCAGGACCCCACTGTGCCGCCACCCCACTGTGCTAGGTTTTTATTTTTAATATGATAAAAATAATCATTGCAAAAAATCAATTTAACCTACTTTTTTGGTCTGTGAAAGTTTATAATGAAAAGATGAATTTATTGCTATGATTTTAGCTCAACTTGCAAGATTGAAATTGACATCATTAATTAGAAAATTTTATGAGAATTTCAAAATAAAATGAATGGACGTCAGAAAATTTAATAATTACTATTTACAATAAATTTATCAGAAATGCTCAATATTTTAAATTTTAATAATTGGTGAATTATTCCAAAAGCAACATTGACCACTACTTTATTAACTATATCCTGATTAGTAATACTTTGATTTTTAAGTATAATATTTAAATAAATATTTATACAGAAATTAAATATAGTAAGAAGGGTAAAAATGGGAAAACTAGGCCACTTCAAGGATACTGGGCGCGGTCAAATGAGCTGCTAAAATGAGGCACTAAAAAGAGGTGCTAAATTGAAATTATGATAAACATTTTTACGTGAACAATAGTTATCATCGGTTATCAGACGCTTAGGCGAGGATATTTTCAATATCATTGTACAATAATGATCACTATCGTATTCATTTAATGACAAAAATGACACCACCGGTGGTGTTATACCTTTATACATTTATTCTTTACTATATCACCGGTTCAACGCTCCGTATCCTTGTCACATACGTGTTTAATAAGCATTATTAACATACAATTGTTTTTTTGAAAACTAAAAATGTATTATTTAATAAATTTAATATTTTATACGCCCAAAATAAAAACCATGAACCAGCCAGCTAGCTAATACGTCAATTATTCATAAATATACTCTAGATTTAGTTTAGATTTATTTTATCATTTTAATGAATAAATAATTTATTTTATTTTTATTGAAGCTATTTAGTTTACATCCCTATCAATATGTAAGTTGTTTAAGCGTAATAAAACTAACAACAGCGCGGTTAGGTCAAAAATGTTGGGTATGCAATTGAAGAATTTGAAATTGGAACGTGGATCAATTGGTTTTATTGGAAGAACGCCGATATGTATAAGAATATATCGCACCCCTAGATCTAAACTGTTGTAACTCAAAAAACCTCTTTTTTCACAATTCAAGAAAAACTGATATTCGAGAACTCGCGTGATTTATTTAATTTTCAAAAAAAGAATACGCAATGTAGGATGTTCTGAAATATCATGGTATAGTTATAATGCATTTTTTTGTGTAGAAAGCTGTTTAATTAAGAATTTTTTAATTACGACAGTTTTCTACTATTCAATATAAGAAAAAAAGTTAATTATTTTGAGTTAGCACAGTTTTCTTGACAAAACTTCAAGTTACTATTTTTATAATGACAAAAATATGAACAAGTTAATTCAAATAAACAGTTTATCATAAACTGCATTTCAATTAGCAATAATAATATGAAAAAGAGTGAATTGAATGGAAATGGAAGGAATAGTAACAACGCTTTTTACTCATAAATATATTTGTATTAAGATTAAAATCTTATACATAAAAAAACGAAAAACAAAACGTAAAGAAACTTTTTACAGCAAAATATCGCCTGTATATCAACATTCTATATCACATAAAATCAAAAGTGCTTTGCTTATAACTAACAAATTATAAATAGGTAAACTAGCTTATAACTAATCAGGCTTTCTTCATTGAAAAACTCTATAGGTATCTATTTTTTGAACTTAATTGTTGTCATTTAGAATATTTTTATAGTAGAAATCATAGTAAGCTTTTGGAATTACATTTTTGTCAACCAGTTCTTTGATACCCTTTTTTTTAGCTTCAGTTAATGGAATTTTAGCTACATAGGCTTGCCGCAAATCTTGTGGAAAATCTTCTTGATTTTGTCGGGTTCTTTTTCTCTGCGCTACAACTTTTTTAAATTCTACATCAGAATAGGATGTTTTATAAAAGAATGCACCAGGAGTTTCTTTCTGTACACGTAGCATTTTAATATTATGTCACTTAACTTGTTTTTTGTCTTCACTTACAGTAAAATTTTTACCCCATTCTTCTTGAACAGTTTTTAGGTCATAAAAGTTCTCATAAGTTATTTCTTTAACCTTATAAGATTGGCCAGTTTTCTTTGCAGCTCGAATCAATGTAGAATATTGGTTTAGTACATATTGGACCTGATTGAGTATGCTTCTTAATTTGCTTTTCGATAACACTGTGGACGTTATCTCCCTCATTTTGGGAGTGACCACGTAATAAAAATTTATGTGTGATCGACCCATTTTAAAAACCGCATATGCATACGCAGATAGTAAATATTTATTTTTTTGCTGCCCACAGCAGTTATCGGAGTAAAATATAAGCTCAATATCTTTGCCTGTATTAGCCGCTAATTTATCTTGAATGTAAGTGATGACACAACTTCCGATTTCCACAGCACCACGTTTGCCTTCTGTCTCGTCCCAAAAAAAGCAAACTACATCCTTGGCCATCAAATCGCTCACAGTAAAATTAAAGCAGTTTATCCTTGATTTATAATAAAATAAAGACACTTGTCCTTTAGTCACTGGTATCACTGCCTGTAAATCATACACCGCTACTTCAACATCATTTCTATGTTTGTCAGTCTCCTTTTCTGTCTTTGCTAATTTTTTTTTAACACGCTTATATTAGTTTCACATGTTTGTTGTAAGTTTGTAACTCCACGCGGCACGTGTTATTATGTCACGTATCCCGTCGTCTATGACCTTGAGACTAGACCGTCGTAACGCATTCACCCCACCCCCCTTAACAGTCGACACTACACTATTTTTCTGTATAATTTTATTTTTGGTTTTCGTACCCGTATACACGTGCGTGTCATCAATTATATATATATATATAACAAATTTTTATTGTGACTGACACAGCCCCGCGTCGCTTCATTATACACGATGCCACCTTTATCAGCCGTCGCCCTATTATGAGTATTTGACTGACCAACATCTCGCGTTATACGCCGCGGTACAAAGTCCAGCAAGTGCCGCACGCCCGACGACGTCCCGCCGCAAATGATACCGTAGTCTTCTTCACGTTGTCAAAGTGACAACGATCACGAATCGATCCGCACTCGCGCACCGTCGCCATCAACGCTGCTAACCTGTTGACGCCCGAGGATAACGCGTATCCAATAAATATATAGTTGAGACCGCACAGGCTTATTAGATTATTCGCGTAAATACACTTACGCACACAAGTTATGTTTAGGTATAATCGACACCACCGTCAAGTCGCAAAAACAATACTGTAGCGACAATATATATATATTGTTATATTATCCGCATAGATACACTTTCGCATACAAGTTAGGTTTAGGTATAATCGACACCACCGCCAAGTCCCAAAAACAATACTGTAGAGACAATATATATATATATATTGTTATATTATCGGCATAGATACACTTTCGCATACCAGGTAGGTTTAGGTGTAATCGACACCGCAGTCAAGTCGCGAAAACAATCCAGAGAATATATATATTTAACAAAGGTAAGAACATGCACGTACGCATATGGAATAATCCACCAATTTTTTAAAATTAAACACTATCAAAAAATTTGCATTGAAGCGTTTTTTTTTTTTTTGATAGTGATTTTAATCACTGTCAGATATCATTATACTTGATCCAACTATGCTACGTCACCACTGTGCCGCGATCCCCCTTTGCTGGTTTTTTTTTCTATTTGAGATTAAATCACTCAATAATGTTTATTATTTTTTGTGTACATACATTTTCCTAAACTTAGTCCTAGCGCAAACAATAAAAATTTGTTTATTTGTTATCTTTAGTTACACATTATTCTTGAATTATTAACTATGTAATTTTTTTTAATCTCATCCCTTATGCCATGTAAGGGTGTCAACTTTTTTTTTTTAAATAGGAACTCATATTTTGAATTTAATAAAATGTTTGTGTTTTTAATTTAAAAGTAAATGGCATTTGAATTTTTACTATAACTTTATTTGTTTATTAGACGTAATTATTTAAAGTTTCAAATCTTTGATTTAATATACATTTATAATACACAAGGAATTACAAATACAGGTAGCTAATTGGTTTTTAGGACACCGATATTTTCAGGTACACAGTATTTATTATCAATGGTAGTAAGGCACATTATTGTGAGTTCATAAATACACTAACTAGTAATACAGAATAAACTAAACTAATAATTTGGGCTTTCTTGAGAGTGGGTGTTAAATATTTTTCACGGCTAGGTTTTTGTTTAGGATATCTATACATGTATTTATATATCATGTTTCTCTGTTGTTGACTAACAATATAAAATAATCTATGATGAAGTCATTCTATTAAGAAAAAATAATTTTAAGATCAAAAAATACTACATTTTTTAAATTTACTTCAAACTGAAATTCATTCCATCTTCTTTTTATGTCTGCTTCAGTACTATAACTTAAAAAACTTATTTTCATTTCATTTTTAACAAGCATTTCTTGATCTACTCTGCGATTAATAATAACTATCCCAAGACCAAATTGAAACCATCCACTGGCAATCATAACAATGCAAATCTGACCACATATTGATACTGTTGTATTGCTTGGATAGATAATACATATTATGATGGAAATGGTCTTAATAAAAGGATCTGAACACTTAAGTATAATTTATTCCTTTATTAAAACACCATGTTAAAAGATCACACAATACTACTGGCTTTTCTATAACATTGTGATAACTATGTTATCTAAAAAATGTTACTAACTAACTAAAATGTGTTATCAATACATACATATTCAAATAGTATTAGAAGAATCAGGGGGATTCAAACAGGGACATCATTTGGGTGGGGGGCCAGGTTCTGCAACGAACCTCTAACTTTAAAAACAATCTCAATTGGCCTGCAAAAATAATGCACCAATTTTTTATAGATCAATTCATTTTTCAAAAACATTGTATTATCATTGTTACATGGGTCAATAAACAAATATTCTGGTAACAATTAATTGAGTAAACAATAAATAAAACTGAACTATTGACATTCGTACCGGAGGCAGGATATTGATATTGAATAATTAATGATATTAATTTTCTTTGTCAAAATGGCTGCTGTAATTATAAAACATGCTATTTTTGAGTTCATATTTTATTAAGTTTTGGCTTCGATGGGAAGCTGAGAAGGTATTTATTTTACCATGTTTTATTTATTTATTTTTTCTGTGTCTGTCACTACTTTTGTTCAACTCTCACTAGACCGATTATTCTCAACAATACATCAAAAGATCACAAATCGTATTTATTTGAAGACATCAACCACAAAAATTGAATATTTTTCCTAGTTCCCCGTAAATGATGGAAATTCCCCAAAACAACGATTTTTAAAATCGATAAATTTCGACATTTTTTTCTAAAAATTGCCATAACTTATTGAACAATGAACAAATGAAAATAATTATTCTTTATATTGAAACCTCGAGTAATTCCATTTTATTTGATAAAATATTTTTGAAAACCTAACCCTTTATCCGCCTACAAGAGACGATTCAACATAGTAACTTTTTCACAAAACTTAACTTTTAAAAATGTTCCCGGAATACTGCGTCTTCAGATATATGTTACATATATTTACACACATTACGAGCTGTTGCTCGTTTTTATATATAGGGCAACCTCTGTAATTCGCTGGATGGGCTCCTCCACACAGTACACTTTTAGGTGGTTAGTCTAGTTTTTTGACTTATTACTGACATATGTGAACCGTCACATTTGACGCAACGAGGTTCGTGATTTTAGTATCTTTTCGCATGGCCGAAATTTTGGCATTTAAGGCATTGAATTGAGTTATTATTAAGTATGAGCTCTTCAAATTTTATTTTTGAGTGGTAAATAGTGTCGACTTTGAATATTTCGTTGTTGTTTATGTCTGGTTCAAAGTCAACAAAAAACAGAAAGTAATTTTTTTGTATATCTTTGCAGAACATAAATGACTTGTTTAACATTAAAACTAAGTTCAGTTAATTCTTCCTTAATAATTTTGGGGTCTGTAGAATGGTGTAAGATTTTTAATACGACACGAAATGGTTTATCTTGTTTGATTTGGTACGTATGATAATCAACATATTTTTGTAAAAGAATGTGTACAATTTTTCGATATGAATCGTGGGTTTTGATTTGAAGTTTTAGACCAGATGCGTTACTTTTACAAGTAAATGCATCCATGTCAATAATAATTTTTATTCGCCTCACAAAAGTTTACGTAATTCAAATCAGATTTGATGAATATAGGTGGAGGGAGGTTTGTATAGAGTGGGTTCATTTGTTTGTTCGGTTTCCATGTTATCATAATTTGTTTGTAGAGGAGTATATCGGTTTAATACTTTAATATTATTATTAGATGTACCGCTGTGTTTTGGTATAGGAGAGGATCCGGGTGATTGTGTGTGTGGTCTTTTATTAGGTGATAAAACTGTTATCCAGTCGTCATCTAAATCATCTGTAATGGTTTTTTGATGGTCATTTGTAGTATTAAGTATTTGGGAACGATTTACAATTGTTATCGGGGTTATCGGAGTGTCTAATTTTAGATAATGGAGTTAACCGCAGTTTGTGATTATTTTTCATTCTGAGGCAATTAGTAATGTATTAATTTTTTACCTGGATTCCAAAGGATCGCATTGATATTAATATTTATCTTGTATCTTGAATTCGTAGATTTAAATATTTTAAACAAAACTACTTCAATATTAAACGATAAAATTAACGTAAAATTATAACAGAATATTAGCAGGAGCGTAACACGAGACGTGTGAACTCTATGGCAGCTGAAGGCTATATATGCAATTTGAACTATTACACACTTGATTTACGACTTTAACAATTACGATTGACCTTAATTAACCATTAACATTCTTAATTTATTACTTTTGACGACGTATAACACTAATTACCATGGCGGCATCCTTTGGTCCCCAGAACCCGCTATTTACATATTACTATCACAGGGGGGTTGGAGCACAGTGGTGACGTGACATAGTTGGGTCAAGTATAATGATATCTGACGGTGATTAAAATCACTATCATAAAAAACGCTTCGATGCAAATCTGTAGATAGTGTTTAATTTTATGAGATCGGTAGATTACTTCAAAAGCATCCATAACTCTTATTCCGTTCATTTTATTCCGATTTATAATTATAATATATGAACACATAATAATTATAGTAATTAAATTTAGTATGAAATTGATATTCAATAATATAATATTGTAATTTTTACGGAGATATTATAAAAATAAAAAAGAGTTGTATATTCATATACTTTTAACGCGTATAAAAATTTAAAGGGATTGATGCAATACTTTGTAATAAAAAATTTTTGTTACTTATGAATAAATGCACTAGACTACAAGGAACTTTCATTAGAAACAAAAATATACGTTTTTAAATCAACTTCTCGCGATGTTTTCATATGTGCAAAACTTTTTCAATTACTTCGAAGTTTTAATATTATTACTTATTATTAAAAAATAAATATAATTTTAAATAAATATAATATAATTTTATATTTATGTATAAAAAAAAAATAATTAACAAAAAAGAAATTGTTTTAAAGTAATATTGATTATAAGTAATACTGATTTTGATTATTAATATGTTAAAAATAAGGAAAATGACATATTTAACCTATTTTATTAATCGTTTAAAGTTGATTTTTATGAACAAAATAACTAATTTATTTTACCATAACTTTTAGCTCAATTGGCAAGTTTGAAATTTACATCATTAAATAAAAAATTTTATGAGAATTAAAAAAATTGTATCGTTAATATTAATACGCAGTCAGGAAATTTTATAATTATTATTTATAGTAAATTTTTAAAAAATGCTCAATATTTTTTTGCATTTTTATCGCAATAGATAATTAAGTTATTTGACGTATCGTTGAAAAAAGTAGGTCAAGTTAGAGCAGAGAAAATAAATGATAGTCACAAAAAAATATCTTCTCAGCTTTACATCCAAGCTAAAACCTAAAATATAGTAAAATAATTTTAATATGAATAAGAAATTTCTTCTCGCAAGGGGCGACTACAGTGATGGGATCCATGATCTTTATTAGAAGTTATTTATTTGAAGTTATTGAATCTAAATGAGATAAAAATCATAGGAGTTGAAAATTTATTTTAACTTAAAAAGAATTAAGAAAAAATGCAAAAAATTCCTTGCTATATGCTAGATGGAACCTTGTACCTTTAGCGCGTAAAACAAAAATTTTACCGACTCAGCAACCGTACGTCGCCAACGTCAGATGAAAAAAGTGGCAGTTTAAGCTAATTCGAATTTCAAAGTTATTTTTCTCGACTTAAAAAAAGCAAAAAAATTTAAATAAATTTAATTTTCTATGCTTTATCAATTTGATTTTTATAATATTTATGAAAATCTGTGTATTTTAAAATAAAACAAAATAAAAAATCCAGTATTTTAACACAAAAATAGCATTTTTTTGAATACGGTAGTCATTTTTACCATGAAGACAAATCCAGAGGTAATTTTTTTTTTGTCAAATTAAAGTATATTACATAAGCTTTAATTTAAGATATATATAAAAGTGTCAGTATTTCCGGAATACTTTCAAAAATTAAATTGAGAATGTCCTAGTTTCAATACATATGTTTAAAGTTTTGATTCCCCTTGTATAAAGGGTTATTTATTTATTTATTTCATCATAATGGATGATTACGCCTGTATAATTTATTATACCATTATTAAACTATTTAATAATGGTTTTATTATTAAATTGTCTTCTGATTTATTAACATGAGTAGAGTTTTTTGTTATTTTTTTATTAAATCTAATGATTTGCCAAACTCATTTACTATCATGTTTTCTTGGTAAAGATTTAAACTAGAAAAATGCTCGAAAATAATATCTGCACTAGGTGTGTGAACCACCTGAATATAACATATCTAAATCAACGTTAGTAAACTTTACATTTGGTAGATTATAATCTCCTGCTAAAATGAACTGCGTACTGTTATCGAATAATGAATATAGAGAGTCAATTGTTTCAATATGTGTCGTATAAATAGTAACTGGGCTTGTAGGTGGTATATAACATGTACCTAATATAATTTTTATGTTCTCATTTGCGAACCTGTTCAGCACTATAGCTTTTATAAACACAGATAGCAATTCCACGTCCACGTACATAAGAACCAGTAGAAACACTACGGTCGAGACAAAAGACACTGTAATTATCAAAACCTAATTCAGAATCAATTATATCAGTATTTAACCATGTTTTTGTCAACATAAAATAATCTACATTAATTAAAGGAACATTGCATTTTAAAAATCTAATTTTGGTTCTTAAACCTCTTACATTTTGTAAATTTTTTTTTTAATAGATATATTATTTACACAGTTTGCATTATACTTTTTACAATATGAACAGAAGTAAGTACTATTTGGTCTATCAGACGGAGAGTACTTTAGTTTTTTGGACAAATTTTTGGTACACCATTAACATACTTGATAATTATATTGGTGTTTCTAGCTTCCCGTTTTTGGAGCAATTCTTCTCTAAGGAGTTTGATGTTACTCTGTTGAGTTTTCGTTAAGTCAGAATTTATGCAGACATGCTTTTTTTTTTAATTGAACGCAATTTAGATTTAGATTTTAGTAAATATAATACGTTTGATTCATTTTCAAGTTGTATGTTTTCCACCGATACGTTTAGCATGAATAATTTTTATACTTAAATTTAAGTCGGATATCAGCTCATTTGCGATTGCTGATGGACCATTATTGGTTTCGTTTGGCGACTCTGCTTTGTTGAAAATACAATAACATTTTTACTTTTTAAGATTCTATTTTGCGCTTCTAAAATCATTCTAAGATCATCTCTTCAGATGACGGATTTTTGGCAAAATTATTAGACTCAATACTTGATATTTTATCACGAAGACTATTTACTTCAGATTTAAGAATATCATATTCTTTTTTAAGGTTATTTATAGAGTTCAACAGGCCCACAAGTGTGTTGTTTAAGACGGAGAATTTTGTTTCGTGCCTCGAGAGTTTATCATTTATAGATATGATTTTTTCATAATGGAATGTTTCTATTTGTTTAACTTTTTTCATTCCATCATTGAAAGTAAACTCGCTACTTGAACATATGGATGAAGAAGAAGATGAATTAATTTATAAAGGAGTATTAATTTTAGTATTTCTTGACATATTTTCAGATTATTAATTTAAATTGAGTTTATTATATGTTGTAGACTTGGGTAATACTCATATAGATATTTGAAATAAATAAAGTATAATTTCCCAATATGATATTTAAACTTTGGACGCAAAGATATGACAACACGGTCATATAATCAAACGGCACTATACACTATATGTATTATTATAATATATAAGATAACTCTTTAACTACATGCACAAAATACGTCCAACTCGCACGAAAGTCGGTAATGTACTAATCCGATTTACAAAAAAAGTGTGTCAGATGAAAAACGTATTTAAAAATTTATTAAAAAATAATAATAATATTGATCCATAAATTTTTCCAAAAGTTATAGCAATATAAATTTAATAATACGAAGACAAGTCTAGGGGTCAAATTTTTTTTTTTTTTAAATAAAGTAAATTTAAAAGCTTTAATTTAAGGTATATATAAAAGTGTCAGTCTTTTTTGAACATTTTCAAAAGTTAAATTGAAAAAATTTACCATTTGAAACCCTTCCTGTGGGCTGGTAAAGGATCAAATGTTCACATATATATATAAAATGATATGTAAATACCTAAGGTATCTACAAAAAAAAAATATAATTATTCGGTCAGATATCATTATACTTGATCCAACTATGCTACGTCACCACTGTGCCGCGACCCACCTGAGATGGGTTTTTGTAATTCTGTTTATTACATTCAACATTGAATATACTCAATAAAGTAATTATAATCCGTTTAATATTGTTATATATCTATTGACTGTTCTTATAAAGAACACTTAAATATTGGCTACTGAAACGGAAGGCTATGTTTTCTTTTAATAATTACGTATTGATTTTATTTGAGAGTTCAAATAAGTTCAACTGGAAGTACATAATTGTGATAAATCACACTAAATATCATACATTCTTGTAAACGAAATACTGACTACAGAAAAAAGTAAATTAATAAACAGAAAAAATATTGATTGGATATGTTTTAATTTACATGTGTTGCAGCTGCAACATAATAGTGTGTTGTTAACTTAAAAGTGTGTACTCGGACCGGTTTAATCATTATCACGCGACTACTCCCTACTACTCAAGTAGTAGTGGATATCGCTACTACCGGCCGATCAGCTGTTCACACACTACACACCAAACACAACACATAACCGCAATATAGTATAGTACAACATTGTATTGCGTAACAACCAGTATATACACATTGTTTTTTTTCTATTGTTGAATTTCGTATATTTTCTTGAAAACGTAATTTAATTTTTGTAACAGGAAGAAGTTATTTTTATATCATAGCATTGATTGTTTACAAAAATCTTGTTGCACTAATTGTGACTTCCTTAAAGCTACTAATTAGCTAACGGAAAGATTTATTGTTGCTACTAATTAGTAAAATTAAGCTAGTCAATTGTGATATTTAAATTTGAGTTACCAAATTGTAGTCTTAAGTTCATTTGTTATTATTGTGATTCATGTTTTAGTTTTAGGTAGCATCTCTGGCCAGCAGCTCTGCGAATTGTGAGTACCATTGTTATTTATGTATTATTCATTTTTGTTTTCTTTTTCTCAATTTAGCGTAGTTATTATTGAATTAAATTTTGTTTATTATAATTATTGAACTGATTTAGTGCTGTCATTGAAGTTGTAGAGTTATTTTTTGTCATTATTCTGTTATATTTTTAGAGTTCATATTTTCATTATTATTTGTTGAGCCAGAAGGGCTATATTCATCTAGTCAACTCATTTATTAAATTATTATTATTAATTATTATAAAGTTTTTGTTGAGATATTTATTTATTTAGTTAATTAAGTACACACAAAACAATTACACACTAACACATCTGTCACTACATAGATCTCTGGTTGCTGCGCAGGCGACCCCTCCCACCACCAGTGATTCTAGTTACATACATCACACTACGCAGCCTGATCGGTATTGGTGCAATTAGCCGGTTCGGGTACGCACTATAATATTTAGTGCCCCTGGCCCCAACAACATGTTTCTTTTTTTCTGATTTATATACTTATATAACCCATTATTAGCTTTGGTTTCCTATTAATTTTTTTTTTTAATTCTTGATCATAACTTAATTACTACTTTGGTTGTTTTTCTTTAATATTTAATGTTTTTATTATATATATTTTATTCTGTTCATTTGATTTTATAATGTTGAGACTACATTTAATTTTATTTCTTCTTCCTCGCCTTAGTCTCAACTACTTAGGGTCGGCCACCCTTATCCTAAACTTCCACTTGACACGATCTCATACATCATCTACGCTCACATCACCTGTCCTCAAATCGTATTCAATAGCATTCCTCTATCTCTTTTTTGGTCTTCCTCTATCTCTTCTTCCTTCAACATTCATTTCTATAACTGTTCTTACAGCTTTCGATTCTTCTCTCCTCATAACATGACCAAACCATCTAAGACTATTTTCTCTCATCTTTTCCACGATTGAAGCTACACCTATACTTCCTCTTATATGCTCGTTCCTTATTCTATCTTTTCTAGTCACTCCACTCATCCATCTAAGCATTCTCATCTCTGCTACACTCATTCTCTGCTCTACTTTCTTATCAACTGTCCAACACTCTGGATCATACATCATAGCTGGCTTTATTACAGTCTTATAGAATTTACCATTCAGCTTCATTGGAATTCTCTTATCACATAACACACCAGACGCTTTTCTACACTTTAACCACCTGCACTTAATCCTGTGTCTTACATCCTCGTCAATACCACCACTCTTTTGCACAACTGACCCTAAATACATAAAACTTTCCACCTTTCCAATCACATCCTTGCCTATTGTCAATGACCTTCTCATTTCACCTACCTCGTGTTCTCCTTTGTCAAATTCATACTCTATATACTTATACTTACTTCTACTTATTTTTAAACCCTTTTCTTCAAGAACTGATCTCCACAACTCTAGCCTTTGGTTAATTTCCTCCCTATTTTCTCCTATTAACACTATATCGTCAGCAAACAGCATGCACCACGTCACTTCTACTTGTATTTCTCTAGTAATTTCATCTATCACTATAGAGAATAAGTAAGGGCTTAAAGCAGAACCTTGGTGCACTCCTACTTTTACCCGAAAACCTTCAGATATTCTTCCTATGCATTTTACCATGGTACAAGTCCCATCATACATATCCTCTAACGTCTCTTTTGGATACTCCTCATTCAGTAATTTTTCAAAATACTCTTTCAATCATCGTGTTTTTTTTTTTTTATTAAATTCAAGTGAAACCAAAAAATTATTTTTTTTATATTTGTGATTTATATAGCAACTTATTAACAAAGAAATTGGAATATTATAGACTGGTCGTAACATTCACAAATAATGTTAAAAAACAGTAGCACAGTGGGGTCGAGGTACAGTGTAGACAAGGCATAGATGGAACAAGTACAGATGATATTTGACAGTGATTAAAATCACTATCATAAGAAACGCTTCGATGCAAATCTGTAGATAGTGTTTTATTTAGAGAAATTGGTGGATTATTCCAAAAGCAACATCAACTCCTATTTCTTTGATTATATCCTAATAAGTAGTTCTTTGAATTTAAAATATAATATATGAATAAATACTAATTATAATTATTAAATTTAATATGAAAATATAAAAGTAAAAAAAAATTAATAAGTTTAATTTCTTATGTCTTATGACCTTTATTCTATGTCAATTAAATTATATAATATTCGTGAAAGTCAATATATTCACCTAATAAGATATTTTAAAATAAAATAAAATACAAAACCTAGAATTTTAATAGAAAAATAGCATATTTTTGAATACGGTAGCCATTTGCGCATAGAAGATAGGTCGTCGGGACAAAATATTTTTTTAATTTTATAGTACATAAAAGAAGCTTCAATTTGATATATGTTTAAAGGACTCAGTATTTCCGGAACATTTTAAAAAAATAAGTGGAAAAAGTTCTATTTTTTATACAATATTTCAAGTTTTGAACGCCCACTATATATGGGGAAATTGTCCAATTTTAATAAAAAGTATGTCAAATGAAAGATGTACTTATAATGCATTTAGAAAAAAAAAATTTGTGCTGATAATTGCATTTTTCGAAAAGTTTTTTTAAGTTGAAAGTTTAAAATCGAAAATTTTAACACAAAAATAGCGTTTTTTTAACTACGACAGCCGTTTACATGCAGAAGATAAAATATCGAGACAAATTTTTTTTTTTTCATTTTATAGTACATAAAATAAGCTTTAATTTGCTATATGTTTAAAGGACGCAGTATTTCCGGAACATTTTCAAAAATTAAGTTGAAAAAGTTAGTTTTTGTAAAAAAGTTGCTATTTTAAATCCCCCCCAATGAGCAAGTTAAATGTTAGATTTTGAAAAAAATTATATCAAATGAAAGGAAAATATCTAAGGTATATTTAAAAAAAATTATTTTGATTCGGTCATTTTTAAAAGAGTTATGGAAGTTTTAAGAAAAAAAAGTGAAAAAAATGACAAAATTTACCGATTTTTAAATTTGTAATTTTTTTGGATATTTCCCCCATTTGGGGGGAACGAGGGAAAATTTTTCAATTTTTAAGGTTAATGTCTTCAACTAGATACGATTTGTGATCTTTTGACGTATTTTTGAAAGAAATCTTTCCAGTGAGAGCTGAGAAAAAGTGGTAACAGTCACAAAAAAAAAAAAAAGAAAAATAAACAAATCATAGTAAAATAATTTCTCAGCTTCGCATTGAAGCTAAAATTATAAAATATAAAGTAAAATGATTTAATATTGTAGTTGAAACCTATTATCATATCNTAAAATTTTGTATTAAAAATTGATAAAATAATATTGTTATTAACAAAAGGCTCTTTATTGTATTAACGAACACAGCTATAATTTTTTAACAGTTAATTACATTATCGATATAATGCAAGACTTGTTTAATAGTAAGTAATTATTCTTTATATTTACGGGACTTAAATCTTTAAATATAATAATTTATAAATTAAAAAACACTTACAAAATAACATAGTTTTTTTTTAGTGTTCACAGCAAATATAATTCCACAAATACATGTCAATAACATTATAAGCCCACTGTATAGCGTGAAAACTATTTGCTTGTTGCTTTCTAGATTAAGAAATGTTCTAGTAATGTCTATATTTGATAAATATTTGTCTGAAAGAATCATCAGAATTATTGCAAATACCTTTAAAATAGTTAAAAATTAGGATTCATTTATACATTTACAGCAATGGTTATTAATAATAAAACGTTTAAGAACTCAATAAAATTGTTATTTTAAAGAATTTATGTCTGAATACATAGAGTGATCAATTAAGAATATTATAAATATTTTCTTGGAAAATTTTTAAAATTAAAATTTTTTTAAACTGAGAAACCGAAATACATGAGGATTTTATAAGAGAACACGTAAAAAATTTTTTTCATTTGACTTTTGAAAATATTCCTAAACATCTGCCTATTTTTTACCTATAAAAATTGAAGCTCTAAAAGCATATTTAAATACTAACAGAAATAAAATTCCAGGTTAGTTGAAATAATTGCAAGTATATAAATAATTGTAAATTTAACATATTCGTATTATTGCATTTTAAAAATTTTGGAAATTCTCAACTCTCACTGGACTGATTTTAACGATTAATATGTCAATAGAAGCTGATTTCAAGTTAAATCAATTAGCAACTGAAAAAATTCCCTCAAATTTAGAATTTTAGAAAAAAAATCTTTTTTTGCAAAATTTTTGGCAAAATTCTTTCGCCATTGCTTGTTAAATTTAATCTTTTTTTAACCAATTGACACGGCACCGCCTTTTGCTCTAGGCTGGCGCTCACCCGTGTCTCTCTCGATATAATAGCCGTCCAGCTATTAATATGACAATCGGTTGTCATCGGTCGTCTCCCCGCCCTTGACACTGAGATAAGGCCGCCGCCGAATATGGATTACCGATATTGCTTTCTGTTCCGTTTTCGACGTTCACCCGAACTGGTGCATTATTTCTTTCTGCTCGTCTTCTTTTTCTCGCCTTTTTGGACTGCGTTTTTAAGTAATTGTGCGCCTTGTCTTTGATTACGTACTACATAATTGAACGCCTTTTGGACTGCGTTTTTAAGTAATTATGCGTCTTGTCTTTGATTACGTACTACATAATTGAACGCCTTTTTGGACTGCGTTTTTAAGTAATTGTGTGCCTTGTCTTTAATTACGTACTACATAATTGAACGCCTTTTTGGACTGCGTATATTAAGTAATTGTGCGCCGATCTTTGGATTACGTATTAAGTGGCTCCCCGAGAAGGAATCTAAACCGGACGAGGAAAGTTAAGGTAAGAGGCTTTGAGCCGATTCAGTTTTATTTCTAATTATATTAGATTTTAGTTTTAACGTGAAACGGTGAAGTCTCCCTTATAAATTTATTAGTTCATATAGTTATTTGAACGGATTTCACTGGTGACAGCAGTGAGTTTTTACCTGGGTTATTCACACTTACGTGTTAGCGGGATTAGATTTAGCCGGGCTCTGGGAAAATTTTCTTTTATAAAAATAAAGTCAGAGCACTACATGTAGAGTACTACATAATTGAACGCCTTTTTGGACTGCGTATATTAAGTATTTGTGCGCCGATCTTTGGATTACGTATTACAATTTTCCATTGATAGTTTTCTGTTAAGCATACTATTGTCGTCATTTGTTCATGATATCACATAAAAAAGATATTTTCAATAATTCTTATTCACATAAGCGTCACTTGTAGTAGTAAAATAAATACCTTAGAAAATTTATAAACATTGAAATAAAAAGTTGTTGCCTCCATTTTAATGAACACCAATCAAATGAATCATGAATTTTTATTTTAAATCCAAATCATTGATCAATTTTAAGACGTAATCGATTGATCGAATGAAAAGATCTATAAGAACAAAATTATTTGAAATTTTTTTCTATCATATCATCTAACTAAAAATAGGCATTCTGACAAAGAAAATTAAAGTTTAATATTTTTATATATGAAAAAAAATGTATCTATATATTATTGTTAAGTTTTTCTATTCAAATAATATTTTTTTTTACAGGATTCTAAAACATTCAATATTATCTTATCCTTAAATGACCACTCTGTATAACAGGTATTGAAAAAAATTACTATAAGAAAAATATTTGTATAAAACATTATAGATGGTTCAGAATGTAAAAATAATTTTAATTGTTTCCACTTCTCCTTGGCATCCATTCTATAAATATGAATAGTATTATTTGATGATAAGCTATAGCCTTCATAAATTGTTAATGGTAACTTAGCATTTTTTTTTTCTTCAGATTCTTTATATTGGGTATTACTTTTTTCCTCGTATTCAAATATTTCTGAAAGCATTGATGACCCACTAATAGATTGGAAGTCTATCAGAAAATTTCATGATCAGAACTAGTTTTGAAAATTATAAAAAAAAGTATTTCTAGAGAAATTGTATATCTGGTGATTTAAAAACATTTCATTTCTTATATCATCTATTAAGTATGAAGTTATTAATGCATTTTAGCTTCGATTTGAAGCTGATAAGGTAATAATTTTTTCTATAATGTGTTTCTTTTTTGTATCTGTTACTACTTTTTCTCAGCTCTAATCGATCCGATTTGATCGATCGTATGTAGTCGAAGACATTACCATCAAAAATTAAAAAAATTTCCCTTGTTCCCTGTAAATGTGGGAAATATTCAAAATAATTACAAATTTAAAGATCGCTAATTTTCTACATTATTTCAATTTTGTTTTACTTAAAACTGTCATAACTTTTTTAAAAAATGACCAATCAACTTAATTTTTTTTTTTTTGTTGATGCATGATGAAAGTAGAACTTTTTCAACTTAACTTTTGAAAGTGTTCCGGAAAGTCTGACACTTATATACAGGGTGTTCAGCATCACTCTCCATTGAGCCATAGAAGCACTTTGCAATCTTCCAACTCACAAATCTCCAAGGATAATTCTCGTTATTCTGGTAAGAACAAACAAGGTTCTAAATCTCCAACTAGCCCTTTACATAAAAAACCTAAATCTAATGACCCCCAATTTCAAACTAGCATCATAGATTGTAGCTCACCTGAAATCATCGTTGTGACGTCACCTAGTTCGCCAACTTCAAACATTAACTCACACTATGTCAATTCTCCTAATATATCAACAGTCAGGCAACCCAATGTTTCTGAAAGCTTTTTATTATACTACACTGGTCCCCTTAATGTACTTGATTCTACATCTGGTAATTTTCATCCGGTCAAGCTCTGTAAAACTTTTTTCAAACTATATCCTGGTATTTTTAGCATAAACCCTATTGGTTCTAAAGCCTTCTCGATCAAACGTTCCATTTCAAACTAAACGTTAATAAAGCTTTTACCTTTTCTGATGTTGCAAAAAATAAAAATATATCTAGTGTCGAAATCGTAGCTTCTCCTTCCTTTCCTTCTCTTAGTCATTCTACCAATACATATACAAATAATCAATATAAGAAAAAAAGTAATAAGACTTAAGTCCTCTCTCCCCACTTTCCTCCTTTGCCGAATGACTCTTTTAGGAGCACTAATCACCAATCATCTTGGTAACATTATTTCGTCTGCTATTTCTACCTACAATCTTTGTATTCTCAATACAAGACCCTCACTTTCCTTACAGGCCCTTCCCAAATGGATTCAATAGTTGACCTAACCATTTCATCTCCCTCTTTCTCGTTGTCGTTGTCATGGTCTGTCCTAAACTGCAATCATGGTAGTGATCATTTTCCCATTATTATTTCCCACACGAATTATCCCACTCCCTCACCCTCCTCCTCTAACACCGCTGTTAACAGATTTAATTATTCAAAAGCTGATTGTCCATCTTTTCAAAATTACATGGCCATTTTCACCTCTTATTTTTCCTCCTCCTCACCCATTGAAGACTACAACTGGTTGGTGTCTACAATTATTAGAACCGTTAATTTATCTGTTTCTTTAATTAAAAAAACTAAAAAGTCTTTTCCCTCTTCTCCAATATGGTGGTCTTCTTGCACCTACGTTATCAATGAGCGCACTAAAGCTTTTAAAAATATAGATCCTGGGGTCTATTAAGGAACTTATTTAAATACCAAAGGGTACGCGCCTCTATTCAAAAAACACTTAAACAAACAAAAATTATGTCCTGGCACTCCTTTTGTTTCTCACTTAATCCTTCATCTGGCCTGTCAAATACCTGGGCTATTGCCAAAAACTTTAAAAACTGTCAACATAATAATTCTTCCTCTTTAAACGAGTCATTTTTTGATCCCTTCTGTAGTAAGATTGCTCCTCTCTATATTCCATCCTTAGAAGAATCCTCTCCTTCCATTGATCCTAACCCTTTCCTTAATCCTCTCCCTTTTCATCCTCTTAATTCTTCGTTTACACTCAGTCATATTTCCTATGCAAACTACTCGCGTAAATCGTCCATCTCTGGTTTGGATGGAATTTCCCCTTTGGTTCTAAAACATCTCCCTTCTCATTGCGTTGAACTTCTTCTAGTCATTCTCAATTCTTTATGACCCCCATGTGTTATTCCTGATTCTTGGCGTAATTTTAACGTCATACCCGTTTCTAAATCTAACTCAGCTTCAGTTGTATTTCGCCCAATAGCTCTTTCCTCTTCTCTTTGCAAAGTAGTCGAACACATTATCAAGAACCGTCTTGATTGGTTTTTTGAAAGAACTGTCTTTCCCCTAACTTATATGGGTTTCGAAGAGGGATTGGCACCATGGAGTGTTTATCTACTCTTACGGCCTGTATATACAAAGCATTTTGTGATAAATTCTATTGTCCCGCTGTCTTTGTTGACATCAAAGGTGCTTTTAATTCTGTCACATTCCTACCCTTATTTCCTTTTTACATTCTTATTCTATACTCCCTACACTTAGTAATTTTATTTAACGTCTCTATTCACAACGTTTCCTTACTTTCACTTCTCCTTCTGGTTTAATATTAAATCACACCTCCTACAGCGGCCCCCCACAGGGTAGCTGCCTTAGTCCTCTTCTTTTTAGTATTTACATGAGCAAAATTAGCCTCTCCATTTCCTATAGTGGAACTTTTTCACTTTTCTATGCCAATGATATCGTTCTTTTCTCTCCTCGTATATCCATTCATAATGCCCTTAATAACTCACTTGTCGTCCTTTCCAACTCTCTTCAAATTCATTATTTTGAAGCTGATCCATTGAAAAGCCAGTTAATTATTTTTACTAGAAAACGCTTACCGTCCGTTTACCCCATAATTATTTTTGATGGGATAACCATTATCCCTCTGATTGCGTCACTTATTTAGTCCTGAAACTGGATCCTAAGCTGAGATGGCTTCCTCATTTCCGTTTCATTCTTTTATCCGCTGCTCACTGGGTAAATTTCTTTCGCTGTATTACTGGTACATCCTGGGGCTCTCGTCCCTCTTCATTACTTCTCATTTTTAAATCCGTTATCCGCGCTAAAATTGAATACGGCTCTTTTTTATTTTCTTCAGCTTCCTACACTCATAGGAAAAAATTAAACTCCCTTTTATTCGCATGCTTGCGCAGCATTGTGTTCTGAAGTCTACCCCGAGCTATAGTATTTTTGTTGAGTGCTCCTCTCCCCTTCTCGAAATACGCTATCACTTGCTTGCTAATAAATTTCTCCGAAAATCTCTCTACCCCTCTCTATCTACCCCTTTACCTCTATCTCTCTAATATTTTTCTTATTAATATTATTATTTTTATTATTATATTATAATCAACGCCAAGCAGCGTTTACAAAATTAACAGACAATAAAAAATTGGACAACAGATAACAACTTAATAGACACATATCTTATACTAACTTAATATTAGAGAGAAAAAAGACATGGTAAATAATAATAAATAAAATATACATGGTGTAAATTGTATAAAACAGGATGTGAGCACTTCGTACTATAAATGGTTTAATAACATATTTTATTATTTGCATTATATATCATCCTTATAAGTGGATCATTCCTGGAGAAGTTAATTTTATTGGTGGGGATATAAAAATTACACTGAAGCCTAGTATTACTAGGAATCCGAAAACATAGTTCTCCAAGAAGCCTGGGAGCATCAACTTGACCTTCGATCAGACGCTGAATAAAAGTGATACCAAAATTATCACGCCTAACTGAAAGAGGAACAAGTCTCAGAGCTTGACTTACTGGCTCGTATTCATGTGGTTGATGAGGAATGTTGAGGCAATAACCGGCAAAACGCATAAAACTACTTTGTACACGTTCGATCCGACAGATGTTAACTGCGGTATATGGTGACCAAACAATAGACCTATATTCAATAACCGACCGGACTAGAGCACTAAAGAGAGCTAAAATGCACTTGGGAGAGCTGAAATTGGTTGAGTGACGTCTTATAAATCCAAAAAAACGAAAAGCTTTGCTGGTTGCATAATCAATATGAGGGCTGAAATTAAGGGAAGGTACAAATAATATGCCTAAATCTGAATCTAAATATGTCTAAATGACCTGATTAACGCGCTGAATAGATGTGCCATCAAGCTTATAGTCAAAAGATATCACTGACTTGGAACGAAAGAAAGTCATTACTTTACATTTAAAAATTTTAAGAGATAAATTAAACGTACTACACCAATTGATGAATTTATCAAGGGTATTTTGGAGGTGAAGCAGTCATTGTTTCAGGTAATCATGTGAAAAATTTTAGAGTCATCGGCAAAAAGTAGAAGACGACAAGGGGAAACAACTGAGCACATAGTGTTAATGAAAATATTAAAAAATAAGGGACCTAAATGGCTACCTTGTGGAACACCAGACAATGCCCGGAAGAGATCAGAAGACTTACCGAAGAGGCTGACAAATTATTGTTGCCCACTAAGGTAAGAAGTAAACCATGATAAAAGTGGCTCGCCAACACCAAGTCTATCTAGGATATAAGTGCATTGTGGTCTAAAGAGTCGAACGCTTTAGAAAAGTCCATATATATCACATCAACTTGATTACCCAATTCGAACGCCGCGTGAAGGTAAGATACAAAAACAACTTGACTAGTCGCAGTCGAGCGACCTGGAAAGAAACCATGTTGGTCAATTGATAAGGTGGTTAAGAAAGAACGTTCAATTCGTTTCAGTACTATATACTCAAACAGTTTACCTAGGATAGGAAGGCCGGAGATGGGTCTATAGTTAGCAACATCAGCTGGATCCCCAGACTTTAGAATTGGCGTAACTCGACATATTTTCCACACGGAAGGGAAAACCCCTTCTGCAAGTGATTGATTAAAAATTAAAGTGACCGGTTAACTGAGAGAGGCACGGCAGTAATACAGTAGATTAACAGAAATGCCATCAGGGCCAGAACCACGAGCATTTGATAAAGAGTTGAGTGCTGCATTAACTTCATCAATCAAAATTGACAAATTAGAAGGAAGGTGTGAAAATTGATTGTTTGTAAGTTCATAAGATAAATCATTAAAGGTAAATCGAGGGTCACCATACACAGATGAGAAGTGAGAGGCAAACAAAGAAGAAACTTGATCACCAGAAGCCTTAGACTCCCCTAGATGAATCTCATCTAGTATTGTAGAGACACCACGTTTACTTCGAATAAATTCCCAAAATGATTTAGGATCTACACATAAGCGATCTTGCATGTTACGTAAATAGTTACGATAGAGACGTTTCGATTCAAATTTACATTGTGCACGCAGTTGAGAGAAATTTGAATAACGATTAGGACCACCAAACATTTTATATTGTTTATGCGATAGTTTTTTCTTAGCAAGAAGTTTCTTTAGCCTAGTTGAGACCCATATAGGAAAAGTTGAGTTTCGAAAGTTTCGTAATGGAACATATTCATGAATACAGACAAGCAGCAAATTCTGTAAGAAATCAGCAGAATGATCTGCGGATCCTGAATCTAAGGCGTTATACCAATCAATACTCTCTAATCTATGAATAATCCTCTCATAGTTAGCATTTTTAAATTATAATAAGTGTGTTGCGAGTCAAGCATAGGAAAGGCTGAGGGAAAGGGACAGGAGATGGACAGGGCTGGGTGGTAAATGTCACATGGAACTAATGTATCGGTAGTCTGCAGGACTTAGGTGGAATCATGGTTGGTGAAAATTAAATCAAGAGGGGATCCAGTGTTGTTCGGAATTTGGTTCTTTTGGACGAAGTGAAGGAGACTAAACTGATCACCAACAAGGCGAATCTTGTCAGTTATACTATCTGTATACACAAGACTCGAATCACAGGCGGACCAATTGATATTGGGCATATTGTAGTCACCACATACAAAACCAAGATCATAGTCTTTAGATCTCCAGACCCGGTCAAGAACCTCAACATGACTCTCATAAACAGACAAATTTGTGCCAGGAGGTAAATATACTCCTGCTAAAAACACAGAGAGGCCCCTGGATAGTGTGAGGCTAACAAAAACTTGCTTACAAGTGTCATATGGGGTCGTAATTAAGATTGGTCTTAGCTCTTTTTTGACGGCAATTAAGGAACCCCCTCCCCGAAGACAGTTACTTGTGCGTACGTTTCTATCGCACCTAAAGATTAAATACCCATCAAAACCTAATTCGGAATTAGTAATGTCATCAGAAAGCCAATTCTCAGTAAGAATATAAGCATCATAAGATAACAAAATGAAATTAGTTCGGAGATTAAACAATTTACTACGAAGGCCACGTACATTTTGGTAGTAAATATTAAAACAAATATCATTATTAAACATAACATTAAAATTATTAAACTTAGGGTACGGTATAGATGAAAAATTAGTTTTAATATTTTTAAAATTAGATAAAAATGAATTAAAGTACAGTTAATATTATTTTTACAATAATCATGCAAACCAGAGTCGAAGTCAGGAACTTGTGCGAATGCTGAATAGAACTCGAGCGGTGATTGCTTCTTCCTCTGGGGTTTTTTGGACCGGGTTTGATAACTGAGGGTACACCATTTATGTATGAAATGGTAAGATCTGAAGAGCCACCATCCATTTTACTTTGCAATTCGGAATGAGCTTTACGTAAAAGTTCTCGTTCAAGCGTGGTTTTGTCACGAACAATACGAAAATCGGGATCATGTAATATTCCCATCCGCATTTGTGAATTAAAATTGGAAATGAGCTGAAAAGCATCGGCCTTGGATCGGCAGATTATCTTCACAGGTCTCGGTTTCCTTGCATTATTATTGCCTAGGCGTATTAGCTTAGGTTCAGTGGGTTCTGGTACAGAAATTTGTCCGAGATGATTTCTAAGGGAAAGCAGATCATCCTTAAGTCTTAAGGCAGCGGTGTTTGCACCAGACTCAGGCACTCCATAAGCGATTGCGTTAAATCAACTTTACTGCGTTCAGTGGATTCACGTAAAATCATAGAAAATGAATCGCTAGAGAGGCCAGGTCGCGATTCCAGAACATCTATTCTTGAGCGGAGCACTGAAATTTCTGCCCGAAAAGAAGCATTTTCAGTAACCAGATCTGCTACTTGAGAGGTGAGTGACGAAATGCTACTTTTAAGTTCACTGAACTGCGACGACTGAGAAGTAGATAGCGATGCGATTGCCTTCATAATGTCAGAAGTAGGAGATTTATGAGTCTGTGCACGAGTATTTGAGGCAACAGAAGAGGGCGATGAAGGCATTATTGTGTGCAAAAGTATTGTAGAATATGTAATAAATATGTATGTAATATAAATAAAAAATACTTAAAGATAACTCCGTAAGAACAAAAGAACGCAACACAATGTACAGAATTGTATTATAGTACACCAGCTAAACTGGAGGTGAAACACAAGTCGATAAGAGAAAATGAAAATGCCCAGCGTTAAAGTCACCAAGGAACAGCTGATTGAAACAGTTTATTGATAAGGTCGTTGTTGACAAAGCTTGGAGTTACAGAATGGTGTAACATACAGTAAATATCCAAAACTTCGATTCTTACAGTTAATCAGCCGAAATGGAGCTTGAAAACATGTGTAAGTAGAAATGGCACAAAGACAAAATAAATGGAAGCATCCGTAAAAAAAAGAAGTACATACACATTAAAAAATAAAAAAAAACTGATGAGAGCAAAGTATTATCACTGTTATCATCTCATTGATATGAGATATTATAATCTGATTTAAATAATTGTTGGCGCTACGTACCTAAATCGCTGCCAATTTTAGCCTCAGTATGCTCTTCCCTGTCTCCCATAGTCTGTCACATTTACAAATCACACTCCAGATTACCTTTATTTAACTGTCCTCTAGTCGACCTTACACTAGGTACCATGGTGTATACTTCAACGTGTTTCCTCAGCTTCCCTTTTTCAATCCTACATTCTCTTCCTGCAACTACCGTTAATAATTTCTTCAAAGATTATATCTGAGCTAATTTTCTGACTAAATGCTTGATATTCACAAATGGTTCTGTATCAACTAACTAGACTGGTTATTCTTTCTTTATTCCTGAACTTAATATTTCATACTCAACTATACTCTACCCTACTTCTTCTTTTTTGCCAATGAATGCCTTGACATCGTTAATGCTTTCATTTTTATATCTTCTACTTCAATTAATGAATTTGCTATTTTTTCTGATTCTTTATCTTGCCTACTTGCCATCACATCTAATCCATTTTGCTCTCATCTTTCTCCTTACATTCTTATTATTAGATCACTTATCTCCTTAATTCGATCCCAAAATAAATTGTATTGTTTTTCACTGGTTGCCGGGCCGCACCGGTATATTAGGTAACGAAACAGCTGACCGTCTTGCTACTTATACCTCCCTCTTCTTTACTACTTTCAGTCATAACATTCCCGTTTCTGACAATCTCCGCCTCTTTCGACAGATAGTTCATCAAGCCTGACAGGGCAGTTGGGCTACAATAAAATTGAAAACGCTATGTTGGTATCACTCGATATCTCCTTCTATTATTAATTTTCCATGGTTTTATAATCTTAACTTATCCAGAAATATCATTTCTCATACTCAAGACTTAGATTAGGTCATAATCTTCTTCTTTACCATGCATTCCATCTTTCCTTAAATTCCGTTCCCTTCTGTCCTATATATAATAGTGAAGCTCTATGCGATTTTTCTCATTTTCTTTTTGATTGTCCTGCTCTAATTAACAGCAAAAATAAACTATTTATCTTCTTAGCCTCCCACAATATTATTCCTTCTTCGGTAAATAATACTCTTAATTCAAATTCTTCCATTATAATTATTTCCATCATATCTTTCTTGAGAAGTTCCGGCTTTCTTATTTAATCTCTAATTATTTTAACAAAGGCTATTTAAACAAAAAACAGTTACTCAACCTATTTTTTCCAAAACAGACAATTAAAATTAGGTTTGATATGATAATAGGTTTCAACTACAATATTAAATCATTTTACTTTATATTTTATAATTTTAGCTTCAATGCGAAGCTGAGAAATTATTTTACTATGATTTGTTTATTTTTCTTTTTTTTTTTTTTGTGACTGTTACCACTTTTTCTCAGCTCTCACTGGAAAGATTTCTTTCAAAAATACGTCAAAAGATCACAAATCGTATCTAGTTGAAGACATTAACCTTAAAAATTGAAAAATTTTCCCTCGTTCCCCCCAAATGGGGGAAATATCCAAAAAAATTACAAATTTAAAAATCGGTAAATTTTGTCATTTTTTTCACTTTTTTTTCTTAAAACTTCAAAGAACTACTTATTAGGATATAATCAAAGAAATAGGAGTTGATGTTGCTTTTGGAATAATCCACCAATTTCTCTAAATAAAACACTATCTACAGATTTGCATCGAAGCGTTTCTTATGATAGTGATTTTAATCACTGTCAAATATCATCTGTACTTGTTCCATCTATGCCTTGTCTACACTGTACCTCGACCCCACTGTGCTACTGTTTTTTAACATTATTTGTGAATGTTACGACCAGTCTATAATATTCCAATTTCTTTGTTAATAAGTTGCTATATAAATCACAAATATAAAAAAAATAATTTTTTGGTTTCACTTGAATTTAATAAAAAAAAAAAACACGATGATTGAAAGAGTATTTTGAAAAATTACTGAATGAGGAGTATCCAAAAGAGACGTTAGAGGATATGTATGATGGGACTTGTACCATGGTAAAATGCATAGGAAGAATATCTGAAGGTTTTCGGGTAAAAGTAGGAGTGCACCAAGGTTCTGCTTTAAGCCCTTACTTATTCTCTATAGTGATAGATGAAATTACTAGAGAAATACAAGTAGAAGTGACGTGGTGCATGCTGTTTGCTGACGATATAGTGTTAATAGGAGAAAATAGGGAGGAAATTAACCAAAGGCTAGAGTTGTGGAGATCAGTTCTTGAAGAAAAGGGTTTAAAAATAAGTAGAAGTAAGTATAAGTATATAGAGTATGAATTTGACAAAGGAGAACACGAGGTAGGTGAAATGAGAAGGTCATTGACAATAGGCAAGGATGTGATTGGAAAGGTGGAAAGTTTTATGTATTTAGGGTCAGTTGTGCAAAAGAGTGGTGGTATTGACGAGGATGTAAGACACAGGATTAAGTGCAGGTGGTTAAAGTGTAGAAAAGCGTCTGGTGTGTTATGTGATAAGAGAATTCCAATGAAGCTGAATGGTAAATTCTATAAGACTGTAATAAAGCCAGCTATGATGTATGATCCAGAGTGTTGGACAGTTGATAAGAAAGTAGAGCAGAGAATGAGTGTAGCAGAGATGAGAATGCTTAGATGGATGAGTGGAGTGACTAGAAAAGATAGAATAAGGAACGAGCATATAAGAGGAAGTATAGGTGTAGCTTCAATCGTGGAAAAGATGAGAGAAAATAGTCTTAGATGGTTTGGTCATGTTATGAGGAGAGAAGAATCGAAAGCTGTAAGAACAGTTATAGAAATGAATGTTGAAGGAAGAAGAGATAGAGGAAGACCAAAAAAGAGATAGAGGAATGCTATTGAATACGATTTGAGGACAGGTGATGTGAGCGTAGATGATGTATGAGATCGTGTCAAGTGGAAGTTTAGGATAAGGGTGGCCGACCCTAAGTAGTTGAGACTAAGGCGAGGAAGAAGAAATAAAATTAAATGTAGTCTCAACATTATAAAATCAAATGAACAGAATAAAATATATATAATAAAAACATTAAATATTAAAGAAAAACAACCAAAGTAGTAATTAAGTTATGATCAAGAATTAAAAAAAAAAATTAATAGGAAACCAAAGCTAATAATGGGTTATATAAGTATATAAATCAGAAAAAAAGAAACATGTTGTTGGGGCCAGGGGCACTAAATATTATAGTGCGTACCCGAACCGGCTAATTGCACCAATACCGATCAGGCTGCGTAGTGTGATGTATGTAACTAGAATCACTGGTGGTGGGAGGGGTCGCCTGCGCAGCAACCAGAGATCTATGTAGTGACAGATGTGTTAGTGTGTAATTGTTTTGTGTGTACTTAATTAACTAAATAAATAAATATCTCAACAAAAACTTTATAATAATTAATAATAATAATTTAATAAATGAGTTGACTAGATGAATATAGCCCTTCTGGCTCAACAAATAATAATGAAAATATGAACTCTAAAAATATAACAGAATAATGACAAAAAATAACTCTACAACTTCAATGACAGCACTAAATCAGTTCAATAATTATAATAAACAAAATTTAATTCAATAATAACTACGCTAAATTGAGAAAAAGAAAACAAAAATGAATAATACATAAATAACAATGGTACTCACAATTCGCAGAGCTGCTGGCCAGAGATGCTACCTAAAACTAAAACATGAATCACAATAATAACAAATGAACTTAAGACTACAATTTGGTAACTCAAATTTAAATATCACAATTGACTAGCTTAATTTTACTAATTAGTAGCAACAATAAATCTTTCCGTTAGCTAATTAGTAGCTTTAAGGAAGTCACAATTAGTGCAACAAGATTTTTGTAAACAATCAATGCTATGATATAAAAATAACTTCTTCCTGTTACAAAAATTAAATTACGTTTTCAAGAAAATATACGAAATTCAACAATAGAAAAAAAACAATAGAAAAAAAACAATGTGTATATACTGGTTGTTACGCAATACAATGTTGTACTATACTATATTGCGGTTATGTGTTGTGTTTGGTGTGTAGTGTGTGAACAGCTGATCGGCCGGTAGTAGCGATATCCACTACTACTTGAGTAGTAGGGAGTAGTCGCGTGATAATGATTAAACCGGTCCGAGTACACACTTTTAAGTTAACAACACACTATTATGTTGCAGCTGCAACACATGTAAATTAAAACATATCCAATCAATATTTTTTCTGTTTATTAATTTACTTTTTTCTGTAGTCAGTATTTTGTTTACAAGAATGTATGACATTTAGTGTGATTTATCACAATTATGTACTTCCAGTTGAACTTATTTGAACTCTCAAATAAAATCAATACGTAATTATTAAAAGAAAACATAGCCATCCGTTTCAGTAGCCAATATTTAAGTGTTCTTTATAAGAACAGTCAATAGATATATAACAATATTAAACGGATTATAATTACTTTATTGAGTATATTCAATGTTGAATGTAATAAACAGAATTACAAAAACCCATCACAGGTGGGTCGCGGCACAGTGGTGACGTGGCATAGTTGGATCAAGTATTAAATAAATTATAAATAATTATAGTTAAATAATTATATTAAATAATTTATAGTTAGATAAAGTATTCAGAATTAAAAAGGTATATAAATATTATTTTTCATAAAAAAATTGTATTGATCCATACATTTTTCAATAATTTATAGCATTACAAAATTAAAAATATGAAAAAGAATTTTTTTACAAAAAGCGTATTTTTTTTATTAACTTTGATGACTGTTTTCAACATGAAAACACAATAAAGTCCGAAATTTTCTTTTTATATTAAAGCATATTATAAAAGCTCTAATTTAAGATATAAATAAAAGTGTTAGTATTTCCGGAACACTTTCAAAAGTTAAGTTGAAAAAGTAAATTTTTTGTGAAAAAGTTGTCATTTTAAATCCCCCCTTGTGGGCAGGTTAAGGGTTAAATTTATGAAAAAAATATACCAAACGAATGGTAATGATATTACACATTTATATAAAAAAGAATTATATTGATATGTTCATTTTTGAAAAGTTATGGCACTTTTAAGTAAAAAAAATTGAAAAAATTTCGAAAATTAGCGATTTTTAAATTTGTAATTTTTTTGGAGGTTTCCCCCATTTACGGGGAACGAGGGAATTTTTTTCAATTTTTNGTTTTCACCATTTACGGGGAACGAGGGCATTTTTTTCAATTTTTGAGGGTAATGTCTTCGACTAGATACAATTTGTGATCTTTTGACGTATCATTGAAAGAAATCGGTTCGGTGAGAGCTGAGAAAAAGTGGTAACAGACACAAAAAAAAAAAATAAACACATCTTAGTAAAACCAATACCTTCTCCGCTTCGCATCGAAGCTAAAATAACCAAATCAATATAATTCTTTTTTTCGTAGATGCATAATGTCTTTATCTATCATTTGGTATATTTTTAATATACCAAATTATTTAATAATAACATTATAATAATATAAAATAATTTAATATATAACATTATAATGCTATAACTAATTGAAAAGTGTATGGATCAACATAATTTTTTTTTGAGAAATAATACTTTTTAATATTCCCTTTTTCATTTGACATACTTTATCTTAATCAGGATATTAATAAGGAACTAGCAGATCATGTAGCTTTTGGAATAATCCACTAATTTTTTAAAATAAAACACTATCTAAAAATTTGCATCAAAGCGTTTTTTTTTTTTTATAGTGATTTTAATCACTGTCAGATATCATTATACTTGATCCAACTATGCCACGTCACCACTGTGCCGCGACCCACCTGTGGTGGGTATTATACTTGATCCAACTATGCCGCGACCCCCCTGTGCGCGGTTTTTTTATCCTCTTTCGTAATTATTGAAAATATTATACATCTTATTTTCGGTCGAATATTTTTGGTGATATAAATATTCTAACACATAAAACATTGGTATTTATTTACTTTTTTTTATCTACATTTATATATATAAACATACTAAAAGGTTACATGACTAGATTGCATTGTGTTCTATTACTCATTGAAGCGCCACAACCTGGCTGAACAGAGTACTAGCACAATAACATCATAGTTAACACTCCAACTAAAAAGTGTATCTCCATTTATCGACTAGCCAGTCTGATCTTTGCCACAGTGCGGGCAATCGGAGTGTAGGACACTAGTATAATCTATTGTGCAAAGAACCGAAATTGAGCTCGCATCTACCCTATATCACTCTTTGGACGACTGAAAAGACGTAGGCCACTTGGAAATAGTTTGTTGCACGGGACAGTTATGTTGCTTAGAATTTCTTTATTGGTTTTATAAAATAAGGATTGTGTCCCTTTGACCTTGTACTATACTAACATAAGTAAAAATACATTAAACTGTTATCTTAAATAATATTACTGTACCCAGTGTGTTGTTTAATAATATCAACATAAATATATTAGTGTAAAACACCACTATAGACACTATAGACTATACCACATAAATATATAAAAAGGTTTTACATAAAAAAACAGTGTTATAATAAACTTAAGTTTCACCTTGGGTAGATTTGATATAGAATTGTACTAGAAAAGTAGTTACACGCGAGTTAATAATAACATAAATCTAAATGACTACACTGATGCATATACGTATACATCGATAATTGTTATATCAACTACATCTTTCATCTCAAATATTCTTATTATATCTTAAATATCTTATTATAAATAAACTTATTTATAATAAGTTTATAATAAATCCTTTACTGAAGAACTTTTAGTAATAAACAATTAAAATAAGATAGGTCATTGAGAATAAACTAAAATACTTTTATAAAGAAGTACGATACTTTTGACTCGTCAGAAATTAGTGTACGCGTTTCTGTGGAGGAGTTAGGAAGTGACCCTTCTTTGTAATTTCATCTTATTCACATATTAGACGTCTTTACGCAAGCATACATACCCCGAGATCCCTTTCTATTTCATTTTATTCTAGTCACTGCCCTGTATCTATAGCCACTTTTACTTTACGGTGTTACACTTCTTTCTTTTCACACCTAACAACACACTGCCAACACCCTACCTTTTTACTTCTTTTTGTTTATTACAATTTAAAAAACCAATCTTCTTCAGATTGAAAAACTAAAAATATAATCATTTTTCAGTATTTAAAAACGATTTAAATATTTAGTTATGTCTTAATTGAGAATGCTGACTTTCTAGCCAGGAAAGGAGCAGAGAACGCCTATGTTGGACCAGAACCAGTGGTAGGACTCATTAAGCAATCGCTCAAAGCGTTACCCAAGAATTGGTGCAGAGAACAACACAGGAAAATCTGGAAGTACTTGGTAGTACCTAGACAATCTAAAATGTTTATCAAGACCCCTGGTTTATTGCTGGGTGATCTTAATAGCATGACTAGACATCAAATAAGCACCCTGACTGGTCTACTGACANAATGACTACACATCAAATAAGCACCCTGACTGGTCTACTGACAGAACATGGTCACCTGCTTAAACATCTTAACGCAGGGGGGGTATCGGAATCACCATTGTGCAGGAAGTGTGGAGTAGAAGAGGAAGACTCATTTCACATCATGTGCGAATGTGAAGCCTTGTCCACACTAAGATCAAACTACTTGAATAAACCTTTTCCTGAAAAAGAAGATATTAAAAACCTAAAACCCAGAGAGATACTTAATTTTGCCAGAACATGTCTGAGTGCATGGGCATTATGTCCACCTCGATAATAACTAAAACTAAAACTAAAACTATGTCTTAATTACTAATCAGTAATTATCTAGAACACAATATGTGTTAAAATTACTACAAAATTAATCTAAATAAAGAGGCAATAAATAATTTTTTGTTATTTACTATCCTATAAAATACATTTCGCTACTTATAATTAATGTTATTAGAAATTTTACTAAATACCATCACTCTTGCGTTGTTTTTGTTTGATAAAATGAAATATATTCATTATTTTAACTAAAAATAATATTTTAGTTTGAAAGAATAATTTTGTAACTTTAAGTATGAAAATTTATAAAAAAATTAATTATATTTTTCCAAAACTTTCTATTATTATTTAATTAATGTGAGAAAACTCATTACTAGGAAACATTTACCTAGTAAACTTGAACGAAAAAAATGTTGATTAAACTTTGAATTCGATGAAAACCCAATCTGTTATAAATAGTCATTTTATTTGAATTTGGAATCAGGAGTCTTTGTTTATATTTATATTTTATAGTTTATATTCATGTTATATTTTTCATTACACTATCATACACTTTTAACACAATTTCTTTTTTTTGTTTTTCGTTATTAACGCAATGTCGTCTGTGAATCTAAAACTTTGTGTAAGTTATCCTCCAACTGTCTTTCCTATCTTTCGTCTATTAAGTCTTCCCTTTATTTCTTTTATAGGTTGTTTGACATATACAATAAACAACATTTATAATATGGGACACCCTTGACTAGTACCTTTCGTATTTTAATCGATATATAAATTAATCAATCCGATTGAAATACAAAGTTTCACGTGCTAAACATTCAGACTCATAACAAGACGTTTCTCGTTAAAATCGTCAATCTCCTTTTACTTTTCTCGTTTTCCTTTATATAATCTTGTTTCTATCATTGTTAACTTGCATACCTTATATATTCTCTTTATATGATATTATTATTTTACTTATTATTAAGTTATTTGATACCTTCTCGGCTATTTATTACAATCCACAAAGGCAATTACCGTATCCTTGTTCAGTTTTAACTGTTTTTCTATTATTGCCTCTCTTGTTTCCTTATTCTTCCTAAAACCATACTAATCACACCTTTAAGGTTTCAGCCAAAACAGAGGGCCTACTATTTAGTGACAGTGACCTAGTAGCCGCGCCAAGCAAAATGTACTTGTTGACGGAGCTACTAGGTTTTGAAAAAAAAACAAATATTAAGAAAAATGAGGGAAAGTATATAGAGAAAAAAAACAGGCCATGTATAATTTAATAACATTTTTTAATTATTTAATTATTGAAGATTTATAAATATCGTTATATATATTCATAAGGAAAGAATCAAAAAAAAAAAAAAGAAGAAAGAGATGCTATATACACAACATTGTCAAAGGGTACAAAGGGGGAGTTTTATTGATACTTGTCGTTGGTTGTTTCTTGAGGACTGACGGCCCACCACCGGCCATAGTTGTGCCTCACATCATCATCATCATCATCATTGGCATCTCAACGTTTTATTTAAAAAAAAAAAAACGGAGGACAAAAAAATAAATGTACAAAAAAAACGTGGTCTTCACAACAAACATATACAGAAAACACGACTTGTCGCCTCGGTAGAATGGTTGAGAAAAAAAATCCGTTGTCGCGGCATTTGTACAGTAGCCGGTGATCATGACCGCCGGGTGGTGGTGGTGCCAACTTTAAACACGTTTTGAGGGGAAATAACAATATTGGTACAGGTTCACAGTGTACGGTCAGCTGATGACGATAGGATGACAGATATCAGAACGGTTGACTAGTGGAGGTTATTACATACACAATTATTAAAATACTTTAAACTTACTGCACACACATCTAATTGATAAAATTTATTAAACAAAAAACTAGTCAAATTCTGCAACATTACACACCTTAGTTGTTTTTAGATTTTATATTCAATTCTTTTACAAATATTTTTGCCGCGTATGCTATAAGAGGCTTAATGCAAAGAAGTCGACACATTTGTTTTTGGATGCCTTTTTTTGATATAGGAATAATAATACTTTTCTGAAAATCTTTGGGGATAACTCCAAATTCTTATATTTTATTTACAAATTCGAATAACAATTCTTTAATTGTTTCCCATGTGTTTTAAAGAGTTGTATATTGTCTCTTCCCTGTATTTTATTATTTTTCATTTCGTCTAATGCTGTATTATACTCGTCTTATAAAATAATTTCAATCTACTCATCCATACTACTGCTGTTTTTTACATTAGCGAGTTCATCATCTGTCACATGACAAAAAGATACCCTACATTTTTTTGTATTTGTTTATTTATATTTTAATTTATTTTGTTTGAGTTATCAACGTGTGCGATGGCGTTTAATATTTTGATAATGGGTAATATGTTTGTGCGTGTTATCTGTATAAGGTGTATCATGATTGCTACCTACTTCGATGAACAGGTTGGCGAATATCAAATTGTGCACACTCTACTCTGTCTAGCTATCTAATGCACTGAATGCCATACCAAGTGAAAGGGTTGCTAACTTGTCACAGGGTAGTTAGCCGAAAGGTAAAGTGACCATTGGGATCCTCTATAGCACCTGGCACACCATATAGTATACAGCCTTATCACAGTATCGAGCTCTGCTGTGACGGACCTTTATTTCTCGACTACTCGTGGAAACTATATGGATAAAAACATAGAAAAACCACAAAACAACGAACTTGTGACGATCAGGGATCCTACGGACAACCTGCCTGAACAAGATCGTGAACTGGCGACTCTTCGCAGAAGAATCGCCGAACTTGAAGGTCTAAAAGCGAACAACGGGACACTTGGTGTACCGTCTACTAGCAAAGAGACAGCAAAGTCAACAAATGTAGACCAGGAATCGCAAGATCAACTGGGAGCAGTAGCTGACAAAATCGAGGGTCTAAAACTTAGACCTGAGAAACTGAGCGGCAGTCAGAGGCACAAGCTGAAGAGGAGCCGAGCAATCATGGAGAAACAGAAGAACCTACCAAAGGAGGAAGACAAGGGAACCGAACCTCAAAAACCTGAGGACAAGGGTCAAGAACCTCCATGTAAGAAAACTCATCGGGTACCAACCTCATTGGCTCTGGTCCTCGCAGGCTACCCCACTAACAAGTTGACCACAGAGCAGGGGCTACTCATTGAGTCTTGTGTTGGAGACTTGATACTGTCGAGTACTGATGGAGCACTTGTGATCAGTGCAACCCAAGAGAGCTCTCTTAAGTGGCTCACTGATTATGTCAACATGATAAAACCTTGGGACGGTGCAGAAATCCATTTGGAAACCTACAACCCGATCAAGTACAAAGGGATGGTCACTCATATACCAGGGCTGCCAAAAGAGACCAAGAAGATCTTGGAAATTTTGGCAAAACAAAACCCAGGGCTGAACAGGGCGATCTGGAAAGTCCACCATGAGACAGAGGTTGGCCCGATAGGACAAACTTGGTTCTTAAGTGTGGACGAAAAGAGCATGGTCAAACTGAAGGAACTGAAGCGCAGTCCATATTTTGGAATGAACAGAGTTTGCTTCACAGATTATGTTACCAAGCAGCCATCAACCCGGAAGGATGTGAAAAAATCCACTCCTCAAAAATCTGGGAAGAGGAAGGCTGAAGAATCACCAATGCCACTCGGAAAAGGAGGTAAGGCACAGGTAAGGAACAAACGGACACACTTCACTCCTGCCTCGAAAGGGAAGAGAGGAAGTGTGTTACGTAGGGAAAAGGGACCCAGGAAACCGCCACCCTCAATTACGGCCACAGCTGAGGGAAGGATCCAAAAGGAAATGTGGAGAGCGAAACTAAGGTACGGTCGCCACCTTAGGACAGCGGGGGGACACCACCCGCAGAGGGGGCTGTATGACACAGGGATTGTTTTAGACACCTGTATCACACCCAGTACAGCATGCTTTCTCAGGCGTCAACATTAGTTTTTCTGAATGGCTGACAATAGAATTCAATTCACGCAAATAAACCTGCATCACAGTAAAGGGGCCAGTAGTGTATTACTAAGGACCCTAACTGAGAGGCATACAATACCCTTACAAATAGCACTTATTCAGGAACTATGGATAAATGGTGACCAGATAAAGGGGCTAAATCTAAGGAATTTTAAACTGTTTCATAAACATGCAGATAAACCAAGAACTTGCATTTTGGTTAATAATAATATAAAGCCAGCCTGATACATAGTCTATCAAGCGCAGACTTGACTATTATTAAAATAACACTAAATGATGGTAAAAATATTATAGTAGCTTCAGAATACCTACCATATGAGATCACAGATCCAGGTAGGGACCTAACTATGCTCTTTAATTTTTGCAAAAATGAAAAATTAGAACTAATCCTAGGTATGAATGCTAATAAACACCATACTATTTGGGGGAGCAGTTGTAACGTGACAAAAAGTATCTATTTATTTGTTTGTCTATTTGTATATATATATATATTTGTGTTGAGCCGAATGCGCACTGCGACGGCGTTTATCAGTTTGTGCGCGCGCGAGATAGTCAGCTGTGTACTACTTTAGACCGGTTCATGGACGGCATTTGTGTGTACATTCACCCCGCTCCTTTCCTATCTTGAACGTCATTTGCACTCCTCAATGCATACATTGTCGCCATATGATTTAAATTGTTCTTAATAATTTCCGGCACTGGGTATTTAGTTTTTTTTTTGACCCCCACTCTAAAGGCTAGCCGTGTTGTCGCCAACGGACCGCCGGGTTAAACGCCGGACGTTTTGTCGAAAATTAGCCATCATCGGAACTGGTTGTCGCTAATTTTCGTCCGTAGCGGTCGTGATTTTTGTTGTGTGCGCTACAACTGTTTTTTTTTATATAGATATATTTTTTCGTGAGTGTCCGCTATTTTTTTTTAGTATGTAATTTTTTTTTTATGGCTAATCCTGCCTCCATTTTCTGTAGCCCTTCGGGGCTGGTAATGTATCATTTATTATTAATGTTTTGAGCCAGATTATTTGTTTTTGTGCGCCTTGCCATAACAACGTATGGCAAATTTTTTATATTTTTGTTATTAAATTTTTTTTGTAGGTGCCCCTATTTTTTTATTTAGGTCCCTAAACATATACCCGTATACCCGCCATGCTTAGCGGTACTGCCGCGATTAATAGCCGGTGGATACCCGAAGACATTCATCGTATTCTCTAATAATAAAAGTGTAGGTGTAACTATTTTTTTTATTAATACCTGTTTTTTTTTCTCTTTATCCCATTTAATTGTAGACGAGGTATTTTGACCGTTCGGTTTTTTGCCTCGTATTAACATAATTTTTTTGTTTTTTTCTTACTTAATAAAGTCCCCTTAATTTAACTTAACTATTATCTTCTTTTTTTTTGCGTGTTCCATCTTCAACGGACTCGTGTATTTTTTTCCTTTCAAAAATCATCTCCCCTTAGTTTATAAGGTACGGACAACGGCTTGGTATAAGGTCATCCCTCATTAATATGGCTATGTGACAACTGTCACGATGTTTTGCTGTACATCTACTATCAACGACTCAACGGACATCAACTTAAATATTTATTAATTTTATATTCTTGTTTAATTGTTTTTGCTTCGATGCGAAGCGGAGAAGGTATTAATTTTACTATGATGTGTTTGTTTTTTTTTTTTTTTTTTTTTTTTTTTCTGTTGCCACTTTTTCTCAGTTCTCACTGGACCGATTTCTTTCAAAAATACCTCAAAAGATCACAAATCGTATCTAGTTGAAGACATTACCCTTAAAAATTGAAAAAAATTCCCTCGTTCCCCGCAAATAGGGGAAACCTCCAAAAAAATTACAAATTTAAAAATCGCTAATTTTCGAAATTTTTTCACTTTTTTACTTAAAACTTCCATAACTTTTTGAAAAATAAACAAATCAACATAATTTTTTTTTATACTAAAACCTTAGATATCTACCTTTTATTTAATATCAGTTTCTTGAAAATATATCACTTAACCTGCTCATTGGGGAGGATTTAAAATGGCAACTTTTTTACAAAAATTAATTTTTTCAACTTAATTTTTGAAAATGTTCCGGAAAGACTGCGTCCTTTAAACATATATCAAATTAAAGCTTATTTTATGTACTACAAAATGAAAAAAAAAAATTTGTCCCGACACTTTTTTTTCTACATTTAAACGGCTGCCGTAGTTAAAAAAACACTATTTTTGTGTTAAAATTTTCGATTTTCGATTTTAAATTTTCAACTTAAAAATGCTATAACTTTTTGAAAAATGTATATATCAGCACAAATTTTTTTTTTCTAAATACATTATAAGTACATCTTTCATTTGACATACTTTTTATTAAAATTGGACAATTTCCCCTTATATAGGGGACGTTCAAAACTTAAAATATTTTAAAAAACATAGATCTTTTTCAACTGAACTTTTGAAAATGTTCCCGAAATACTGCGTCCTTTAAACATATATCAAATCAAAGGTTATGTTATATACTATCAAATGAAAAAAAAAAATTTGTCCCGACATCTTATCTTCTATGTGCAAATGGCTGTCGAAAATTTAAAAAAAAATGTAATGTTTGCGATAAAAATTACATTTTATCGGGATGTTTTTTGTACTTAAAACTGCCATAACTTTTTCAAAAATGAACAAATAAAAATAATATTTTTTTGTATTGAAACCTTAGATATTTCCCTTTCATTTGATATAATTTTTTTTGAAAATCTAGACACTTATTCTGTTCACTGGGAGGATTTAAAATAGTAACTTTTTTACAAAAATAACTTTTTCAACTTAATTTTTGAAAATGTTCCGGAAATACTTGCGTTCTTTAAACATATATCAAATTAAAGCTTATTTTATGTACTACAAAATGAAAAAAAAAAATTTGTCCCGACGATCTATCTTCTATACGCAAATGGCTACCATATTGAAAAATATACTATTTTTGTATGATAATTATGGGTTTTGTATTTTATTTTAATAGAAGTTGATGTTGCTTTTGCAATTATCCATCAATTTTTTAAAATTAAACACTATCTACAGATTTGCATCGAAGCGTTTCTTATGATAGTGATTTTAATCACTGTCAGATTAAATCTATACTGGACCCTACTATGCAATGTCTCCACTATGCCGTGACCCCACTGTGCTACCGTTTTTATATACAAAAGTTAATTTTTTTTAAATCCTACTGTGGTCCGACAATACACTGTCTCGCCCAGTAGGTTGGCGACCATTTTCTTGTAATTTTTCGATGCGCCATGAAAGTTACAAATTTTTCGTTGCGGCCAATAAATTCGATTTTTTTTTTATATTTGTAACCTTTCAAAGTGGCGACCCTGCCAGGATCCTTGCTGTTTTTGCTTGGCTTATCTTTGTTTTCATTTATTTTATATTAAGTTTTTTTTATGTTATTCGTAAATTTTTATTCTGAGTTGTTGTCGTTGTATAGTAATGTACATCATACCTATTTTTGTTTTTTTCTTTTTAAGTGCTGGAAAAAAGAAGGGTGGTGGATTCTATTTGAAACATCAAAAAAACAAGCATTGACACTACCCAAGCGACGTTTACTCAGCGATTTAGATATTATAAAATATGCTAAGTCATTCGGGATCAGTCATTTCCGCGGTTTCTTTTCGAGAGATAAGTTGCCTGTCAAGCCCAAAATATACGAGGGTGCAGTTGTTAATTTGGACATTGACCGTGGAAAAGAAACGCATTGGGTAGCATATTTCAAGAAAAGCAAGGACGTGGTGTATTTTGACTCTTTTGGAAATTTACCTCCTCCGCTCGAACTTGAAAAATATTTCACCGGATTGCGCATGAAATACATTTATAATCAGAAACAAAATATAACACAAACGTTTGTAGTCAGCTGTGTTTAAAATTTTTAAAATCACAATGCTCAAATCGCTGACCCTTACGCTGCATGACACAACGTCGGAAGTCACATCAAGTTTTTTTCCACCGATAGAATTCACTGGAGCACCAGAGGTTGCGTTGTTGGGATTTTACGGATGTAATTCAATTACAAATATTGACAAGTCAAACAATACATTCACTTTGATAAATACAAATAACGACCTTCTTGAAAATAACATAGAAATTAAAGTGCCCGAAGGCACTTATGAACTTGAAGACATTAGTAAATATCTAGAAGAACGTCTTCAGTCGTATAAAATCTCATTCATGTTGAAGGCTAATAAAAACACTTTAAAATCAGAATTAAAGTGTAGCCGACAGATAGATTTTAGCGTTGAAAATAGTATAGGTGGTATTTTAGGCTTTCATCGAAAAATACTCGACGCAAATAAAATACATATATCGGATCAAGTTGCTAACATAAATAATTTAACTAGTATAAAAATAAATTGTAACGCTGCTTATGGCGCATTTGACAACGAAATTCCTAGTCATACGGTTCACGAGTTTAATCCAGGAGTGGCAGTTGGTTACCGTATTGTTGAAAATCCTAAAAATTTGATATACTATCCATTAATATCCAATCAACTATACTCTATTACTGTGAAAATAACAGATCAAGACGATAAAGCGATTAACTTTAGAGGTGAGCCTGTTACTATACGTCTACATATACGCGATGGCTCTTCGATTCAATAAAACCAAGAGCAATATTAAAAAACCAATCATTAAACAACGACTAGTTGAAGAGATACGACGTGAAAACCTTGAAATTCTTTCTGCTTTGGGATATACAATTAACAATGGACGATATTTTAGAAGTAATGGAAACGCCGTGCAATGAAGACCGCATAGTGAAATTGGATTATTTTTCCTATCAACCGTTTCTGGTTAGCGCACTATCGAATAATGATGAGATACGAATATATATTCAACAGCAAGATGTTTACACCCTTCCATCTGATTTCTATCTCTTGATAGATGGAGAACTCTCGGGAGTTCCTGCCGGCTCAGATGTACAATTGGTTAACAATTGGCTAGCTCACTGCTTCACTGAAATAAGATATTTATTGAACTCAATAGAAATAGATAGATCGCGTATGCGTTACAGTGGGACCAAACGTTGATTTAGCCGGCCAAAAGTACCATTTTTAAATCAACTAATAAAAATTTTTTTTATTATATCCTTATAAGGTCATGTACAAAAATTCAAGGCCAAAAGTTGATACAGTAATGGTTGAGTGCTATTTAAATATCATAACACTGTATTTTTTTGTTTTTTTTTCAAGGATTTTTATTATTTCTTCAATCATTTTTTCCTGCTTAATTAAAAACGTTATTTTTTTTTTTTTTATTTAAAAAATGTTTAAAAAGTCATCGGCTTTCAAATTTACTAAGAAAAAATTTTTATTTCTTTTTTTTTTAATTTTAATAATTTTTTACACAAAAAAAAATGCAAATACTCATTTTACATTGTTTTTTAAAGAGTTTAACTCAAAATTACGCATTATTACGATTACACCAATACATGCATGTTGTAGAAGAACTCTTAAGCTACAATTAAAAAAAAAAAAATTTTGCGTTAGATTGCATTTGAGCCGTGCACATAGAATTTCCCTATAATAAACGTGTATTTTCGTAAAAATTGTAATTTTAATCATTTCATTGGTTTTATCAATTTCTTATCGATATATTTATGACATCAATATTGTTTTATTGTTTACAAATATATAATTATTATTATGCATTAATAAATAAAGTAAAATGAATTTATATTTGTAATAATTGTTTTGTTATTTACAAATTTGGTAATTATATTTAGAAATTTAATTCTGATAAAGAATTATTTAATTCCATATCCTCCTCAATTTTACTATATTCAGCATCATCATTGTGTTGTATTAATAAAGTCCTTGCTTCCATTGTCAGTTCCTTTGAATAATAATTTGTTTGTCTATTCAAACTGGAAATGTAAGGATCAGATGATATAAGTAATATATGCAAAAGATCTTCATTTGTGTTAAGGCGAGAATTTTTTTGGGTATGGTGCTCTCTGTACATTTTATAGTCTTTGTTGCGACTCTCTTGGGCTTCTTCAGATAAATTCCCTGAAATATTTTATTTCATTAAATATAAAATAGATATTTATGTATTTTATATTCAATTTTATTAAATCTATTACCAATAGGAAGAGGTGAAAATCGTATAACATCTGCACCGTGTAGTAAAATTTTGTGTACGGACGCTGGCATGTAGTACCATGGGTACAGAGAAACAAATACCTTGGCTGTGTTAATACAATATTTTTCAAAGGCTTCTATATTAATTGTATATCCACTTGCTATAGTCCATAAAATATTTCCGCAACGTTTTATTAAATTAACATCAATGCCAGTACATAAAGATGATGCTTCTGCATTTTTAAAAAATGTCCGTGCAGTATTGCCGTCGTTTGTTGTACCATGACCTATTTATAAAATTACCATGCAAATTTTAAGTTTTTACATAATATTTAATACATATAATATTTATATCCCATTTGCTACATTATTATTATAATTTTTTGTACCTTGCAACACAATATCAACTAGAAGCCCCATCTCAGCACGAAATTTATTTTGAACAAGTTTTTTTCGCGCATTATATTGATCTCTGTTTTCAGCTTTCACCTATATTTATAATGTATTTAATGAAATATTTAAATTAAAATTTACAAAATTAATCTTAGGAATTTTACCTGGCACGTTTTAAATTCTAACTTGTACGATAAGTGGATAAAATATTCAAAAAAACGTATCCACGCATGTAATATTGATAATCCGTATCTGTAATTTTCCTTTATAACAGGTCGACTTTTAATTGCCTCAATGTTATTCATTTCGGTCGGCTTACACCCGCAAGTATAACAATTTTGACTGGATGTTCCAGTCATTGAATTGTAAACCTTTAAATGTGTAATAAAAACAAAATAACAATAATTATTGACCATAGACTATTAAAAATATACATTATTTTTTAAAATAAATAATTTAATTCATGCAAGTTAAAAAGAAACTTATTAAATTATAAATAAGATGAGCATTAATTTTACCTTTTCATCGACCATAGAAAATATAAGAGTGTTTTTAACTTCAAGCTGTTCTTCGTCAAATAATACATGCGTATTACTTAATTCCCTTATTTGTTGTTCTATATCTTCAACTTCTAATTTTGTATTTTCAATAGTTTCTTTCATGAACATATATTTTATAGGTCGGCAAAATCTTGTTGACGATGGAGTGAGATTTTTCCAAATAATGTCATAACTATTATCACTATAACATCGAAGTTCAAGAGGGACAATAGAGACATAAATACCGTTTGGTCTGTTTTACACACATTACTATTAAAATTTTGCCTATATTGGGCTTGACCACTACTACCGTCACAGACCCATTTAGAAATCATTTCAATAGATTTTCTATTTTTTTCAACCTTGCTTATTGTTTCTATTCGAAAAATTCGAAAAATTCTATTAATTGTGTGATCTAATAAGATTTGAAGAGGTATTTTACAACCTGATTCGCTAACATCCAAATTATTTGGATAACACTTCAGTTTTGCAAAATAAACCTTTTTGTAAGATGGATGAATATTACAGTTCCTATTTTAGAACCAAGACGAATATTCAAGTATTGTTGTTTTGTAAGTTTATTATGAACAATAAATGCTAGAGCTTCGTCTGGGGTATACGGAATTGGTTTATTATCATTGGAATTTTCCAAAATCATTTTCATTGCTGTTGAACTATTAGTAGAAGACGATAATTGGTCAAATAATAAAGCCTTATTTCGATTACCAGAAAAATATAGTTTATTTTTTGCAGCGGATAAAATTTCAGGTGATGTCATTGTAGTTAAAGTAAAAGCAGAGTTTATTTTACGTCTCTTTGAACGTTCAGAAGATTCAGTAAAATCGACATTAGGTTGGCCATCGATAGGTTTGGAACAAATTTTCCTATTTAATGGCATTTCAAATGGCGTTTTAAGCCATTCGGTGATCGCTCTTAAAAAATTGCATTGTGACGCTGTACTTTAGACCATTTCCTAGAAACCGCCATACAAAATGTTAAAACTTTATTTTCAACTAGTTTTGTAAAGGTAGTGCTCCAGTTAATTCCATTATATTTTAATTTAAAAAAATCAAAAATAATTACTCTTGAAGAAATATTACTGATATTCTGTAAGCTTATACCGTTACATTTAATAACATCAACAAGCGAGCTATCAACCGAAGCGTTGGAAGCCGATTGCGAACAAGACAGATCTGGATCAAGTTGGTCTAGGAGCTCAGCTAGATACTGGGCAACTAGTGCCCTGTGCCCCTGGGTTCTTCGAATACCCTTTATCGATTCGAGGGTTCGACCCCTGTGTCGCTCAACTAAATATTCGTTGATATGCCTGTCCGCAACGCCGTCAGCCTTCGCTGTCGCTTCTAGCGTCGCTATGATGCGCTTCTCCTCATCTGACCATCGCAATTTAACTCGCGAGACGTCGATGTTGTCATTGGCCACCTCTGCATGCGCTCTGTGCATGTGCACACCGAAACCAATCTTGCCTTTGAACATACGCTCACATATCGGGCAAGGGTGAAGGGCGGGCAGGACAGACGAGCTAGGCTCGCCGGCCGACCCAGCAACATGAGTGGGGGTGGCCGCTGTTTGGGATCCACCCACTATCCGAGGCTCAATGTTATTAGAATTCATGCTGCTTTATAGGGGGACCATAGCGCTTGGCAACGCCATGGCCCCAAGGAACGCCCGCGTCATTACTAGCCCCACTTCGCGCGTCTGACGTCGGACTCGGTTAGGGTCTTACTAACCATTACGTGGGCGTTGACCTTAGATCAAGACATTATACATTAGGGGGGCTCGAAAAATGAAAATTTTTTATAATGCTTTGAGGGTAGTGCGGAAAAGTTGCCTTTATACATAAGTAACTTGTGTTCAAAATTTCACCGCCCTAGGATAATGTCTTCTGTTCTGGCAAAGGCCGTGAAATTTCAAAAATTTAGTAAAATTAGAAAATTTTTTTTTTTTTTTGAACATTTTTTTTAAAGGTCACAGAACTTTGCGGTAGTGTGCAAAAGTTTCATCTATATATGGTTAATTAAAGTGCGAAATTTGGCGGTCCACGGACAATATGTTCTGTTCTGGCAAGGAGCCTGAAATTACCCAAAAATCGACAAATACACTGTTTTTTACATTACAATTATTTTAGCAGCAGATTTCCAGATTATCATTAACCAATAATTATTTATCAATAATTAATGATTATTAGTTATTAATTATCAGTCATTCTTTATCAACCAGGCATAATTGATAACTACCAGTCCTTATCAGTCATTCTTATTATTTAGAAGAGTTGATAGCTTGATGATTATCTCGTTACAAGAAAAAAGTCAATCAAATAAATTATAAATTTAAATCTGTTTATAATTATACTGGTAAGATATATCATTACTTTATATTGTCATTAATTTAAATTATGAATATAATAATTTAAACAAGTTTACCGTTGTAAATTTTTATACGGAAACTAAAAATATTAAACAATTATCTGTTTAAGCCTACTTTTTTAATTTGATTAACATTATCAATATTAAACGGTTAACATTTTTTTTCTCATGATAGTCCTGAGACATCAATTTGAAACTTCGTTCCTGTCGTAGATACTACGATCCACACTTAGTTTTTTTGAAAATGGCACAGAAAATGGCAAAATCCTCAAAATTTTTAAGACGGCGAGCATTAGACTGCCCAATTTTCGGGACACCGACCAATTTTTCTAGAATACTTCCAACAAAAGGGGAGGTCATTAATTGCTGTAATTACGAAAGGTGGAGACTTGGATCTGAAAATAGTGATAATAAGGAACCTTCATTTTCTTACATTGCTAAGCAAGTTTGTGTAATGCTGGAAATGTTGTATTTTGATGCTTCCATTCCAACAATTTCACAGAAACGTGTCCTTGATATGATTCATGCATATCACAAGAAATATATTGATATTAAGGCAGTTTATAAAAGAATAGATAAAAGCTTGTCAACTAAAGCAAGGGTGGAGAAGTTTAAAGAAGAATCATGTTTTCTTTTTGATATATCAGCTTGTAAGTGCTCCACGTTTACAGAATGCGTTTGTCCGAAGGAATCCAAGGTCCCCTTTAAGGAACAGACATTTCTTGCTGATCAGAGGAAAAAGCGCTTAATGTGCATTGGATCGCTCGATTTGCAAGAAACTAAAAAGCTCCAAGCACGTGCTGAAAGGAAGAATAAAAATATCCCTCGTAGATCTAAATCTACAGCGTCCTACTCATTACAGCCTCATGGTGACGAACCGTCATCAACATCAACGCCATTAGAAGATGATGAGGCAATGGATGAAGATAAGGAACTTGAACCTGATAATTGCGACTACAATCCCGGACCATCGACTTCATCCTCTTGGCAAATGCGAAGGAAACTTTCAAATACCGCATTAATAAGTCAAAGATTTGGGGTATCGCTTCAAGCCACGGCTGCCATTGCTTCTAGTGTTCTGCACGACGTAGGCCTAATCGTAGGCATTGACAATGATTGTTTAACAGGTCTTTACTTCGACGGCCGACGTGACAAAACATTGTTTACAGAAAAGTTTGGTGATAAATATTACCAAAGAGCAGTTGTAGAGGAACACTATTCCTTGGTGAAAGAACCAGGATCTTATTACGTTGGTCATGTTACGCCTGCTTCAGGATCAAGTCTGGCCATTGCTGAAAGCATTTACGAATATATCAGTGCAGAAATACCCGGAGGTTTACACCATATTGTTGTTTTAGGGTGTGATGGAACGGTCGTAAATACTGGAGTTCATAATGGGGTACTACGTCGTCTTGAACTGAAGATTGGAAGAGCTGTGCAATGGGCTATTTGTCAACTACATTTCAACGAATTGCCTCTCCGCCACGTATTCGAGTCCCTCGATGGTTCCACCTCCGGACCCAATTCCTACACTGGTTGCAATGGAAAATCTTTGAAGACGTGTGAGCTTCTTCCAGTGGTAAAATATGAGCCAGTTAACTGCACCTTGCCATCAGATGATGTATCCACTTTGAGTAAAGACCAGAAGTATCTGAGGGATATTGCTCTCGCTGTTAGCTCAGGCATATGTCCTCCAGATCTTGCTAAGCGCGATCCAGGTCCCCTAAACATGTCACGTTGGTTGACAACAGCCAACAGGATATTGAGACTGTATGTTTCCACCACGGAACCATCAGACAACTTACGTACGATAGTAGAGTTTGTTATCAGGGTGTATGCGCCATCTTGGTTCCGCATCAAAATCAATCCTTCAATTAAGGATGGAGTTCGGCATCTTTATCATTTCATTCAGTCATCCAGATACTTGGATCAAGTCAACCGCAACGTCATCGACCCAGTGATTTCTCGAAATGCTTACTTCGCATCTCCGGAAAATATTCTGCTCGCGATGCTGACTGATGAGAGAAAACATATCAGAGCCCTTGGAATTCGAAGAATCATAAAAGCACGAGAATCATGTGAGATGGATGGACACAATGGGATTAGAAAGTTCGATATTCCAAAAATAAACTTTGAAGCAAACGACTACATCAAACTAATTGACTGGTCGTCTAGCGAAGTAGCTCCACCACCAATACTGAATAATGTAACTACACACTATTTGAAAAGTCTGCTAAAAAAAACAATACCAATTGACTGGAATTTTGCAAAGTTCCCATGCCACACACAAGCTGTGGAAAGATCAGTAAAATTGGTAACGGAGGCTTCAAAGAAAGTGTGTGGTCATAAAAAACGGGATGGATTTATTCGCTCCACTCAAAAATCAAGAAAGGCCATGCCTGAATTTAGATTCAAGAGACAGTACAAAACCTAAAGACCTAATAAAACACATATTTTTATTTTGAACATTTATTTCTTAATTCTTATGTCTAATAGTATGCGAGTGTCTTACAATTATTTTTATGTTTAATAAATGTTAGTAAAATAATGAAAAAAACAGTGTATTTGTCGATTTTTGGGTAATTTCAGGCTCCTTGCCAGAACAGAACATATTGTCCGTGGACCGCCAAATTTCGCACTTTAATTAACCATATATAGATGAAACTTTTGCACACTACCGCAAAATTCTGTGACCTTTAAAAAAAAATGTTCAAAAAAAAAAAAAAATGTTCTAATTTTACTAAATTTTTGAAATTTCACGGCCTTTGCCAGAACAGAAGACATTATCCTAGGGCGGTGAAATTTTGAACACAAGTTACTTATGTATAAAGGCAACTTTTCCGCACTACCCTCAAAGCATTATAAAAAATTTTCATTTTTCGAGCCCCCCTATTATACATGTATCTTGTCTAAGGCTCCTATCTGACCACCCAAGGGGCGACCTCCCCCTTATCGGATAAGCAGCGTAAAACAAGCCAGAACGGAGAGTCCAAGGCGCACAGGGCGACTGGACACGTAAGTCCGGAATGAGAAGTGTACTTACGCGACTTATAGAAATTTTTAAAGGAATGTATAACGCAAATAAACATCCTTAATTAAAAACCTAGCCCAATGCCCGTTACTCCGCCACTACTGAGAGTCCACCGTCGACCAAACTTAATCACCCCAAACCCCGAGGAGCTGGGTTGACGAAGCTATACTCAACGAATGAACTGCTTACCAGCAAATTCAATTGACCACCATACACACCGTCGCCCGTAAGTGCCGGCATAATATGGGAAAAAGCCGAAGCCTAAGATCAGAGAAGGGCAATTAGTGATTTCCACTCTATAAGGTGGTAGACAGGCCGATCGACATATCGTGCCCCAGGTTGCCAAGCACTAAGGCCGTATCTGAGACGGACGAGTTACCCGTTGGTTCCCATGGCTATAGACACTGAAGGGATTGCCAGCCAGAACGTGGACCACCAATGCGTAGTGTTAATGTTCGGACGTGGGGTTCGATTTATACCAAGGGACCAAAGTATACTGAACCACCGCCCAAGAAGATGCCCAGCACGTCACCCCGACAATTTACCCCCCGAGAACATCCATAAGAGGCATCGATGACTCGACGGATCTCCATTGTCGCAATTCACACCCGTTTGAGACCCGGTCTACCGCCGCCCGCAGGACTAGTGCGGCAAAGCGGTTCTCGCCCATTGGCTAGCAACATCCGCTCTCATTGACCAGTTTCGTCACCTTAGCCACCACAGAACATCCCCGGACGTCCACCGCCGAGACAGCCCACCAGGAAACCCAAGGGCGATTGCTGAGATTGACCTTTGTTTGAGTGTTGGGCAAATATGACATTCGTTCGTCCCAGGTCTGGCACTACTGAAAAACCGATAAAGTGAATCGGCCCCCGACGTCCATGGTAAACCACGAAGGCCGAGATAAATTCCGATTTATTAACCAGCAAATGCTAGAGTGACCGCCCCTTTCGTCGGAGACGATCGCCGATAGCCAAGACCCTTCATTGCGGAATCCCATACACTAATTGTTGTCACGCGCTCCGGCAGGGCTAACCTTTTCGGGGTGACGCATACAACGGCAAGGGAGACCGGTCATCCGGACCAAGGCCACCGACAACCACCAACTAAGGGGTATAAGGTTGACATTCAGAGCACTGGGCAGAAATCACATCGCGTCAACACCCGTCCCGGGCCTATTTATGTATATTATGTAATAATATACATAAAATAAAATAAAATAAGTTGTACAATTGTACCGTGCCACTAAATTTTGTTTTATTTTAGACATACTATTATATTATTGTTAATATAGTTTATTATTGTTAACACTTACCACATACTTGATTATCCATTATTTAAAAATAATAAAATAATTTTTACAACTTTTAAATTAAAACAAAACTGCAATTAATTCACTGTGAAACTTATAAAAAATATGTCAAATTATTATGCCGTTTGTAACATGTAACACAATATGATTAAACAGAAAAATGTTTTGGTAATAATAGTAATATATTATAGTGTATCTTTTACAATTGAATATCAACTGTAATGAAAATTTATTGTTGTTTAAAAGCTGATAAAGTTGATCGAACTGAAAATTCCAATGAAATGATTAAAATTACAATTTTTACGAAAATACACGTTTATTACGTTTAGTACTTTTGGCCGCCTAAATCAGCGTTTGGTCCCACTGTGTGCCTGGGATAATGTCTACAATAAAAGGATATGTCACGTTTTCACCGAATGATCATACACGGTTTGAAAATGCTGGCTGGAGTGTTGTAACTGCAAATACGAGTATGAAATTTGAAGTATGCATACCTCTAAAGTTATTATTAGGATTTGCTGAGGATCATAAAAAAGTCATCGTTAATTGTCGTCAAGATTTAATATTGCAACGGAGTGGTACAGATTTAAACTGTATTTACTCGACAAATGAAAGTTTAACGAGTTGTAAAATTATTTTGAACAAAGTTATATGGAAAGTTCCACATGTAAGTGTGTCGAATGCCATGCGGTTAGACATGTTCAAAATCTTGGAAACCTCAACACCACTTCAAATAGCATTTCGAAGTTGGGATTTATATGAAAATCCCGGCCTACCAAATAGTAAAAAACAATCCTGGACTGTGAAATCTTTATCGCAGACTGAGAGCCCGAGATTTGTTATTGTAGCATTTCAAGTGGATAGAAAAAATAAAATAAACAAAGATAGTAGTAGATTTGACCATTGTTCGTTATAATCTATAAAAGTGTACTTGAACTCTGAATCGTACCCCTACGACAACTTGCGTATGGACTTTCCAAATGATAAGTATGCTGTACCATATCACATGTACACTCAATTCCAAGAGGCGTACTATGAAAAGAGATGACGTGTCCAATGCTGACAAAAACAGAATTCAAGACAACTGCTCCATTCATTGTCATTGACTGTTCGAGCAAAACGAAAAATTAAAAAATGCGCCAGTAGATATTAGATTAGAATTTGAATCTGATGAAAATTTTCCGACCAACACTACAGCATATTGCTTAATTGTACACGACAAAATGTTTGAATATAATCCTATGACTAATGAAGTTCATAAAATATTATAATTTGTTATTTTCAAAAAATAATGTAAACAATTTTATTTATAAAATACTAATAATTATTAATACTATTTATAAAATACTAATAATTATTTTCTATTCTAAAGGAATGTGTTATTTACTTTAATACCTTATCTTTATTATATTTCATTTATTTAGTACATAAATCAAAAGCGAATAGTTTAAATAATATAATGTGTAGGCGTGAAAAAACGATGAACGATATCATTTTTTCTCATAAATTATATACAATGATTATTACTGTACGGTGACATCTATGATGTTTGAAATATGCTTACCTAAGTGTCTGGTAGCTGATGATAAAAATTCTTAGAAATGCAGAAGTGTTATAATATAGTAATACATTTGATGTCTGGAATATGCTGACCTAAGCGTCTGGTAACCAACGATAAAATACTATATAAAAAATGAATGCATACAACAGTGATTATTACTGTACGGCGACATCTTTGATGTTTGAAATATGCTTACCTAAGCGTCTGGTAGACGATGATAAAATTCTTAGAAATTATAGTTATACATTTAATAATACACAGACAGCGTTACAATTGTTCCCATATAAAATTACAGACGCTTATGAGCCATATAATATAATGTTCCCTTTAATGTTTGAAATATGGTTATCTAAGCGTCTGGTAGTCTGGATTATAATATGGCGGTATCTTTGACGTTGGAAATATGCTTAGCTATGAATCTGGTAGCCAATAGTAAAATTGATATAAATTATTTATTATATACACTCTATAGATGTGCGGTAAATTAGTTTACGTCTTGTTTCATCATCATCCATTATAAGTTAGTTTAAGTGAAGATTTATTACCCCCTCCCTCTGTAGGAATTGTTGACGGACACCCCTGCTGCGTTAATATTAACCCAACCGAAGCGGTCTTGTTCACGGGCAGGTACAAGTTCACTCCTCCACAGCTCGCCGTGCTGGGGGTGGAGATCCCGCTTAAGGACTCCATGACTTATCTGGACCTTGTCATAGACAAACGTCTAAAGTTCGGGCCGCACATTACTCGTGCGGCCC
>NW_026099573.1:3542514-3561734 GCF_025091365.1 Daktulosphaira vitifoliae | reverse complement strand
AGGCCCAGATAAGTCATGGAGTCCTTAAGCGGGATCTCCACCCCCAGCACGGCGAGCCGTGGAGGAGTGAACTTGTACCTGCCCGTGAACAAGACCGCTTCGGTCTTGTCCAGGGCGAGGCTAAGTCCACTCCCCTCCTGCTGGATCCAGGCGGAGACTGCTCTGAGCGCGCAGTTTGCCCGGGATCCAGCCTCCTCGGACGAGGCGCCTTCCGCCACCACCAGCGTGTCGTCCGCGTAGCAGACGACACGCACGTGCGGTGGTAGCGGAACGCGGAACACCGCGTCGTACGCGATGTTCCACAGCAAAGGCCCGAGAACTGACCCTTGCGGGACGCCTCCCGTAACAGGTCGGATTCTCGGGCCCGCGGCGCTCTCGTAAGAGATGACCCGATCGCTAAAGTACGACCGGATCATCCGCCCGAGGTAAGGAGGCACCCGAAATGTGTCCAGCGCTCCGAGGATGTGTGACCATCGCACGGAGTTGAACGCGTTTCGGATGTCCAGGCACTCGTGCGGCCCAGCGGGCCCAGAAAGTCATGAATTGCTTGGCGGGACTCATGCCCAATCTGGGAGGGTCGAGAGAGATGCGGCGTAGACTTTTAGTCAGCGTCGTACACTCGGTTCTCCTGTACGGGTCCCCGGTTTGGGCGGATACTCTTGAGTATTCGTCCAAAAACCGTGAAGCCCTGCTCAGGGTGCAAAGTCGGGCGGCGATCCGGACAGTGTCCGCAGTGGCGGCGGGTATCCCGCCGATCTGCTCGCCGAGGAACGCGCCGCCGGGCATGAGCTCCGCCGAGAGCGCAACCGGTCCCTCGAACCCGAGGACCGGCTGGCGCTCAGGCGGATGACCATGCTCCGGTGGCGGACTCGCCTCTCGGAGGAAACGAGAGGCGAGTGGACCAGGTCCCTCATAGGACCCGATCGGCTGGACAGGTGGGTGGACCGGACTCACGGTGAGATGACTTATCGTCTCACCCAAGTGATGTCCGGCCACGGCTGCTTTAACGAGTACTTACACCGTATTCGTAAAGCAGCCGCGCCGACGTGCGACCACTGTTCGGATCGCCCGGGAGAGGCTGATAGCGCTTTGTACACCCTCTTCCGGTGCGAGGCGTGGGCCCAGGAACGGGACTCTTTGGAGTCTCGACTAGGGTCCACGTTTCGAGTCGGGTCCATGGTGGACCTGATGTTGAGGAGCCGGGAGGCGTNTTGTTGTTGGGGAGCCGGGAGGCGTGGAGGCTCATCCAGGCGTTCGCCAAATCCATCTTGAAAAAGTATTATGATGTAATACCTAACGGTAGTTCCAGGGCGGTCCACAATCAAGCCGATTGGAGAAAAAAAAAAAAAAAGGATGCCATCTACTGGAGGATAAGGTNTAGACGTTTGTCTATGACAAGGTCCAGATAAGTCATGGAGTCCTTAAGCGGGATCTCCACCCCCAGCACGGCGAGCTGTGGAGGAGTGAACTTGTACCTGCCCGTGAACAAGACCGCTTCGGTTGGGTTAATATTAACGCAGCAGGGGTGTCCGTCAACAATTCCTACAGAGGGAGGGGGTAATAAATCTTCACTTAAACTAACTTATAATGGATGATGATGAAACAAGACGTAAACTAATTTACCGCACATCTATAGAGTGTATATAATAAATAATTTATATCAATTTTACTATTGGCTACCAGATTCATAGCTAAGCATATTTCCAACGTCAAAGATTTTGCTGGACTTTGCACCGTAGCGTATAACACGCGGTGTTGGTCAGTCAAATATTCATAGTAGGGCGACGGCTGATAAAGGTGGCACGAGTCGCGGGGCATCGTGTATAACGAAGCGACGCGGGCCGTGTCAGTCCAGAAGAAAAACATTTAATTCTAAAAGAATCTTCTAATAAAAAAATTGATCTTAGTTAGAACAAAAAAGTTGTTACGTATTTAAATACTACATAAACTAGTTAAATATGTACGTTGCCAAAAAAAAAGTTGACACTCTTATAAATTATAAGGGATGATTCCAAAAAGTGGTTATTAGCTGATAAATCAAGAAAATTATGCAACAAAGAGAAATCAAAATTTTTTCAATATTGTATTTACTTTGCGAGTAAATTAATGTTTTATGATAAACCGATCACTCTTTGAGAAAAGACGCTAAAGATCAGCTAGGTCTTTACTAAAAGCGCTATTAACTAAATAGACTTTTTCATGCGATATAATAAAATTAAGTCTACTAGACCTACATTTTTTGTTAAATTCATTCAAATAGCTCATATCAAAAATATTTAATAACGAATAACATGAATATTAAATTTATAACAGATTAGATGCCACGTATTAATTTTGATATCACAATTTTATGATAAAATGACTGGATGCAGCTGCTTTGGTTATTATTCAAGAAATTGGTCACATAATTTATCATTAATTCTGTTCCAACCATAACTCCGTAGAACGCATTTATTCCATTGTTTAGTCCATTCAGACCTTTGTTCTATGCTAGATTTAGGATCGTATACATCTGGATCACAACTATTACTGATTAAGTTTATGTTTATTGCCTGACCTGCTGCAATGGCTATACCATAAATGGCCATGTCTTTTCGATGGTTTTTTATCACTCGATTTCCATAAATATCAGCCATTCGTTGTAGTATTGAACTGTAATTTGAGTAAGCACCATCAACAAATAAAGTGTGTAATGACTCATCAACTTCCTTCAAAAACATTTTCAGCACATCACTTACACCAAAACACATTGAATCTACAGCAGCACAAACTATATTTTCTTTAGTAGTATTTGATGTGATGCCACACAATATTCCCCCTGAATTCAAGGTCTTGTATGGAGCACAATATATATCTCCACCCATTGACATATACAGAGGTAAACTTGGACTAGCAGTGTTATAAGCGTTCATGCACTCAGCAGTTGATTTAACTAATCCTAAATTTCCTTTTATCCAAGCGATAGCTTCATTGGACTTGAACGAAATTCGTAGGGCATAGAGTACACTTGTCTTATTTGTACTATTGGGCAAAATGTAAGCAACTACTGGGCATAGTCCAGACAAGAAAGTTACAGGACATTCACCAATAACAGTCATCACTGTAATAATTCTTTCATCTAATGTAACACTAACTTGACCCACAGAATCACAACTGTATCCATACATAGATGCATTGGGGCGACCCATCACAGAATAAATGGATAAACCTTGAAGATCACCAACGGCCACGACAGCATATAGTGTATTATGCGCGGGTTTACGAATAACCGGTAATGAAACAAGTGGAATACCTCGAGCCTGGCATGTAAACTTATTCCATTCGAGTTCAGGCAATGCCAATAGACCCGTTTGAGAGGCATTAGTCAATTCTGTTACGTATACTTCACCAGCCGTTAGTTTCCATAGTATCCACGTATCTAATGTGCCAAATCGGCATTTGTCTTTGGCACACTTGACTAACTCCGAATGGTTTAAAAGCCATTCAAATACTCCAATTGGTCCGTCAACTGCCCTAGAGTCTGTCCAATGAATTGCATTGCTCAGTGTTTGCCCTGTATCAATATTCCATGCCAATACCGTGCTTGTTTCATTAGTTATACCTAAAGACTTAATATATGTAGCTGGTAGTCCACTGCGGCACATCTCATGGGCAACATTTGACACAACTTCGTTAATTGCTGTCCAAATCTGGCAGGGATCTTGCTCAACCCAACCAGGAAGCAATTTTTTTGTCATTAGTTGATCTGCATGTTTGGTTATGTTGGGATAATTTTCGAATGTTTTATCTTGTGACGTCGTCCATTCCTGGTCAGTAATTAACAATAGTCGTTTAGACGATAATGCAACTTCCCGCCCGGTGTTCGTTGAAAACACAGTAAAACTTATTAATTCTGATTCTACACTTAAAGCTCCAATTAGTTCTGATTGTGGTTTTTTAATCATATCTATTATAGATAGCAGATATTAATTATTTATATTAACTAATGTAGTTAACAATAGCAACTAAAAATGTAAACTGTTTATATCAAATATTTAATTTTGTGTAATTTGACTGTGATAATATTAATTGAATATAAAATATTTCTCACTATAATTAATGTATTAATGCAATCTACTTAATTATGTTATGACCCAAGATATCATTTCTTTCAGTTTTATGATTTAACTAAAACTATTTAATAATAAACTTCAATAATACGTTCGGTTATATGCCTTAGTATGCTAAAAATTGTGATAAATCTTGTAATAAGGATATAAATAAGGAAATAGGAGACCATATTGCTTTTGGAATAATCCACCATTTTTTATAAATTAAACATTATCTACAGATTTGCATCGAAGCTTTTCTTATGATAGTAATTTGAATCACTGTCAGATATCATCAATACTTGTCCCAACTATACAAATGTATATGATGTCAGAGAGCACCCCATCAACGCCACGCCTTCCCAAGCATCCTTACGCCAAGGGCAGTGCAAGACGACGACCCCATCGACCAGCAAGACTCCGCGTTATTACTCTCCGTCCGAGCGGGAACGCCGGACAAAGAAATACTGGGAGTACATGCTTCGACGTTGGGGGGAACCTTTCCACCTTACACCAACTACAACCACGACCGCAACACTGCCAACAACAACAACAGCAGCAGTAGCGACAGAAACAGCCTAGTGGACTCCATTCACCATCTTTAGAACAGTGTACTAGTGGTTCCAGCACCTGTGACGGCACCAGCCACCACCGCGCAGGAGGAGTAGCCTGGAGACCCCGATGGAACTGAAGGATGATGGCCTGGTACAGGAGATGGACCTGTTCCTCTCCTGTCCCACTACCCCAGCACAGCCGGAACTCCTGACCGAGTAAGAACTCCCACATTCCAAGCGCGATATGCGTGGAGACTAGATCCCCACCCACTCCCTTTCACGAACACTCCGCGGATAATGATTACCCACCCCATCAAACACACGACGTAAGTATTGCGGCTTGTTATTGCGTTATGCATCATTAATATATTTGACTAAAGTACCGAACGCCATGTGTGCTATCTCAATCGGCCTTTAGACTGTAACGGCGGCTTGGCGAGGGGGTATTTTACACGACCATGACGTTGTCACCCCGCGGTCGTGTCAGCTCCTTCACAACCACCGCTCCACTGTAAACTGGACCGTTACACACACGCGTTATCGTCGTGGTGTAAAGTTCAATAAATGCCTAGCGTCGAATACTCGCCGCAATAATACGTGTAAGCAGTCATCTCCGTGACACCACGGCAGCAAGTCATCATCGTGATACCGATACATGAACGTCTTCCCGAATACCGAAAAGTTTGAATCGTTACTTCGGCAACTCATCATTTGCATTTTGTTGTTAGTTTCAATCAATTTAGTTTAAGTATTTTGTGCGTATTCTGTTTGTTTCCCGTGTTATTTAAAATCAATAAACGGCTCGACGCCACTCTCTTATTTTACATACAACCAATGTCGACTGCATTTTTGCGACGTAATGGGATTCTACAACCCTTTACCACACCCCTCACCAACCGACGGTATGGGCGGTGAAAGGGGGTCAAGGTCAGGCAAAAAGCTTGAAAAATTTCTAAACCACGGTCTGTTTGTAAGTTCTTTGGAGATCCATTGAACAAGAATTTTTCAAAAGCTGACTTGTCTTTTGTACTCGATTTATTTTTTAAAAGCACAGCTTATGCTTATTTTGTATAAACATCGATTATCGTTAAAATAAATTGACACGGCCACGGCGTTGTCACACGTTGACACCCCGCGGTCGTGTCAGCTCCTTCTCAGCCACCGCTTAACTGTAAACCGGACCGTCACACACACGCGTTATCGCCGTGGTGTAAAGTCCAACAAATGCCTAGCGTCGCATACCCCGCCGCAATAATACGTCCAGTCAGTTATCTCCGTGACACCTTTATGTGCGATTCCGTTTTCGGCCTTCGTTTGTTTTTGTGCTCTTAATACTTTCACTACGAATACACATATTTTCTAGTGTTTTCTTTTAAATCATCTTATTACTGTGAACCATACTACCTAGTTTTATCATTTTCAATAATTTGTTTTTTTCTTTTGGTTTTCTTCTTTTGTTGTAACTTTTACAATAAACTACGGCTCACGCCATTTAGAAACTTAATCTTGTGTCGACTATTCATTTAACACTTACCCACTAACAAAATGTAAAATTTTTATTTTTTGTAGAGTATTTTTTCCTATTTACTAAATCCGCTTGCCACAAGTCATCTTTACCGTACGATGTAACACTTCTTTTAGCTGGTCTCTGTAATTTATTTGCCACTTTACTCATGATATTACATCTAGTTTTTGTAACTCTTCTTTTACTGACAGTATTTCGTTTACCACACCTGTATTTACAGTACTTCTTGCAGCGTGTAAAAGTTCTAATCCATATTAGGATCGTTCCAATATAAATATTCATTTGGTGGGCATTTTCAAAATGACGAAATAATGACTTTCTATGCTTTTGCTCTCTTCTACTTCGACACTGTTTTGATTAGCTATATCTTGTAGAGGTTTCACCAGCGGTCACATATATGTACGTACAAAATTTTCCCTTACCCTTACCCCCACCATAATAATGCCACGCCCATTGTCTGGCCTTGACCAAGCCTCTTCTCCCACTGTCAAGAGATCACGTCTCCCCTTCCTCCTTATTCCCGTCCATAACGGCGGATGACGAGGTAATGAGGTGTGAAGTCTAGATCCTCAATATTACCTTACTTACAGTATTTTTTATTTAAAACTACATTTTCAATCGATTCAATGAAAATTGGATTGTCGTGCTCCATTTCAATAGACTTATTTTGAATATCTGTCAATGTTTCATCCTCGACATTTTCAAAATCAGACATGTTTCTTTCTAATAATTCTGGACAACAACTTTTATTCTATGAATTTTCACAAATTAATGTTCCAGTGTTTTCTATTTTTAAAAATTTGTTTATTGCATTTCATTGACTGACTAAGTACTCATCTTTTTTCAGTTTCCTGTTTGCCTTTTGTTACGTCACTATTTAGGGCTTGAGCCTAAATGCCCGTCGACAGTATTCTAAGAGACCAACGGGGGATAGCTAGCTAGGCTATATCTACCTTAGGTACTGAAGTTTCCTATTTAATTTATATTCCCTTAGAGGAACTACCAAGGGTCGCACTACAATATATATATATAACACTTTAGGTTAACAACGATATAAATAAATATTTATTAAGCAATTGAAATATTAAATAGATAATACAACCTGCTGGACATAGTAGGTGCTGGACACCTAGAGATGATTAATCCAACAGGGAGCTGACGGCGACACTCGCACACACTATAATATACGGAGTAGCGAAGTTAAACTAATTATCAGACAAAGTAGTGATCGCGAAGATGGTAAAAGATCAATTGCCGTAGGGATATCTTATTATGGTACATTAGCCGTGAATTGCAAGTGTTTATGTGTGCAGTCCGCTGTCGTAATATAATCGTCACTATAATGAGCGCCGCAGGGGGGGGGGGGAGAGGGGGCGTTTGCCCCCCCCTGGACTTTGGAAATAAATTTTTAAAAATTATAACCAATCTGATTTAAATTTGTATAATCTGAAAATTTTATATATAAAACAAAAAAATCCAACCGGATTTCTATATGTATTTATTTTTATTGATTTAATGGGTTTTATCGTCATATGCCGTTACATTATTGTCGACCGATGGCTATCGGCTATTGTCTAGTATATTTTAGAGGTTTATATCAATTTGTACGGAAATTCCATAATGGAACGACGAGTGACGATCGACTATTCTAGTTTTATTTGTCAGCACGCTTCCTTCAATGAAACACACAAACAAAGCTGCCTAAATACAGTACGTTCTATACTATACATTTATAAGTATTTTTATAGTAAGTTTTATTTTTATAAATCATAATTATATTTATATAGTCTATTATCTAATATTATACTATTATGCACATCAGAAATTTTTTCAAATACCTAAGTTCTGTGATTCTGATAATCAACCCTCAACTTCAGTAATTGAAATAAATAATACAGAATCGTGTGAAGTTGAAAGTATGTCGGTTGCTATAAATACAAAAAGTTATGTTATTAGTGATAGGATAACGGATGAAAAAGATAATGGAAAATATTTAATTCAAGAAAATATTGACAATTCTTTGAAATTCGAACTTCTGCGTCATCCTTGGGTACCCAACACTAATTATAACTCTAAAAGTGATTTGAAACCAGGAAATACTCATGCATTTAGGCACAATTGGTTGCACGAAAACAGTTCATGGTTAACTTATTCAGCAGTCGAGGGTGTGAAAGGAGCTTTTTGTAGAGTATGTGTGCCGTTTAAGCCATCTATTCACAGAGGTGTACAAGGTAAATTTATAATAAAACCGTTTACTAAGTACAAGGATTTTCATAACTTTTCTAAAATACATATATCTTCAAAGTGGCATTCTGAATCAATGTCTAGAGCTAAAGATTTTATGGATATTATTTCTGATAAAAAAATTAGTATGATTGAACAAGTAAATGTTGGACTACAAAAAGAAATAGAAACCAACAGAAAAAAATTAAAATCCATAGTATCAACCATTGTGTTTTGTGGAACTCATGACATTGCTTTGCGAGGGAAAAAACAGATTAAGGTAATTTTCATGATCTTCTACATTTTCGTGTTGATTCAGGCGATTAGATGTTAAAAAATCATTTTTTAAGCTGTGCAGGAAATGCTAAATATTCATCTCATAGAACACAAAATGAACTAATAACATTGTGTAGTAAAATATTAAAAGAAAACATAGTGTGTGAAGCNTAAAATATTAAATGAAAACATAGTGTGTGAAGCCAGTGACGCAAATGCGTTTTCTATCATTGCCAATGAAACAGCAGATATTTCTGGTGTTGAACAATTGACAATTGTAATTAGATTTTTAGACAAACAGTAAAATCCTTTTAAAATACGAGAAGAATTTCTAGGCTTCTTACCCTTAAATAAATTAGATTCAGAATCGGTTGCTACTCAAATATTATCATTTATGGTGAATTGTGGTCTTGATTTAACTAAACTTTGTGGACAAGGTTATTATGGCTGTGCTACAATGGCTGGAAAAGAAAGTGGTGTTGCTAAACTAATTAGGGACCGATATGCCAAAGCTTTATTTTTTCATTGTGCTAGTCATCGATTAAATTTAGTTATTAATGACTTAAACAAAATTATGGTTATTCGTAATACTACAGGCACAATTAAAGAAATTATTAAATTTTATCGTGAAAGTACACTTCGAAGAAAACTAATACCTAACATACCACTATTTTGTGAAACACGTTGGTCTTCAAAGTATAAAAGTATTAGAGTATTTTCTGAAAATTTTATTNAGTCTTTAAAGTATAAAAGTATTAGAGTATTTTCTAAAAATTTTATTACAATAATTCAAAGTCTCCAATCTTTATCTTTATGCGAACGTCGTGATCGTCATTGTCGAAGTTTTTATGTGTTAATTTGTGAACTAAAAATTTGAACTTTATTTATCATTTTTACCAGTGTCATCACTAAGGATATTATAATATCCACAGAATTTACCAGGTAAGATTTTTTAAATCTATAAGAAAATTTGCATTGTTATTTTATGACCCTCGAATTACACACTGAATCAAATGTAAATACCAACAAAATAATTATTCTGACTTTTTCTTTTAATATTAGCTTCAATGCGAAGCTGAGAAGGTATTGGTTTTACTAAGATATGTTTTTTTTTTCGTGTCTGTTACCACTTTTTCTCAGCTCTCACCGAACCGATTTCTTTCAATGATACGTCAAAAGATCACAAATCGTATCTAGTCGAAGACATTACTCTCAAAAATTGAAAAAAATTCCCTCGTTCNAAATCGTATCTAGTCGAAGGCATTACTCTCAAAAATTGAAAAAATTTCCCTCGTTCCCCGTAAATGGGGGAAACCTCCAAAAAAATTACAAATTTAAAAAACGCTAATTTTCGAAATTTTTTTACTTAAAATTGCCATAACATTTTTAAAAATAACCAAATCAATATAATTCTTTTTTTCGTAGATGCATGATTTCATTATCATTCATTTGGTATACTTTTTTTTATATCTGACCCTTTAACTGCCCACAGGGGGGATTTAAAATGACAAATTTTTCACAAAAAATTAATTTTTTCAACTTGATTTTTGAAAATGTTCCGGAAGGTCTGACACTTTTATATATATCTTAAATTAAAGCTAATGTAATATACTTTATCATGAAAAAAAAAAAATTTCGGACTTTATTTTATCTTCACGGTGAAAATGGCTACCAAATCCTATTTTTGTGTGAAAATTTTCGATTTTGTATTTTACATTTTTAATTTTATTATGCTATAACTATTTGAAAAATGTATAGATCAATATAATTTTTTCATGAGAAGTAGTATTTATATACATCTTTCATTCGACATACGGTTTTTTTAATATATATATCTGATATCCGATCATTTATTTTCGTAACAGACATCGGCCCGCGGAGCCTTGTGCCACTGCACAGCTCGGACCGCTTTCAAGCCGGCCTTAATTATACATGTATATTAACTTAAAAAAATTTGATTCTTTAAATGTTTATATCTCATAATAAACATGTATATTAGAGTGCTCCTCAAATTTGAAGTTAAAAATTTTGTTTGCGAGACCCCCTTAAGTTTTTTATTATTATAAGTAAAACATTTCGGTGAAGTTTTGTGGTGATTGGTCATCCCCTTCCCGTGCCGCAAAAGGGTTGAAAATTTGATAAATGTGGTAGTTTTATAATTTTTTGCTTATATTTCAATAACAAAAAATCGTACAAAAATATATTAAGATATTAATTTATAGATCTAAACTTGTTCTTTAAAATATGTCATAACATATTACTTGATTAGACAATTATTTAGTCTGTAAAATTTAAAAAAATAGAATAATTTAATTATTTTACAAAATTGATTTTTATCTATTATTTTATTCGTAACTTACGTATTGTCCAATTTACAACAAAAAGTTTTTATAAAATATACTTAAAATAATATTTTAAGTAAAAATATTATTGTTTTGAACACTCAGGATACGTTTTTCTGTTTTTTTTTAACTACCTTATATAAAAATGAAAAATAAGTTAAGCTAAATATTTTTATTACAAATATATTGCTGTTTAAATTACTTGTAATAAGAATTGTTTTTGAATTTCATTTTTGGTGTGTTTGTTATTTATAATGACAATTTTTTGACAAAAAATTAACTTTTGAAAGTGTTCCGGAAGGTCTGACACTTTTATATATATATTTTAAATTAAAGGTAATGTAATATACTTTATTATGGAAAAGAAAATTTGACCTCTGGACTTGTCTTCGTGGTGAAAATAGACATCAAAATTAATAAAAAATTACGATTATTGTAAAATAATTCTTTTTTATATTTTTAACTTAATAATGCTATAACTTTTCGGGAAATGTATGGATCATTAAATTTTTTTTTTTTATAGATGCTTGATGTCTATACCTATCATTTGGCATATATTTTTTTTATAAATCTAACATTTTATCTACCCACAGCCCCCCCTTGTCATTTAATATGACAACTTTTTCACAAAAAATTAAATTTTTCAACTTAACTTTTAAAAATGTTCCGGAAGGTCTGACACTTATATATATATATCTTAAAATAAAGCTAATGTAATATACTTTAATTTGAAAAAAAATTTTGACCTCTGGATTTGTCTTCGTGATGAAAATGGCTACCAAATGCTATTTTTGTGTGAAAATTCTTGATTTAATTTTTACATTTTTAACTTTATAATGCTATAATTTATTGAAAAGTGTATGGATCAACACAATTTTTTTAAGAAAAATAATATTTTTTTATAATATAATATTTTCATTCGACATACTGTATCTTAATCAGGATATTAATAATGATATAATAATAATAAATAATAATAATTAATAATGAACTAGCAGGTCATGTAGCTTTTGGAATAATACACCAATTAAAATTAAACACTATCTAAAGATTTGCATCGAAGCGTTTTTTTTTTTATAGTGATTTTAATCACTGTCAGATATCATTATACTTGATTCAACTATGCCACGTCACCACTGTGCTGCAAGCCCCCTGTGATGGGTTTTTTTTAATAAACATAAAGAACATTTATAAACAAAAAATACATATACATATATTTATTTACCCTAATCATTTTCCTTGATCTTCAATTGGGAGTGGACACAATAATCGACATGCTCTTTTGACAACACCATGATTTGTCTTAACAGTCGCTACTCTGGCTATATTATCTTTGCCTGGAAACAATTCAGTAATTCGTCCGAGTCTCCATTCCAATGGTGGTAGATTAGTTTCTTTTATTAAGACAAGTGCGCCAACAGTTGGTGTGAGACCGGCTGGGGTATGCCATCTAGATTTTGATTGCAATGTTGACAAGTATTCAGTTAGCCAACGTTCCCAAACTTTTTGTACCAATTGTGTGACTCTTTGCCATAGCTTGAATCGCCCCGGTGTGATGTTCATAACATCTGGATCTGGGATATCAATTAATGATCGACCGATGAGAAAGTGAGCTGGAGTTGGTACACTAAGATCTGAAGGATTCCTAGATAATGGTATCAAGGGTCATGAGTTTAAACACGCTTCAATGCGAACTAATACGGTGTTTAACTCTTCTTAAGTAAGTGATGCTTCATCTAATGTTCGTTAAATGTCCCTTTACTGATTTCACTGCCGACTCCCATAAACCGCCGAAGTGTGGTGAACGGGCTGGAATGAGTCTCCATTCCACATTGACAGAGGCAAGGCAATTTTTTACAGCTTCTTGGTGATTTTTCGGTATAAATAAATTTTTTAATTCTTTCAATTTATCGTTGCTTCCTGCGAAATTTGTGGCGTTATCTAAATATATAAATTTTCCGATACCCCGACGACTCCACATTCGTTTCAGTGCGCTTAAAAACGCATTTGTTGTCATTAGAAATGATGTTGTCATTAATTAACCTAGTTTTACAATTTACAAGTAGTCAACAATGCCAACAAGAAAGTATCATTTTTCAGATAATTACACCAAAGAATGGTTGTTTATAAAAAGGGGTCGAAATAAATATGAAGCACATTGCACAATATGCAATATATTTATTTCCGCGAGTCACAGTGATAAGACTTCAATTTATGACCACAACAAGTCTAATAGTCATAAGTCCAATACATCGATAACGTCCTCTTCACGAGATATTTCAACATTTATGGTTAAAGAAAACACTCCAGAAGATATTTTAGTTTGTGCCGCAGAATTAACAACAGTTTACAAAGTTGTTAACCACCATCAATCATTTAATTCATTGGATTGTAACACAAAACTTAATTAAAAACTCTATCCAGATTCAAAAATTGCCGCGAAACAATCAACTGCGCGGACTAAAGCAACAGCAATCATCAAAAATATATTGGCACCACATTCTTTGCAAACAATTAAAGAAGAGATTGAACAAGCCCTTTCTATGGAGTTCTTACGGACGCTAGCAATCATAATGTGGAAAAATTGTTTCCTCTTATAATTCAATATTTTTCCGAAACAAAAGGTATGCAATTAAAATTAATAAAGCTTAATTCTTTGGAAAATGAAACTTCAGAGACTATAGTGAAATTTTGTATAAACACATTAAATAATTTAAATATTTCTTTATATAAACTAATCGCGTACAGTGCAGATAATACAAATACTAATTTTGGTGGGAGAGATAGACATGGAACAAATAATGTTTATTTTAAACTTCAATCCATATTATCTAATGATATCGAAGGCATAGGTTGTCCAGCTCATATTTTACATAATACAGCATCTACATCCGCTGACGTACTTTCTGTTGATGTGGAGTCTATAGTAATTAAAATGTATAAATATTTTTCCATATTTACAGTAAGAAATGAACGTCTTAAATCATTTTGTGAGGAGGCTGATGTACATCATGCTAATTTACAGTCTCATTCGAGAACTCGATGGCTGTCTTTGTTGCCAGCAATTGAACGTATTCTACAGTTATGGGAATCACTAAAAAATTCCTTTCTCGAAAAAACAAGACTATCAAAAACAATCGTCGATTTTTTAACAATCCGTTGTCACAAATTTATTTCTTGTTTTTACATTGTCAAACATTTTTATTTGAGAAGCAAATTAAAAAATAAAAACATCTGATATTACCATTATAGAAGTCAAAAAAATTATAAACGATTTAGAACAAACACTTTCAGAACGCGTTGAAGCTAATTTTTTGGGAATCAAAACTAAAATTGAATATAATAAAATAAAAGACGATGCTCAGCTTTTTGTTTCGATAAAATTATTCGACGAAGAAGTCGATAATTATTACAAAACAGCACGGGAGTATTTACAACAATGGAGTAATCCTCTTATAAAATTTGAGGTATTTTCATGGATGGATCTTACTTTTTCGTTGCATTGGCAAGACGTTGAAAAGACAATAACTTATTTAAAAGAAAAGGAAATTGATATCACGGATAGTTGCTTTGAAGAAATATTGTACCTTAAAAATTTCATTGACAAACAGAAATTTGATGAAGATTGGAATAAAAAAAACATGCATGACAAATGGTTATATTTCTTTCAAAAAACTGGATATATTAGAAAGAAAACGTAATTTAATTTTCATGTGCCAATACTTATATGCCATTCCTGGTCATAACGCTAATGTTGAAAGGATATTTTCACTGATAATGGCCCAGTGGACAAAAGAACGTAACCGTCTTCAAGTAGAAACTTTAGAAAGTATCATTCAATGTAAATTTAATTTCAAAATGACTTGTTTGGAATTTCATGCGTATGCTATGGGAAAACCAGAGCTATTGAAACAGGTGAAAAAGTCAGAAAAATATAATATTTCAAAATAAATGTATAAATAATAATTCAATGTCATTATTATTTTATTTTATTATATATATATATATATATTGACCAGGTACATTACACCGTGTACTAAATTTTATAATAAAAAAAAATATTAAAAAAAAGGTTGTTTAAATTATTTTTGTAAATAATTTACAAAAATTATTTAGTCCCGGTCAGTACTTGAACTTTTATGGCAACCCTACTGTAGTCTCCCCTCGCGAGAAGAAATTTCTTATTCATGTTAATATTATTTTACTATGTGTTTCTTTTTGTGGCTACGATTTATTTTGCCAACCCTCACAAGACCTACTTTTTTCAACAATATGTCAAATGATAACAATTCGTATTTAGTTGAAGATATTACCCTCAAAAATTGAAAAAAAAATCCCTTAATCAAATAAAAAGTACTTTAGAAACCCAACCTTAAACAGCTTTATTCATACAAACAATCAAAATGATTCATTTCTAATATTTTTAACAAAAACAAAATGTATTTTTAGTTTCACCTGAATTTAACGATGCATTTTTACAATTATAATTAAATTTTATAATACGCTCAATTGAGAAAATCTTTTTAACAACTTTTTTTTTATTGGTTCCTTTAGTTAAAGTAAATCATTAAAATTAATTAAGTTCTGAATATTTCATTTGTAGAAACTTTTTTAATACCAAAGTTTATTAGAAATGATTACTATTTATATTTAAGTGATCTATTGCGATAAAAATGCAAAAAAATCGAGCTTTACTAATAAATTTACTGTAAATAGTAATTATAAAATTTTCTGAGTGCATATTAATCTTAACAATACCATTTTCTTAGAATTAAACACTATCCACAGATTTACATCGAAGCGTTTCTAATTTTAGTGATTAAATCTATACTTGTCCCAACTATGGCATGTTCCCACTGTGCTGGGTTTTTTAAAATAATATAATTTCCCTTTATATATTTTTTAATTTATTAATTATTTAATGTTTGTATAATTTATGTTATGAATGTGTTTAATGATTTTAAAACAGTATTATTATGTTAATTTATTCTTTTTTTTTTTAGCTTCGATGCAAAGTTGAAAAGGTATTCATTTAACTATAATGTATTTTATAAAATAATTCATTCAAAATTAATGAAAAATTTTAGAAAATTTTGCATGAAATATTTAAAAAATGTATAATTCAATTAAACACAAATCATTATTTTTGGTGTTTATACATAATTAATTTGAATTATCCTATTATTATATTATTTAAATATATTAAATACTTAAATATGTATTGTTGCGACTGACGTCGTAAACACAAAAAAAAAGAAGAAAACACGATTCGTTATACAGGTGGCGTCAAGCCGTTTAATGAAATAAAAATGTTAGCACAAAAGAATAAAGGTAAACCAAAAGTAGCAATACTACGAATTATTGAACGATCACACTCAGATGGTTTTGTCGATAGATGTCAAAAAAGATCGGAACTGTGGTGGCGGTTCGGTTGGATTGACGAACGGACGGACAAGCGATATAGGTGTCACGAAGATGACTGACTGGACGTATTATTGCGGCGGGGTATTCGACGCTAGGCATTTGTTGGACTTTACACCACGACGATAAGGCGTGTGTCTAACGGTCCGGTTTACAGTGAAGCGGTGGCTGAAAAGGAGCTGATACGACCGCAGGGTGTCAAACGTGTGACAACGCCGCGGCCGTGTCAGTATGTAATGTTGTACACTTTCAAAAATATAAAAAGAAAACATAAATACCGTATTTAAAATTGTTACTTTACATTTCGAAAAAGCTATACACAATTTTAGTGTTGAAAAGTGGTCACATTGATTTACCTACATAAAAATAGTGGACTGATTCTAATAACCTCCCTATATTGACCATGTAAATTTTTATCAGTGTCCATTCTGTTTATTCTGTGATGGCGGCCCCATACACACACATCAGATATATTTAAATTTAAACAAATTTGAAAAAGTTTTACTTTCTATACTCATTTTTAAGTTTTGAACCACACCTGTATAAATGGAAATGGTCCTATTTAAAAAAAAAGTTTGTCAAACGAAAAAGAAATATAAATTGTAATGATCCATATATTTTTCAAAAAGTTATAGCATTACAAAATTAAAAATATAAAAAAGAATTTTTTACAAAAATCGTATTTTAGCTTCGATGCGAAGCTGAGAAGGTATTAATTTTACTATAATGTGTTTTTTTTTTTTTATGTCTGTTGCCACTTTTTCTCAGCTCTCACTGGACCGATTTCTTTCAAAAATACGTCAAAAGATCACAAATCGTATCTAGTTGAAGACATTACCCTTAAAAATTGAAAAAAATTCCCTCGTTCCCCGCAAATGGGGGAAATATCCAAAAAAATTACAAATTTANTTGAAAAATAAACAAATCATCATAAATTTTTTTTTATACTAAAACCTTAGATATTTCCCTTTTGTTTGATATCATTTTGTTAAAAATCACACTTTGTTAAAAAACACTTAACCTGCTCATTGGGGGGGATCTAAAATAGCAACTTTTTTACAAAAACTAACTTTTTCAACTTAATTTTTGAAAATATTCCGGAAATACTGCGTCCCCGGGGACAATAGATGACGTAATTAGTCGGCACCTTTGAGAGCCCGTACCGCACACCTGTACACCCATTGTCTTCCCGCGAACAATAGATGACATATTTATTTATTTACTTTAATATCATAATAATGATCACCTTATGATGAGTTTCATCATCACCTCCCCTTCTATGTAGAGGTAAACCGTTGATCTACTGTTTTAATACATACGTTAGTCAAGGAAGGGGGCTCTCTATGGCCAAAGGCCTACACAACACATAGCTATAGTTGGGTATCGTTGGATTAATAGCCGCCGTTGACGCTTCATTACACCTACCTTTCACTGCATTCAAATGTTTTCACATATTTCTAAAATTATGCAATTTTAAAAATCCCTCAAATTTATGAATGTGTTAAAACTTTCATGGATTGTCTTGTTGCTTGAAGCCTGTAGCTTGAGCCAGTATAGTTGCAGCCACCGACTAGCAACCATCACTCTGAAGATGGACTCTGCAATGAGTCCGAAACGTCAGAACTCAACTGTAAACATGGATATATCCTCAAGCACTTCAAGCAACAAGACAATCCATGAAAGTNCTCAAATGTGTTTTTTATTTTATTAATATTGATTTAAATTTGACTATTATTTATTTTTTTAAATTTTCTCTTAGTGTTGAAAATCTTAACTTATTACATAACAATTTCTCGCTACCGATTTGTCCACTGTCAAGATTTTTATATTATTTGGTGTTTAATTTCATAACTTGCCAGTAATCAAGTCTAATAAAGATATTTATTAATAATTACACATATTATAAGGTTTTCATGTATAAAATTAGTAATTTATTTTTTCAAATATACAATGAAATATTAAAAAAAAAACAAATTTTAATAATATATAAATTAAAATATAAAATATAGTTTAAAATATAAAAATTTTAAAAACAAATATTTTAGAAAAAAATATTCAAACAAATAAAGCAATTTTAACCGAAGTTCAGATCACTAAAAATGATAAAATAAGAAGTTAAGATATGTTTTTACCGCAATTAAAAAAAATACATTTATTTCCATGTTGTGTACTCATTGTTATAATTATAATTATACAGATAATAATACAAATAAATATACTAAATGGTAAAACCACGCAAAAGGGACCTTAGTCTTCAGTACTCTAGTGAAAATATGAATAGTGATTATGAAATAGGGAAGATTTTTTATCTAGTTGGATATTTTTACATTGATAGGTTTTAAAAACAACACAAAAATACAAAATAGGCATGATAATTCGTGTTACAATAAGATGTAAACATAGCTAATACATCCTGTTTTTAATGCAATTCCAAATATAATCCTGGCGCCGAGATATCGTATTATTAAATCGTACTCTTTTACGTGGTCTATAGTACAATTGTTTTACGATCTCTCAAAAAGTGTTAAATTTTATTTTTAATCGTGTTAAATTTGTAGGGTCACATGAATTCATGAAATTAGGCTTGTCAGAATCTATCATTAAAGTAAAAAGGACCCATACTAATTATACAACTGGAATTATATCTCTAGCTATAAATATGATCTTATAGTAATTAAGAAAATGTTTTTATTGGAAGTTGTATAACATTAATCAAAGATAATTATGCAATCATACCGATTTTAAACACATCAGAAAAAGATGTTTCGATTTCTATAAATAATATTAAATT
>NW_026099573.1:3539965-3542414 GCF_025091365.1 Daktulosphaira vitifoliae | reverse complement strand
TGTATGGAGAACATGGGATAATTAACTGTTTAATTGATAAATTAGAAATTTTTTCAAAGTTTTAGGGTAATATCTTCAACTAGATACGAATTGTAGTTATTTGACGTATCGTTGAAAAAAGTAGGTCAAGTTAGAGCAAAGAAAATAAGTGATAGTCACAAAAAAATATCTTCTCAGCTTTACATCGAAGCTAAAACTTAAAATATAGTAAAATAATTTTAATATTCTTCTCGCGAGTGGCGACTACAGTGATGGGATCTTTATTGAAGTTATTGAATCTAAATGAGATAAAAATCAAAGCAGTTGAAAGTTTATTCTAACTTAAAAAGAATTAAGAAAAAATGCAAAGAATTCCTTGCTATAAGCGGGTTGGAACCTTGTACCCCAAGCGCGTAAAACACAAATGTTACCGTCTCGGCAACCGTACGTCGCTTCCATCAACTGAAAAAATGGAAATTTAAGCTAGTTCTAATTTTAAAGAGTCTTTTTTTCGACTACAAAAAAGCAAGAAAATTTTAATAAATTTAACTTTCTATGCTATATCAATTTTATTTATATAATATTTATAAAAATCTGTGTACACCCCTTGTCAGGTATTTAAAAATAAAATAAAATATAAAACCCAGAATTTTAACACAAAAATAGCATAATTTTGAATGCGGTAGTCATTTTTACCATAATGACAAATCCAGAGGTCAAATTTTTTTTCTTCAAAATTTAGCTTCGCATCGAAGCTAAAAAACAATATAAATAACGTAAACAGTAATTACGTTATTCCTACAAACAAATAGAAATATCATAACTTTTTTGTACACTATTAATAGTTAATAAAATTTTTTACTTCTTTTCCTTTGGCTTACATTCAACTGTTTTGTTTTCCAATATTTTGCCAACTTTACACTCGGTTATTTCAATGACATCATATTCTTGAATGAATTCACCCAACGATGTAAGTTGGTTGATCAAAGGTTGTCCACGGTGGAATAACATTATTCGATCTACTGGAATGCCACTTAATTTAACGCATTTAGCTGTAAGTTCATCCACTCTAGTCTTATTTAGAATATTTAAAATAAACTTTTGATTGGTTTTATAATAAATCACTTTAATTTTCATTTTTTCTTTTTATAGATAACTCGATTTATAGTAAAAATTATTAATAATTTCCATAAGAAATAAAAATTTAAAAAAAAAAGTGATCATAACAGTAAATTAAAAATAATAATATTAATATTATCTACAGTACGTTACCTATAGTTACACGTTACTTGTATCATTTTTAGTATCAATTTTCTCACACTCAGTGAACTAAGCACAATAGTCAGAAATAACTATTAAAAGACGGATTCACACCTTAAAATATTTTGTTTTACGAACAACACTATTATTAAATTAATTGTAATTAGGACCGGTTTACGTAAAATAAGAGGTGAAACTAAACTAACAACAACTGTTTAATTTAAAACATTGGGCTAAGCTACTTATGTTTTTTAAAAGTCTTGAAAGGTTATAGTTAATGTGAAATGCCAAGGTGAAATTAAGGCCAGCGCTAGAAATCGTGAGGCTTCGTGCAAAATAATTTTTATCTAGCACCAAAAAAATCAATATTCATATCCAAATTCGTGTTTTTTTATTTACAATAGAGAATAATTTTGTCAACAGTTAAATGTATAACAGGGTATATCTGTTCGATAGAATATAATAAAAAGTTAAATCAAGAATAATCTTATTATATAATATAACAAGTAAAAATACGCTTTTCTATAATAATTATTTAGCGTGCTCGGATTTTTTAAATTTTTTTTTTCAACGAAAGTACTCGCCCACGAGCGTTTTAAAATTATACCGTTTTCGAGAAAAACGCTAGCCGACGACAGAGTTTCACGACTTAAGGTTTGAATTTTTTTTATTTTTTGCCCTTAATATAAAAAATAGCTCCGGCATCCGTGTATAAGTCTTTGATTTTATCGTAAAAGTTAGGATTCATCTATGACAACTATGCTGTCCAACATCAAATCATTGTAACCAATATTCTTATCAAAATTGAATTTTTGTCAGGAAAAATAACCTGCCGAATTTTTTTTGTAATTATTATATAATATTAATACAGTTATTATAATTAGAATATTAATAATTTTATGTATACTAGGTGCGTATTTAAGGAGGATATGGGCGATTGCCCTTTTGAACCAGCGCTATCAATATTTTTTTAGAAAACTTCTAAGAAATAAAGACCTAATTACCTTTTTTTTTTCATCACTTTGATTTTTAGCAAGAAAATTCTATAGCATGTTTACCAAAATAAAATAATTAAAAACCCTTCAAAAAATTGTCTGAATACACCCAAAGGGAATACTTCATTAACAAGCGTCAATCTTATACAATTAACTATATTTTCTTTTTAAATTTTCTTGATATTAATAATAAAATTATTAATATATATTTTTTT
>NW_026099573.1:3537836-3539865 GCF_025091365.1 Daktulosphaira vitifoliae | reverse complement strand
AATTATTTAAATTTAGATACATTAATAAATAACACACAGATTGAGGAGCACTATAATTATGCCATGAATAATAATAAAAATTATATTAAAAATAATAAAATTCTTATTATATCGTACAGTACAATAGATGTGAATATGTTTTATGTATAATCATGTACTTGGATTTATAGGATGATGGTGCCACAACACCGTTTGTAAAACTCCCTCATCGAGGTTGGCAGACCTATCAGGTTAAAATTTTCTGCTATAAAATAGGGGAAACTCTATATTTTAGAGCTCAGTTGATTTCGTATACTTTATGTGTACCTACATATATATTGTTCGGAATAAATTTTATAATTACGTTAGAGTTTAAGTATAACTGTTACTGAGCACATACACGTACATGTAATGGATACTGAAAGCACGTTTCTCACTGGGATGATTGTTGACATACAGGGNACATGTAATGGATACTGAAAGCACGTTTCTCACTGGGATGATTGTTGACATACAGGGTCTAATGTCTGCGGATCATTTATTTTTGGTTAAAGAATTGTCCGTCATCGCTCTGGACTCTACATGTCTCTCTCACTGGGTATTTAAACATCCAAACACCGTAAAGGATGATAAGAAAACCACATACTGGTTAAAAAAGTACCATCATGGCTTGGACACGAACATTTGCGATATCGAATACTCTTATATGTATAAATTTATAAAAAAAATAAATAAATAAACAAAAAAATTGTTTTTTATTATTATTCATGGCATAATTATAGTGCTCCTCAATCTGTGTGTTATTTATTAATGTATCTAAATTTAAATAATTTATAAAAAAAAAAAAAAAAAATTAATTATTTAATATATGTGTTAGTTATTTTATATGTTATACTTACTCGAAACTATTTCTTCTTCACCAATCTCTTCTTCTGAGGAAGATATTTCATTTTCAATCAAGTAGTCTTGGTCATCTTCAGCTAAAGTAGAGTAAAACATATATTTTTTTTTCCCCATATAATATTTATATAATATATATTTACATACAAAAGAAGTTTTTCTTTAAAAAAAAATGAACAGAGTTTTTTATATTATAATTAAGTAAAACAAAGTACTTACAAGTTGGTTCAGTTTTGATGTTGTTCAATATGAACAAGAATTCTTCATTTGTCATCTCCATAACATCTATCATACATCAATTAAAGAAGTATATGACAGGGAACAGAACATTAAACCGGTTATATAGTAAAATAATATAATGTGTAGGCGTGAAAAAATGATGAAAGATATCATTTTTTCTCATAAAATATAGCCGACANATGATGAAAGATATCATTTTTTCTCATAAAATATAGCCGACAATGATTATTACTGTAGGCGTCATTTGGGGGTGGCAAGGGGGGGCAGTTGTCACCCCTGAATTTCTGGACCCAGTATTTTGCCACCCCAGAATTTTGAAGTAAAACTTAATTATTTCCAATTATCTAATTAAAAAATATTCTATACATGAAAGATTCTTGTCAATAATAAAAATGATAATAATGCGTATGCGTATCAGTCCTGTATTCGCGTATGTAGTAGGGCGATGGTTAGCTGGCACGGCTGCGGGGAAACACCTGAGTGATGACACCGCGACTGTGTCGTAATATTGTTATTGTATATAAATATATTATGTACATATGTACAAAAAATGTTTACAGAAATAGTACCCTTATCAACGTCGCGACAACATTAACAAGCTATACTAGTTTCCTAGAAAGATTATCGGTTATTTCCATCTTAAATGGTATAGCCACTATTTTTGCTATTGAGCAGAGTTAGTTGCTAGAGTAGCTTTATGCCAGTTTTTTATTTTTGTGATCAAAGACATGGTAAGTTTATAAAATTAATTTTACAGGTTTAATTAGTTATGTATAAGTACGGTATTTTAGTTCTTTATCGTATTATTCACTATTGTCAGAGCCGGCTTGGTAAAATCGGGGCAACGTGCAAAATATTTTTGCGGGGCCTATTTAGTGGTTGAAATTTTTTTAAGACCTTTTTTTTTTTT
>NW_026099573.1:3476052-3533724 GCF_025091365.1 Daktulosphaira vitifoliae | reverse complement strand
TCCAGGTAAATCTACCGTATCCTGCAATTTGTCCTTTACAACTTTTATTTTAAACAGCTTCGAAAAAGATTATCAAGTTGATGCTGTCTTTACTGACTTCAAAAAAGCTTTTGATACAATTGACCATCGTCTACTTGTATCTGAGCTTAAAATTCTTGGTATTGGTGACTCCTTACTTTCCTGGTTAGAGTCCTACCTTGCATCAAGAAAACAATATGTTTTTGTCAATGGTGCTAGGTCCAACATTATTGAAGTTCCTTCGGGCGTCCCCCAAGGTGGACACCTCAGTCCTCTGTTGTTTATTCTTTATGTAAACTCTATTAATAATTACCTTTCTAATTCCCATGTCCTCTTATTTGCAGATGACATGAAAATTTTTACAAAAGTAGCTTCTCCCTTTGATTGTTTGTTATTGCAAGCAGATCTTAATTCTTTTGTTTGTTGGATTAATCGGGTTGGCCTCTCACTTAATATAAGTAAATGTTATATTATGACATTTACCAGGAAGCGCGCTCCTATTTTATACTCCTACTCACTAGATAGTACACCTGACTCCTTCGCTATCTTTTGACGTTCATATTAACTTTATAGTAGGCAAAGCCTTAAAAGTTTTAGGATTTTTAAAACGACATACTAACCTCTTTACTTCTCCACATTGTTTACGTTCCCTCTATTTTTCACTCGTTCGCTCTAATTTAGAATACGGAGTGGTTGTGTGGCATCCTTATTTAGCTAAAGATCAACTCCGTATTGAAAGAGTACAGAATCGCTTTGTATCTTACGCCGCTTATTTACTCAAAATTACCCACTCCCCTCATGATTACTCCATTATTCGTTCCACACTTAATATCCCTACTCTTAGTTCCAGGCGATATGATGCAGACCGTTCATTTATCGATGCTCTCCTTAATGGTCTAATTGATGCACCAGACCTTTTGTCTTCTATATCCTTTCGTGTTCCATCCTATCCCACTAGAAATCACTTTCCCTTTCATGTTCCCTCTCATCATACCTCCTATAATAATAATAATCCAATACACAGAATGCTACGTTCTCTCAATAATACTTAGTTTTTTGGTCACATTTACTTTTATAAAAATTTAACTGTCTTATATTAATTATATATTATATTTATCTTATAAATCTTAATTTATTGTCATCATTATTTTGTTGTCATAGTTTCTTACTCTATGTTTTACATATATGCATGTACATTATTATTATTATTTTTTTTTCTTCTTTTTGTTATATTATGTTATATATTTAGGTTACCATAATATTATTCCTGTAAATTACCGTTTGGCGTTAAATAATTAAAATAAAAAATAAAATAAAAATAAAAAATAGGTAATTGGGGTGCGAGAGTATGTCGGTACCAAATTCGCCATAACTGAGTAGAGTTAAGCTCAGTTAAACCTATGTTTAATATTCATAATCATAATCTTACTTTGAATCTATATTGGCTAATATGAATCGTCAAATGAAAACCAGTTTCAATGCTAATGCTAACATTCATCTTGTTTACGTGATGCAATTAAGTTATACATGCAAACAAGATCTATCATACGATGATTTTTAAATCCACTCCTCAACTTTTGACTGTTATCTGTAAATAAGCTAAGTCTTACTGTACAATAAAAATAATCTATGTAAACATAATTTTCAACCTTTATAAAGTAAATTAGTTTCGTCTATTAACTATTAGTTTTAATTTTATTATCAAAAGTATTACTAATAATTTTTTTACCTTCAAGCCAACGTTTATGTCCATAATCAGACTTTACGGTGAATAGCTTTTCATACAATTCTCGTAAATAAATCTCCAGATCGACCGATGTGCGTTCAATTAAATCGTTAGTAATTGCCTCATATTTTTCATACTTTGCTTTATTAACGAAATATTCGAACACTACATCGGCCCAAATGTTGATATATTGTCCGGTATGGTAGACATCTCTTAATAATGCCCTATGTTGATAACATTTATTGATTTCACAATCACAATATTTAAAATTGTAATCTCCTATTTTTACATATAAAATACATGTTAACGATATATGAAGAATACTATTATTAATTTATTTTACTCACTTGTGGCATTGAAATCCATAATACATTTCTTGTACAAATTTTCAATCGTATTAATTTTATTTTTTGTTTATGATTGAATACGCTGGTTAGTTGAATAAATGATAGTTTGTATGCGTACTTGTTCAGCATAGAGCGTTACAAGTAAAAAAAATCCTACATTTCGAGGTGTTGAGATAGGGTATTTATATTAAAAACTATACTTAATGATCTATACCTGTTCATAGCTAATACTTCACCCTCTCACATGTATAACGTTATATACAATGATCTATGTCACATTCATTATTAAGTAATTATACATGAATTTTTAGACAAATAAGAAAAAAACGCATCATAGTAAAATTAATACTTTCTATAAGTCCCGTCGAAGTTAAACATTTTTTAAACTTCATTGCATTATTAATAGTAACAGGTAGTATAACAATATTTTCTTAATAGTTACAGTATTTAAGAATTATTAATATACCAATTTCTTAACATAAACACTTTATAAAAATGTAAATTCCCATATATGATTATCATATACGAAAATACTTTGTCTTATATTACAAGGCATATGCAATAGTATCAACAGTAAAAGAAGTAAAGATCTCAACTTCTATAAGTGAATAATTATACGTATAAACAGGTGATTATAGACATATTAAAGTGAAAATACTCAAGTGGTATAGGAAAGTGTCTATTATTTGGAAATATATGTCCTGTGATAATTTATTTAGTTCTTATATCTAACGTAGTACGTAATCCATAAATAATTATCAGTCTATCTCTATGAATCACGATCGGGTTGGATCAAATCGATCAACATAGATCAATATACTTAAGTATCTATTTGCATGTATAGTATATGTATTACACATGAATCATTTAAGTATATTATACTTATGGTATACCATAAGTATCTACGATAACGTCTCCTAGTTAGATGAAGTAATTAGAGTAGGCTTATTAGCAATTGTCTTACTATATGTATGCCTATATATATATTTTTGATTATGAACAGTATATACTTTACGACGTGTGTTAAAAACATTATTTACTGATAATATTTAATAATTGTTCTACTATACATCTATAATATACACCCGTGTTTAAATAGATTTATTATTTGATTTCTTTGACTTGACTGCTGCTTCCCAAATGCCACCAAATTGTGGAGCCGACGGAGGAATGGAGTGCCACATGACGCCCATTTCAGCCAAGTATTTGTCTACCGATTGTTGACTACTGACTTCTTTAAAATACTTCTTCAACATAGCGTCTGCTCCAGTAAAGTTTGTACCATTATCGCTATACAAATTAGCAAAAAAAACCATGACGTGACATGAAGCGATGTAGAGCTGCAATAAAAGCATCAGTTGTCAAAGAACTACTACCTCAAAATGGACAGCTCGAGTAGCAAAACAAATGAAGACTGAAATATATGCTTTAATTGATACCACTTTTGATTCCTATAGGGCCACAAAAGTCAACCCCAGATAGAGTAATGGTGCCATGAGTGGAACAGTAAATTTTGGTTTGAATCGAATACACGTGACACAATTATGAACCACATTTCGTGCGGGCGATCTGCCAAGAGGCCAGTAAGACTCATGCATATAAGTATTAATATATTAATATATTATTTATATTAATTAAATAATTAATATAAAGAATAATAAAAAAAAATACACATTTACATCGAACTTGTTACAAACATAAACATACACTGGCACTTTTTTTACAAAACATTATCTTAATCTAATAATATGGGCAAGGAAATGAAAGGAGAATCATTGCAATTCAGCCATGTAGGTCGAACTACTATTAGGTGCCAAAGTTACGGCTAGAGCGCGCCACCTAATTGATGTTAAGCTGTTTAGCTTAGTGTTTACTAATAAAGGTTGATATTGAGCAATCTTCATTAAATTCAGCTGTAACCACAACATTTGATTTGTGATTTACACGGTAATTAGCTACATTGTCGAGTTTTCATGATAAAACTAAAAGAAGTTTTAAAAGTTTTGCTGATATTTCAAGTAATCCATGATAAGTTCAATATTTATTATCGATATTATAACTAATGAGAATTTATAATTTTTTTATAATTAGAAATAACTAGTTAATTAAAAATTGTAAAAAAATTCAGACTCATTATTCCTTTAGTACTTAATTTTGCTATTTGACAACTTGGATATTAATTTTAAAGTGGAGAACTTAAATCAAATGAATAGAAATTCATCAAATAAATCCAGTTAATTATCTGATAAATGGAAATTAATTTATTAATATATTATTTCATTTTAAACAAACTTTTAACCTTATTTTATTTTTTACTAGTCTATTAAGCTGTATTAGAATATTTATGTTTAGTATTATGTTCCTTGAGTTTCTGTACAACAGCACTATTTAAAGTTTACATGTTTAAAAATCCTCAGTACCTTTTGTGATATACCATCAAATTTACAAGTTTACATAATTCACTCATTATAATTATAAAAATAAATCAAATAATAATTTATTAATAAAACAATTTATTTTATATTATAAATATTATAATTATGCCTATTAAATAATTGAATTAATGAATAAATTTCATTTTTACCTGGAAGGATTCAAGTACTAGTTGATCAAGTCTTCTAAATAAAGTTATTGTTAAAATATTATAGTTTATTTATTAAAGTTTATTTTATTTTACAGTTTTTAAATCATTAAAACTATTATTTCCTGGTTAGAAAAAAGGAAAAATTAGTAATTTAAATTTTGTTATTTATTTGCTTTTCATAATTGTAATTTTTTATAATGTGTTGATTGTATATCAAATCGAGATTAACAATAGATACTAGAAAAATGTATTTTATTAATTTATTATGTGGCATATATAACATTGAATGGCAGTAAAAAATTGCTATTCTAAATAATTATTTATTATTTTAGGTATTATAAAATTTATTGAAATAATAAAGCCCCTTGGACTTCACATAATTTAAATAAATAATTAAATATATTTTAACTGTGATTTTCTTTACAAAAATTAAGCATTTTCCCTGGCTTCTGTAAAAATTAATTGTTTGTTCAAAATCGACTATTATAAGCCAATGTAACAATTAAAAACTATTTTTCAGATGAATATTTATGTACAGAAATTTAAAATATAGAGCAAAATGATAAATTACCCAATATAAAAATAATTCCATAATGAATTTTTTACATAGACTAATGAAATTTTTCCCATATATATATTCACCTAGAATTAAAAAATTAATAATTCCAGAACTAAAAATAAGTATTTATAACAAAGAAAACTATTTGAATACAATTTTTCATAAATATTACTTTATTTTAAATACAAATAGTTTGATCTTTGGCAAAAAAAAAAAAATGACTAATCATAAATTGTTGGTACAAAAATAGTGCATTACACGTTCTTAAATAAATTATTGATAACTTAACAAACTGTGAATTTAGTTAAATATTAAAATAAACTGTATACATTAACATTTTTTTTAGTAATTCAATAATAATAGATATGAGATCTATAAATATCAGAATATATTAGTCATACGACATTATATTCTCTCTCTAATTACCCAGTAAAAAACCAGTAAATTAAGTATTACTAACTAGTTCAATTAAAAAATTGTCTCTTCTTAAATAAATCAAAGTATATCAATTTTCATAGATAAAATCATAAATTACAATAAGTGTAATGTAATACTATACAATGCAACTTATAGTATTATTATTAGTTACATAGCTATACTAATGTTTTCAAAGAACTTTTCACAATTTAAAACAATCAAATTTAAATCAATGATAAACAATTCATTGAAGTTTAAATTAGTTTTGTATCAATCTTCTTTAATTTTAAAGTATGTAACTTAAATATTTAAATTATTTTCAAAATTTTTTTTTACTTAATTTAATATTCAAATTGATATTCAATAGAAACTTGTGTCTTTTAGAGATTTTAACTTATTAAAATATTATGTATCTTTAGGTATAATTTGCTATTTTGAATCTATATTGTAATTTTGAATGTATTATGCTTCTTAAAGGGATAATTAATACACAAATTTATGACATAAATAAAATGATAACAAATTCCAAATTTTGTTCATTCAGTATTATAAACAAATAATTATCATATACATTTAACCAAGACTAGCAACTTTTATATTAAAAATTATATTTTTTTCCCTATAAAGTTTATAATTGTAAAAAAAATAAGATATCATGTTTGTGTTACAACAGAAACAAAAAAAAATATCTTGAGATATAATATGCATTATTTTAAATTAAAATGTAAATTATAAATCAGATATTAAGAAAATTTGATAATTGTTAATTCAAAATATTAATAACACATAATTCTCATCTTGTTGATTTTTACTTATCAAATTATTATTAATAATATTATTTATTTCTAAAATTTAGAAATAAATATTAGCATTTAAAAAAATGAAAATCAAATTTTTATTTTATTAAATACTAAACATAAATTTTTAAACATTTTTGTCTGATCTACATGTAAATTTGGTAACTAAAATTTAAACAATTAATAATAACAAAAATAAAAATTGTCAACACTAAATATAATTTACAAATTAGTAAGAAACAAAAAAAATTATTTAAAAAAAGTGAAGACAAGAAGTGAGTGATCAATGATCAGTGCTTTAGTAATAATAGGAAACCAATGTTGATATTCGTGTTACTTAATTTTAATATTCATTAAAAATATTTCAATTAAATATAAAATAAATTTTCATAATCATTCTTGGTCCCTTTTTCTTGCTGTCTACTTTTCCAACTCTTTTGCGCCTAAAAAATAAAACATTATATTTTATTTAAGAAATAAATATAACTTAACCAATATAAAGAATTTATGTTAAAAAAGCTCATTTTTATTCTAAATATGACATAACAAATGATTAAGATACATCAAATTAAATAATAAGTAACGATTGTTGAACGCATAGGTTTTTTAACGGAGGAGGAAATTATGGGGGAATAACCTCTTATGTGCAAATATAAACAGTGAAAAAGTATTTTGGACGGCGTAGTAAAAATACCTTATGCATATCCCCCTGGACAAACGTTTCTGATTATACGTACTTATTTTTTATAATATCTCGCGTTTGAAGATTAAGAAATTTAACAGGAATTTTAGATGAATATTTCATAGGAAAATATAGTTCATTGAAATAACAAACAGTTTCAAAGCAGCTGCTATTATAAATATTATGTGTAATCCATAAGAGAATGGTCCAATATTATATTATTTCGACAGTGATTTCCGTCTATTTAATAAACTGAAAAGCTGTTATTTTGAATAGACCACCCCCAGTTTTGTACAATATAAAATACTCAACAAAAGGATCGACCATCTGTCCGGAAGCTGGTTAATGAGCGAAGGTTTTTTCTTTTAATCGACATGCACGTGTACGTATTTGTTTTCTTTGGTCAAATTATGAAGGCGCTATTTGTTAATAATAATAATAAAACAAAATTCAGAGATTTAGAGTCGTTTTACTTTGTAAAAGCGATATAGTTTATGACGAGATTAGAAGAAAATTAATTTAATAAATTTAAACGTGACGACAACTCACTTGCTTAGATTTGTAGTTAAGATTTCTTTTCAACAGGAAATAATAATCGCTATCAAAAGGCCAACAACATTGCACTTTCAATGGCAAGTCATCGTGATGTAGTTTGCGTTGGTACTCTTCAGATTTTGAAACCTATACAAACAGATGGCATAAGATGTACATAATCATACTGTTTTAAATGTAAAAACAATTAGACAGTTGACTCACCTCATACAAAGAAAACTGTTCGACTTGTTCTTTACTGCTACAACAGTTCAACAAAATTCGAATAAGCTCATCGATGGTAGTCCTGTCGGATATTAGTAAGCTTTTGTACTTTGACTGCAATAAACAAATAATGTTAAAATTTTCATAAGTCATGATGTTTATTTTATACTTACTCCTGGCATGAGTTCGCCGTCGTAGACTTTAACTAACCCGCCAGTTTTTGACTGCAAACAAAACCTTAAGGTAAAACAAAATTTCATTAAATTATTATAACATAACAACGCTGCTAACAAAACACTAAATCACAAGATCGTTGGCCAAGACAAATTGAGATGATAAATCACAAATGACTTCGAGTTTGGCTCAACCAATAAACTTGAAAAATTATTAATTATCTTTATTTTTACTAGAAACGTTTGTTTTTAAATATAGACAATTGTGGGCAACACATACCTAGACTCTCCTTGCGGATGACAAGATTGAAGCACCGCGGGACACGCTTCGTTATCCAAAACAAAAACAGTCCTCAGTCCTAAGTAATTATAAACAAAACCAACGATCAGTGAAATATTTTATCTTTGAATTAAGTTTATCGTGTAAAAAAATAATAAGACATACCTATTTTTCTCAGATTTATTTCCATTGTCATGTAGAACAAGTTCGGATCCCTGTGTCGCATTCGATACTTCTTCAGTAATATAGAGATCACTTCACTACAAGTAGTGCTGTAAGCTAGACCGAGTGTTTTGTATTCCAAATCAGCTCTTAGACAATTTGTGTACACTTTTATAGTAGTCTACAACATAGAAAATAATTAAATTATTACTCAATCTATCAATTATCACATTGCTAATAAAACTTTTTATTCGTCATTGAGTTGGAATCGTCAATTTATTTAAAACTCATCCAACTCACTGTCAAACACTTATTACATTACCAAAAACATAGTTAATCAATTAATTTTACTAATGAGACGTTCATATACATTATAGTATATTATATTTAATTAAATGATTCATTAATACAGCTGCATCAATAGAATATTATCTTAATTTTAGAATCTGGTAAAGCAGAAGAATCTAAGTAAATAATTCTTTAATAACCACCTCTTTCGTCTTCAATATATTAGTTTTTAAAATCTGACTTAACTTTTAGTTCGATCACGAGATCATCGTTTACAGTTAACATGAAAACAATAAAAAGAAAATTAAACAAGGAAGAGGCATTTCTTTGGGGTATATTAATTGCAAACGTGTGTGAGTAGTTAGATATAATCAGAGAGAATGAATGAACCTACAGAAGATCATTATTGGTCTATAAAAAATGTTTTAACATACCAAACGCTTTAAATTTATTTAATTACACTCTTCATATTTATTAAATTATAATTAGAAAGATCATTAGCTAATAAACTTATAAAACAAACAGTAGTTTAATAATCAATTTATGTAAAAATATCACACTTACCACTGGATTAGAAATATTCAGTGACGAAACACTCGAACACCTACTAGACATAGAGTGTTCTTGAGCCAAAAAAGAGTTGGATGTAGATACAATGCTCACCGTGTCGGAGTTCTTTGCTCGGTGCACGTGCTTTAACATGGTTGATAAAGATTGGCCAGCTTTTATAAGTCTGTTTAGACCCTGCACAGAAAATAATAGTCATTATTTTAAAAATTTAATACGTTATACGATAAATATTATGAGTAAATCTCTACAAAATTCTCAAGACGATACAATATTTATTTTTTGAAAGAATAATAAAAAATAGGTTTTCTTATAATTATGCATTATTAACCGTACATAAATAATGGCGGGAAACTCGTTTTATTTATACAAGAGTAATATTTGTTTAGTTTTTAAGGAATCTTTTTTTTTTTTTTTTTTTTTTTTTTAGCTTTCAATACAGAAGTATTATTATAGCTAAACGATTAAGATAAAACTATACAATAGAAACTAAGACTATACAATAGAACTAAGACTATACAAAAGAAAAAAAGATATATTGTTATTATACACAATTAAACATATCGTTAAATTAATAAATTAAACATAATCAAAATACTAAAAAAGAAAGAACAAAACAAAAAAGATCTAGGATATTAAATTAACATACAGAAAAATATTATACAGGGTGTTCAGTAAGTCAGGAAACGGGTTTCTATTGTTCTCATTGTTACAAACAATGAGAACAATAGAAACCCGTTTCCTGACTTACTGAACACCCTGTATAATATTTTTCTGTATGTTAATTTAATATCCTAGATCTTTTTTGTTTTGTTCTTTCTTTTTTAGNGATATGTTGTAAAGCTGGGCAATCAAATAGTAAATGAGGAAAATTACAGGAGACTTCATCATTTAAGGAATCTTGTAATCACAAATAAAATCACCAGAAAATGTAAGGGGAAATCCCGCTTAAGGTCTCATTGCATGTTTTGCGATGTGAATATCGAATTAACCTATTCACGTTACCGAGAATAAAACGAAATTTGCTTAGGCAGGCGGCGCTGTCTTCGTACATTGAAAGGAAAATAAAAAAATCTTACTACATCTTTCTGGACAAATCTTAGCTGATGAATGCACTATTTGTACGCGTAGTATTACAGATGACCAACGTTGAAAAGTATCTGGTTAAAAAAATAAAACCCTGCGAAAATCGATTAATACGAATGAATATTATTGCTGCCACATTGTACAAACAACAAAATATATGCAGCAGACATGTGTGTGTGTTAGTGTTCTCTGTCAAATACAATATATTATAAGTGAATAATCGCAAAATTCTTGAAAAAAAAAATGAATAATAAAGTAATCATAAAAAATTTATTGAAAAGCATTCATCAGTTGTGTATTTGTGAAGCTACGCAATAAATTTTTGTTTTTCTGGCTAACGGACAAGTATTCTTAAATTAGTCCTAAGATCATAAAACCATGAGGTTTATGTGATAAACATTAGTTAATACTTTTAAATCATAAAAAGAGTGGACGTGGTATAGTTGGGTCCAGTATAGATGATATCTAACAGTGATTAAAATCACTATCATAAAAAACAATTCAATTCAAATCTGTAGTCTTTAATTTTAAGAAATTGGTTGATTATTCTAAAAGCAAAATTAACTTCTATTTCTATCATTCCTAATATTTCCTAATTAGTAGTTCCGGACACGATAAGAAGAAGATTAGTAGTTGATTTTTAAGTATAATTTATGAATAAATATATATTAAAGCAATTCAACATAGTATGAAATTGATATTTAATAATTTACTATTGTAATTTTTTCGGAGAATTTATAAAAAAATTTTAAGTAGTTATTACTTTTATGACAAACGTGTAAAAAAATTGAAGGGCTTGACAGAGAACTTTTTTGATAATAATTTGTAAATTATGAATAAATGGTTTGCAAAAAATTTTCTACGAATAAAAAAGATACCTTTATTATTCTATTTTTCGTGCTAATTTCAAATCAGCCATTATATGTTTTATATCACCAATACTATTTGATATTATTACTAATTAGGTAAAAACTATAAGATACAACAATAAAGAAAATAGTTCTGAATATTTCAATTGTATCATCTATTTAAACACCAAGAGTTACATAGAAATTATTAATATTTTTTTTGAAATGATGTATTACGATAATGAAATAATAAAAATACAAGAAATTGTTTTTAAATTATTACAGAATTTGATTTTTAATATTTTAAAAATAATCAGTACAAAATACCATTTTTAACCTATTTTTTGGTATTTTTCAGTTGATTTTTTGAAAGTTTATGATAAAAAAAAGTTAAATTTGTTACCACAACTTTAAGCTCAATTTCAAGTTTGAAATTAACATTATTAAAAAGAAAATTTTATGAGAATAAAAAAATATTACTGTTTACAGTAAATTAATATAATACAGAAAAGCTCAATATTTTTTTTTTCAATATTATTATAATACATCACATAAATAGAAATCATAGTAATCATTTTTAAGTAAATTTTGTCGATTAAAAATATTCAGAACATAATAAATTTTAGTGATTTACTTTAACTAAAAAAACCAATAAAATGTTGTTAAAAAAATTTACTCAATTGAGTGTATTAGTTGTGATAATTTGTTGTATCGTTAAAAAAAGTTGGTCAAGTGAGAGCTGAGAAAATAAATGAAAGCCATAAAAAAAAAATCATAGTAAAAAAACCTTTAATATGAATAAGAAATTTCTTCAAATGAGGGGTGTACAGTAACGGGGTCCTTGATATTTGTATCATTATTGAATTTAAATTTATTGAATTTATAGTTATTGAATTTATAGTTATTGAATTTATAGTTATTGAATTTAAATGAGATAACAATAAAAAAATTTTTTAAGATATTTTATAATAAAATAGATAACAAAATAGAAAATTTTAACATAGAAATAGCATACAGAACACATTTTCACCATGAAGATAAAATAAAGTCCGAAATTTTTTTTTCCCATAATAAAGTATATTACATTAGCTTTAATTTAAGATATATATAAAAAGTAAAAGGAATACTTTCAAAAGTTAATTTTTTTGTGAAAAATTTGTTATTTTAAATCTTCCCTGTGGGCAGGAAAATGGTTAGATTTATAAAAAATATATGCCAAATAATAGGTAAAGATATCAAGCATCTATAAAAAAAAAATTTACAGATCCATACATTTTCCGAAAAGTTATAGCATTATTAAGTTAAAAATATATAAAAGAATTATTTTACAAAAATCGTAATTTTTTATTAACTTTGATGTCTATTTTCACCACGAAGAAAAGTCCAGAAGTCAAATTTTTATTTTTCATAATAAAGCATATTACATTATCTTTAATTTATATATATATATATATATAAGTGAAAGACTTTCCGGAACATTTTCTATAGTCAAGTTGAAAAAGTAAATTTTTTGTGAAAATATTGTAATTTTAAATCCCCTCCTATGAGCAGATAAAAGGTCAGATTTATAAAAAAATTATACCAAATGATAGTTTTAGACATCACGCATCTATATAAAAAAAATTATATTGATTTGATTATTTTTAAAAAAGTTATAGCAGTTTTAAGTAAAAAACATTTAAAAAATTTCAAAAATTAACGATTTTTAAATTTGCAATTTTTTGAAGATTGCCTCCTTTTATGGGAAACGAGGCAAATTTTTTCAATTTTTGAGGGTAATGTCTTTGATTAGATACGATTTGTGATCTTTTGACGTATTATTGAAAGAAATCAGGTCGGTGAGAGTTGAGAAAAAGTGGTGACAAAAAAAATATCATAGTTAAACCAATACTAAGATTTCAAAAAATAAGGAAACTATTCAATTGTTACAAATTTAGAACTATTTTAATTAACCGTGAATTTAAAAGTAAAATTCTAACCAAATAAAACAAAATGTATATTCTTATTAAATATATTTTCTTATTATCTCATTAATCAACTATACATCAACACAGAAAAACTAGAAAATAATAGGCCCAATTCACTACTCATGTATCAGAATAGGATACTTTTAATGAATCCATTCTCTGCTTTATCGGGAAAATAATTCTGTAAATTATGAGAAAATAAGATAATTATTATTAAGATAATAAAAACGATGGTAATTTTTTCAATTTTTGAGGGTAATGTCTTCAAGCAAATACCATTTGCGATCTTTTAGCATATCGTTGAAAAAAATCGATTCAGTGAGAACTGAGAAAAAGAGGTAAGTAGCAAAAAAAAAAAACTCATCACAGTAAAAATAATACCTTCTCATCTTCGCATCGAATCAAAAACACAATTTAACTTATAACTTTTTTTTTATCAACAGATAATATGAGTAAAACCATTTAAGTTGTAAATAAATGCTGAATTTACATAAAAATGATACAAATAAAATTTTATGCTATTTAATATTTCATATTTGTCACATTAATTTTATTTTTTGTTTCTTTGTAATTATATATATATTTTTAATTAAAGCTAATTTAATATACTTTATACCAAAATAGTTTTTCTTTATATAAAAACATTAGGTATGTTCCTTTCATTTGATATAATTTTTTTGAAAATATGACGTTTAAATTGCAGGGCGGAATCAAAATAGCAACTTTTTACAAAAGTTAACATTTTCAACTTACTTTTTGAAAATTTTCCGAAAATTATATGTATTTTAAAAAATTCTGAAATGAATGCTTTTGTTTCGTACCATAAATTAAAAAAAAAAAAAAATTGTCCCGATGACTTATTTTCTAAGTACAAAGAACTGCCGTAGTTAAAAACATACTATTTTTAAGAGATTAATATGAAATAACCCAATGTATAATTGTAAAAAAATGTAATTAGAGGTGGTGAACCATTTTTTTGTTTACCCTTGTTCATTCTTTAAATAAACGTCTTTCTAAGTTATAAAATCATTATTAAAAAAAAAAAAACAGTGTATAAAAAGTCATTTTAGTATAATTTAAATATTGAAATAAGGGTAATTTTTGAAAAAAGTACGATATTTGTGTTAAAATTTTATTTTAACAATACTAATTTTTTGTTTTTCATAAGATTTTCTATTTAATGATGTGGACTTCAAACTTGCAAGTTAAGCTAAAAAAAAACCCATCACAGTGGGTACGTGGCATAGTCGGGTCCAGTATAGATTTAATCTGACAGTGATTAAAATTACTATAATATGAAACGCTTCGATGCAAATCTGTAGATAATGTTTAATTCTAAAAAATTGATGGCAAAATGCAAAATGAACACCTATTTTCTTATTTATAACATGATTAGTAATTCTTAGATTCAAAAATATAATCTAAAATTATATTATTATATTGTTTTCAAATTATTATTGATTTTGATTTTTAATATGTAGAAAGTAATAATTTTTAACCTACTTTATTTCGTTCTTTAAAGTGAAAGTTTATAATAAAAAAAAAAATTTATTTACTACCATAACTTTTAGCTCAAATTGCACGTTTGAAATCGACAACATTATTAAATAGAAAAAAATGAAATTGTTAAGATTAATATGCAGTCAGGAAATTTTATAATTACTATTTACAGTAAATTTATCAGAAAAGTTCGATTTTTTTTTACATTTTTATCTTAATAGATCACTTAAATAAAAGTCATAGTAATCATTTCTAATTAACTTTTGGTGTTTAAAAAGATTCTACAATGGAAATATTCAGAACTTAATTAATTTTAATGATTTACTTAAACTAAAAGAACCAATAAAAAAAAATTTGGTAAAAAGATTTACTCAATTGAGCGTATTATAAAATTTGACTATAATTGTAAAAATCCATCGTTAAATTCAGGTGAAACTAAAAATCATTTTTTTTTTAAATTTATGATTTATATTGCAACATGATACAAAAAAATTCGGAATACTATAGACTGATAGTAACACACACAAATAGAGTTAAAAATTAACAAATTACAAAGTAAAATTATTTACTTTTGTAGTTGAATACTTTTATCATATCAAATCTAATTAGACAATAAATACTTTAAAAATATTAGAAATGAATGATTTTAAGTGTTTGTATGGAAAAAGCTGGTTAAGCTACTTTTTATTTGAATAAGGGATTTTTTTTCCAAACGGTAGCCATTTTTACTGAGAAAATCTATATTTTAATTTTTTAGCTTCGCTGCGAAGGTATTAATTTTAGTATGTTTTTTTTTTTTTTTTTATGTCTGTTGCCACTTTTTCTCAGCTCTCACTGGAACGATTTCTTTCAAAAATACGCCAAAAGATCACAAATCGTATCTAGTTGAAGACATTATCCTTAAAAATTGAAAAAAATTCCGTCGTTTCCCGCAAATGGAGGAAATATTCAAAAAAATTACAAATTTAAAAATCGCTAATTTTCGAAATTTTTTCACTTTTTTTTCTTAAACTTCCATAACTTTTTTAAAAATCAACAAATCTACATGATTTTTTTTATACTAAAACCTTAGATATTTACCTTTCATTTGATATCATTTTTTTGAAAATCTACCACTTAATCTGCTAATTGGGGGGGGATTTAAAATTTAAAATTTGTCCCGACACTTTTTTTTCTACATTTAAACGGCTGCCGTAGTTAAAAAAACACTATTTTTGTGTTAAAATTTTCGATTTTCGATTTTAAATTTTCAACTTAAAAATGCTATAACTTTTTGAAAAATGTATATATCAGCACAAATTTTTTTTTTCTAAATACATTATAAGTACATCTTTCATTTGACATACTTTTTATTAAAATTGGACAATTTCCCCTTATATAGGGGGCGTTCAAAACTTAAAATATTGTAAAAAACATAGATCTTTTTCAACTGAACTTTTGAAAATGTTCCGGAAATACTGCGTCCTTTAAACATATATCAAATCAAAGGTTATGTTATATACTATCAAATGAAAAAAAAAAATTTGTCCCGACATCTTATCTTCTATGTGCAAATGGCTGTCGAAAATTTAAAAAAAAATGTAATGTTTGCGATAAAAATTACATTTTATCGGGATGTTTTTTGTACTTAAAACTGCCATAACTTTTTCAAAAATGAACAAATAAAAATAATATTTTTTTGTATTGAAACCTTAGATATTTCCCTTTCATTTGATATAATTTTTTTTGAAAATCTAACACTTATTCTGCTCACTGGGAGGATTTAAAATAGTAACTTTTTTACAAAAAATAACTTTTTCAACTTAATTTTTGAAAATGTTCCGGAAATACTGCGTCCTTTAAACATATATCAAATCAAAGGTTATGTTATATACTATCAAATGAAAAAAAAAATTTTTTCCCGACATCTTATCTTCTATGTGCAAATGGTTGTCGAAAATTAAAAAAAAATGTAATGTTTGCGATAAAAATTATCTTTTATCGGGATGTTTTTTGTACTTAAAACTGCCATAACTTTTTCAAAAATGAACAAATAAAAATAATATTTTTTTGTATTGAAACCTTAGATATTTCCCTTTCATTTGATATAATTTTTTTTGAAAATCTAACACTTATTCTGCTCACTGGGAGGATTTAAAATAGTAACTTTTTTACAAAAAACAACTTTTTCAACTTAATTTTTGAAAATGTTCCGGAAATACTGCGTCCTTTAAACATATATAAAATTAAAGCTTATTTTATGTACTATAAAATGAAAAAAAAAATTTGTCCCGACGACCTATCTTCTATACGCAAATAACTACCGTATTCAAAAATATGCTATTTTAACAATTTTTTTTTAAATTAAACACTATCTACAGATTTGCATTGAAGTGTTTTTTATGATAGTGATTTTAATCACTGTCAGATATTATCTATACTGGACCCAACTATGCCACGACCCCACTGTGCTGGGTTTTTTTTTTTTTTTATAGTAAAGTATATAATATAAACTTTAATTTAAGATTAAATAAAAGTATTAATATTTCAAGAACATTTTCAAAAATTTCTTTTTTTAAAACCCCCCCTGTAAGCAGGTAAAATGTTAGTTTTTTAAAAAAATGATATTAAATGAAAGGTTTCAAATAAAAAAAAAATTATGTTTATTTGTTAATTTTTGAAAAAGTTATGGCAAGTTTAAGTATTAAAATATTTCATGTTAAACAGTGATTTTTACATAAATTTACATTTTTTGTTAAACTCGACGGCCATTTTCTGATAGAAAATAAGTTGTTGGGACAATTTTTTATTTTTTTATTTTATAGTAAATGACATAAGCTTTTATTTGGTATATATTTAAAGGACACAGTATTCCCTTAACATTTTCTAAAGTTAAGTTGAAAAAGTTCTATTTTTTATATAATGTTTTAAGTTTTGAATGCCCCCTATATAAGGGGAAATTTTAATAAAAAGTATGTCAAATGAAAGATGTATTTATAATGTATTTAGAATAAAAATGTTGTACTGATACGTACATTTTTCGAAAAGTTATAGCATTTTAAAGTTGAAAATTTCAAATCGAAAATTTTAACACAAAAATACCATTTTTTTAACTACGGCAGCCGTTTGCATGCAAAAAGAAGTCGGGACAAATTTTTTTTTTCATTTCATAGTACATGACATAAGCTTTAATTTGATATATGTTTAAAGGACGCAGTATTTCCGGAACATTTTCAAAAATTAATTTGAAAAAGTTAGTTTTTGTAAAAAAATTGCAATTTTAAATCCTCCCCCATGAGCAGGCTAAGTGTTAAATTTTCAAAAAAATTATATCAAATGAAAGAAAATTATCTAAGGTTTTAGTTTAAAAAAAATTATGTTGATTTGTTGATTTTTGAAAAAGTTATGGAAGTTTTAAGAAAAAAAGTGAAAAAAATGACAAAATTTACCGATTTTAAAAATTGTAATTTTTTTGGAGATTTCCCCCATTTACGGGGAATGAGGAAAAAATTTTCAATTTTTAAAGGTAATGTCTTCAACTAGATACGATTTGTGATCTTTTGACGTATTGTTAAAAGAAATCGGTCCAGTGAGAGCTGAGAAAAAGTGGCAACAGACATAAAAAAAAAAGAACACATCATGGTAAAATTAATACCTTCTCAGCTTCGCATTGAAGCTAAAAGTGTTATGGAAAAAATTTCAACATTTTTTTATAATAAACAATTATTTAAGTCAATTTTAAGTATCAATAAAAATTAGTTAAAAATAACATTGTTACATGAATTATTTTTAATATATTTAAAATCAAAATAAATAGTAATTTGAATAAATTTTTTTTTTAGTTTTAATTATTTATTAATTTATTATTAACGTTTTTTACTAATAAGTAAAAATATCAAAGACAAGACATTGCCTTTAATAGATGTTTAATGATCTCAAAAAAGAGACGATAGCAAAAATCTAATGGCAGTTTTAAAATCGGTGAAAAACAGATTTAGAAATGTATGTCCTGGTCACTGATTAAAATTCGTGGCTTTTATGGCTTAATTATGATAATTAAAACTAGAACAAAGATCATGTGGTCAATACTAATGACCATTTAAATATTTAGATGTATGTTGGTAGGGTTAATGAAAATATTTCTAAAAACGGCTTGGGGGAACACATTCCTGTCTGACGATGGAAAGATATGACGCGTGGTCCTTAAAAACAAGGCGGGAGCGCGACGGCGGTCTTACAACTGTTTTTCCTATTATTACGATAATATTACCGACATAGATAACGTATCTGATGAAGTATGTAAGAAGTAAAACACTTTGGACTTTTTTGTGGTAACGAATCGTGAGAGTTGTTTAATAAACAATTAGAAGAGTTCTAACTGTAGACGATGATTAGCCGCTTGTATCAACTATGTTATGATATATTTGTAAAATGGTTTTTAACATTTATTGTAAAATTGTGACCCCTAATAATTCCGAGGTGCACTATACTTACAAAATTTAACGCAGTCTTTAATTACCATGAAAAATCTGATAAAATTATCACTGTGTATAAGAGGAGTAGGTATGATTTTCTCAAAATTATCATAACTTTATGTAAGAATAATACGCCTGCAACCTTTCGTGTATCATTATAGTTGTAGCTAGCACGTGATACACTACACTATAAGAGGGTGAAAAAGTGGTTTAGAAAGACGAGTTGTGGTAAGGATGTCAGATTAAAGCAACCCCACAAGAGCTCAACTATCAGATTAAACCACCAAAGAAACGTTTTTATGTTACACGCTTATTATTACTTAACAAGCAAGCTATCATTAGGTATTGTGTTTTTCCCTACACGACAAATTAGTCATATACTTCACAATATTATGCGTTGAGAGCGCATATTTGCGCCATGAAAACAACATAATTTATTTTTACGATAAGAATAAGCAAAATAAACTATTTTTTACCAATCTATGGCTTTTGTTAGTAAAACAATTAATGTTTCTGTCACTTCATTGCTTTCAATTGTACCGACAGTATGAGAGTTTACACTAGAACTCAATCCAATGCCTTATGTTAATAGTAATTTTCAGGCCATGTTTTCTACAAGAGGAAGTTAGACAAAGTAATATATATTTAATTTGCAATACATGTACAAAAACTATGTATTTCAATTTAAAAATTGTTATAATGTACATATTTCATTCATTATTCTTGGGGAAGTTTATAATGTCAATACCTGATATCAACTTCAGTGTTTACATCCAAATGGTATATCTAAATTTAAAATAGTAACTTTAGTACATTAGAAATTTTATTTGTTTATTATGCTAATTGAACATTTACAAGACTTATTAAACATAATGTCTAATATTATCTGACACATTAATGTACACAACGGTTTTAAAACAATCATCAACATTAATCAAGTATAAATAAAAATTATCAATTTGAATTGTACCAGAGATTTCTGTAACAAATTTAAATACATTAAAAAAATAGAAATAGAGAACCTAAAAAAAACATTCGATAAAATCAGTCCGCACAAAATCTTGACACCAGTCTATATTTAGTAAGTATTAAGCATATATGTTGGTTATTAAGAGGCCTATCTCGCTTGGCCAATAAAATAGAATCTCCCACCTTGAAATCATTGATCACGGTTCAGTACGTGTTGAATTATGTACATTGTGTGACTGCATACTATAATACAAACGATTCATTAGCTAACCAAATAAATAAAGAGTATAAGAAAAAAATGTATGATAAACAATAAGGCGTCGGGCTAAAATGATTTAACAAAACATTTAATACTTAAATGTCATGGTACAAAAAACAGATCACCATCATTGTTGGTTTTGGTATTTTAATGCTCAGATTTGACTGAATACTATTAAGCCCTCTTGATATCCATTTTTTTCCTTTCATTTAAACACCAAGTTTGAGTACAAAATGACGCGCCATTTATCAGCATACGGCGAGCTATTTTACTAAATAATTTACAAGATTACAAAGGCCGACTATTTTTGCTTTTGATACAAAGTAATACGATCGTAACTATTATTGAACAAATCAGTGAAAATATCTGGTTATTACACATGCATACACCTATATGTTACTTTCAGTATTTATTTTACACGGCATTCAACGATTCTAGTGCTTTTACTAGTCCAACATTAACAGTAAACCAAAATAGTATTGTAGAGACAACCAGTTAAGCAAATATAAACTTTAAAAAAAATAAAAATTATAAAAATTTCTATTTCCATGACCTACATTCAGTTATCATTTTATATTCACTTCGTGTTTAAAAATCAAAACAAGAGAACATGACCATAACGAATGGTACACATAGGTTAATTTAGAAAACAATACCGGTAAAAAAGTTCGATTTAATTTTTTTACAGTGTTCCATTTTACAGATATTTTTTTAATGACAACGTAGAAAAACAATGGTGTGTTTTGTCCTCTGATTATTCTATTGATCAAAATATTTCAATCGTCTGTTTTACTTTATGAGTACAGCATTAATAAAATGATAAATCAGTGTCTAAAAAACGTGACTTTCTCGCTAAATCAAATAAATACATATCGATGACGCCGAGGTAAATCTTTGTTGTTTTTCCAGGCATATCATCTACCCACGGGAGTTATTGCGTGAGAAATGGGATAAGCGAGCATGACGGCGTAATGTGCGGTATCTGGCCAGCGTTGTGATTAGATCCAGCCTTGGAACGCCGCCCCGTAGATCCTGCGCACAGGACTGGTATCAGAAACAACAAAAAAATAATACAATATCATTATACGAAATACACTCCGCCCTGACAGACTCCTATGTGCACACGTTACATATAAAACTCAGTGCCCTCTTGTATATACAGTGCACACAAACACCTATACCTGTTGTTGTGGTCACTCGGAAGGCATTCATGTATAGTTGTTTTATTTCTAAAATCGTTATAATTATACATAATAATATTGTTATAATCTTAAGCACATGAATACCGACGACGTTGATCGTATACTACACTGAACACACACACGTCCCCTCTTAATGGTATGCGTTTGCGGCCGACCACAAATATGTCATCTCCTGTTACGCGGTCGTACCTATCAATGAATGACTGAAACATAAAATGCATTATTTATACCATAGAAAAGGGGAAGCACGATTTTGAAAAACGATTCTCCTGAGAGTTTTCAATATTCTCACACACAAACATATGAACAAGGACTACGACAGGTCTTTTTCACGTCATTAAGTATTCGCCCTGTTGATAGTCATGGTCCTTCACACAGATATCCGTGTCGTCTATGTGTTATTTTATTTAGTTGTACAAAGAATTTTTTTTTTTATCAACATTCTTAAGCTATAATAGTTTTTTAATTGTAAAAAATACACGTAATAAAATTTTGACATATCCATAGCAATAACTTATATTTACCATTGCTGTATAATAGATGTAATTACAAAGTAACACCTAAACCGTGGCACGCGCAAAGAAATAAACGCACAGCAATGAGGCAGCAAGTTTAATGTGTCACACAACGTGTCTTATGTTAATTGACTCAAAGTACCAAACGGTATAAATGAATATTAGCAATATATTGTTCAACAAAAATCGAAAAACAATAAATTTCACATACTATGACGGATCTAGGAGAAACTAGAACTCATAAAATACTGTGTGCACGTTTTGTTTGAATGCATGTACTTGAGTCATTTTTTTCCGCAAAACCCTTTTTTTAGATTATCTTGCGTGTGTCGTTTCAATTTTAATAGCCTTATTGTTTCAATTACGAGCACACGCACGACTCGAAAGCCTCACAATAAATATATAGTTGTTATAAGTAAATATCAATCAGCTATTTTATAACGTCATGCGATAAACTTTCAGATCGTTGGACAACACGGTCGCAGTAAGAACATGCAGAGCAAAATATATTTATCAAAGGTGTAAAAAAATACCGTCCGCTCTCTTTACATTTTTTCTACACTCAATTATCGTTAACAACCAAAAGATCCGACTGCTTGTTCAGTGTGAATAAACAAACGGAGAGCTGCCCCCGGAGCAATACAGCACGTTAAGACGTTAAATTGGCAGCTTCTACTGATCCGGTTTATGTACAGTGGCTTGAGGACCGTCAGATCATAGTTAACGCGTGTGTATACAGTAATAATAAAGTTAAAATATGAAATATTATTATCATATACGTGAGAACACTCCACTGATTTCTAACATTATCCGTGGAAATCACGACCAATTATACGCTTTGCCGGTAAAATCATAGATGCGCGGCCAACAGACACTTAATACAATTTTAAAATTATTAACATCAAGCAATTACTCATGAAAAAAAAAACTACTAAGAAATATTTTTCTCGTAACGCAAAATATTTAATTTCCCAGATAGTTAAAAAACAAATTATAATAAAATTACTTAAAATAATTTATTTCTTTAAATTCAGAAATAAAAATCAAGACACAAAAATAATCCCTAATATTATTTTTTTACTACTTTGGCTATCACAGTTAATCCAACTATTATTGTTTTAGTTACTTTAGTATCGATGAAAGACTGAGCAAAGAATATATATATGTGTGTGTGTGTGTAATTATAATACATATATGCTGTATAATTCTTAAAAAAGTCCGTGCAACTGCAGACTCTCAGTCAGCTTTCTTTTCCAAACAATTTATATGAATACTTCTAAAACTGATTACAAAATATACGTAAATTAGTAATAGAAACGAGACACTCTATAAATTTGATTATACAGTGATTTAGATTATCACTAAATACTTCGAGTAATATTATTCACCTACGTATATATATATACCTTGAACATTTAAAAAAAAAAATAGTTAATATTAATTATTTTATTACAACTATAGAGATCATTGACTAGGTTTATAGATACACTTATCATAGGTCGAAAAATTACCGAGTGCGAAATATTAAAATATGATTCTTAAAATCATTCTAAAAATGGCAGAAGTAAAACTTCTAGTCTTCGAAAGAAAAAAAATTATTCCATAAAAATAATTCGAGTAATTTTTCATTCATATTAAAATTAAAATCTCTCTCAATATGTCAACAATTGTTTATAGATTTATACAGCACAAAAATATTCCAATATTTCCCAAATCAAAACAACTTTAGTAGATGAAAAAATTAATTTATATGAATATAAATAACTATAAAACGATCAATATTGATGATTTGCAACGATTACGTCGGTATACTTATATCCACCCTATTATTGGCATTATTCATGCGTTAATGCTGATTGAAATTGATTTCCTATCAATACTGATGATTTAGAGGAATTATCATAGACTATGATCATATCATAGGCACACTATTGATGCGTACGTGAACAGTATTATAATATTCAACTGTACAATATATGAATAAATTACAATAATAAATTAGAATTTTGAGGATAACCTATGTTGTGTCTAATAATTAATAACCAAACAATTATCAAAACACGCTACTGTACTTTCCATTTTCAGCACAGCGAAATGGGGTAAAAACAATAAAGTTAAGTGTAATTGATGGATCGTATAGATGGCTAAAATTTAGACAACTAAAATCGTTGTACTGGTAATATTTAAAATAACTTCAACATATTTGAATTTCAAAGATATCAACACGCTAATTAAGCTAATTATACATCAACAAAAACAGATGTACATAGTTTCATATAATAAAACAAATGGTAGAAAAATATATTTAATGCACTCAAAATTGTAAAAAAATGTATAAATATGTACACATTAATCCAGCAGATTTGTAAATGAGAATATGGAATGCTTTAGTTAACATTACTTTTCCAGTTTATTAATATTCCTTAGCTTATTCATATAGTTTATAGGATTATAAATTTAATTTGCTATTATTGCATATACGATGGTCATTCGCTCAAAAACCGGCTGAAAGATGAGAACTCTCACGGTTTTATCTAATTAATACTATTATTTTAAATAATTTGTCGCATCCATCATCTGATGGTAAATATCCATATAAAATTAACCTGGTAAAATTATTGAATAGGTAAATGTTGAACAAAAACTTATTAGGATATGTTTTTTTCAGCACATTCTCTCAAATTTTCGCATAATTTACATCATACAATAGCTTCATAAAATTTTTACCACAGTGAATGTTATATAATTCACACTAAGGCCGTTATGATATACTAACTTGACAAAAAAACATGCATATTTTTTCATAAAAGAGTAATCACTTAAATATCTAGTTAATATTGACTTTTTAGCTTCGATGCGAAGCCGCGACCCCCCCGTGCTGGGTTTTTTTATAAGCAAAATTTAATAATTAATTATTAACAACGGAAACGCTTATTGTAATACTGATTATATAATAATAATTATTGTAATAATGAAAAAATAAGAAAAAATGATGTACATATTTTAATGTCAATATTTTTCTGAATACTTAAAATTATGAGAATTTGTCTTTTTATATTTTATTATTACACAACATAAAATGTTCATGTGTTATGATAATTTAAATATTAAAAAGCATACACGCACATACACATTTTCTTCGATTTAAAACTGTTAACTGTATTATGAATTGATAGTTCTAAAATTAAAAAGAAAACAGAATAGCCAATTATCAATTAATAATAGGTAAGCAAGTAGTTGTTTATGATATAAAATAATTAATTAAAAATAATTATTTATGATTATGCTAACTGTGAATAAACATGCATTTAATTGTGTTAAACTCACACAATAGAATAAAGGACGACCTACACATTTTGCATTTTAATGAATAGGTCACAATTTTTTCAGTAAATATTTTTTTAAAAAACAAGGTTGTCTGAAATTTATTGTAATTTTAAACCTCATACATTTAGCGCTCTAATCATCCAAAAATTAAAAAATGTACGCTACTTATATACTTTATAGAAAACAAAATATCATATTAATTTTAGAAATCAGCTGAAATCTATGACAATAGACTGCAGAGTCGCATTTGACTCATATTTCATATAGCTTTGTAAATGAGATGTAGAAAACACCATATAGATGAATGTAATTATAAATACCAAGTAATTATTATTTTTACTTTATTTGTCTTCTTTTTCTTATACGTATACAATTATTAATAGATATCGACAACAAAACAATTTAACTATAGTGAAAATTTTACAAGATGTTCAAAATTTCCCATAGTACTGTTATATAATAAAATGTACAAAACACATGAAATATGCTACTATAACTATGTGTATACTATATATTTATACATTAAACATATGTATTGCGAACACTTGTAAAACCTATACATTATGACCGTATCGAATACTGTACAAAGCAAAACGCTGGAAGTGAAGATATGTAATGACATTATTCATATTTAGGACATGACGATGCACATAATAATACATCTACTAATTAGTACATTATTAATAGTTGTTATTTCCTCGTTTGACGAGTTGTAGACTCAGACGTCAAATATTAAAAATAGTATTTTTTCTAGACAACAATTAGAATTATTTTAAAAAGCCAACTTACCTTTCAGTTGAAGTCATGGCCATCTTATCTGTAACAACACAAGTTCCTTCCAGGTTAAATAAATACTATAAACGTGGGTGGCACACTACACAATATGCTACAATTCAATCTGAAACCAAATGGGTAATCTGTTTTTAGTCGAATTTTTCACAAAACTATAAATTCCTATTATATATATTTAATGGTAAAAAAACAGTACAGATAAAAATAAAAATATTAACGCAAAAAAATTCTTCCCAATATTTTCAACAAAGATACCTCAATAAGAGTTTAAAAATTATTAGATAAAATAAAGTTTCTTAAACATAGTGTTACAATTTTATACTGTTAAATTTTACTTACAGGGCATAAACAATAAATAACACAACTATTAACCAAGATTTTTTTCTAATGAATTCGGGATAACACTAAAAATATACAAAAGCATATTACAAGTTTATCTTGTAAACTGACAAATATAATATTTATACAGAAACTTGACGTTTTATTTTTACATACAAAGTAACTAATTTTTATTGTCCACAAACAAGAGCATCGAATTGTATGCGGACATCCGTATTTATCTCATTTTATTACATTGACTTATGCTCCACATGTTTTTTATTTGTTAAAATCATGATAAAGTCGTATGGTCCCTACCAGGAACAGTGTAATTTTAGTTTTTGTATAATTTTGAAACACTAAATCTAGTAGTAATAATTATAAAAATAATAATATAATTTGAATAGGACACGGTCGTCGCACAATGCAATATCCGTTTTGGTACTCTGTGGTATATCGTTATAGTAAAATACTTATATTATTGATGCATAATTGATCACAGTATAGTATTTAAACAGGCACGCATATTGATACAAAATCATGTAACGCGCACTGATCACATTTCTCGTATATATTATTTTTTTAATGCACTTAATAGGCGCACTTCCTTCGTTTACCCTAAATCCGGAAGGACTGTACTACGCCATGAAAGGAGAGTCGCACTTCTGGGTAAACTAAAATCGGAAGTCGTGCTTGTATGGTTTTACACATCGTTAGTAACAAACGGCTCATAATTGGACACAATACCCGTTTTACAATTATCAACATTTATTAAATTCTTTACGTATTTTTTTTATTAGTCTATATTTCATTGGGAGATCTATAGAGTGTTCAGGTGTATTTTGCTTCATCTGTAGAAATTCTGTTTACCTGCACGGTTGAATTTTACAGCTTGTTATTTATTTAAACAGGTACACATCATTAGACGGAAAAATGTTACGACAGAAGGTATCGTAACGTGTTACTTTTTAAACCTTCTAATAAATGAATTTTTACTATAAATGTAATATCGATAATCAGCCTAATTATTTAAATAATTTTATGGCAAGAAGAAATGTTGACCTTGATCGACTCTTAAAAACAAAATGATTAACTCGATAAATGTATGGCATAAAACATCATAAAAAAATATAAATACGTGATACAATAAGTACTCAGAATAATATCAGTAATTTACACGTTAATATTGTTCTTTAAATAATGTTCGTTAATTATGAACTTAAAGAAAGAGTTTCGGCAAAACAGGTGGACGACGAAAAAGCCTACCAGAAATTTATGTTAGAACACATTTTTTTTCTATAACAAATTCAATTAATATTTGTAAAGGTTACTAAGAGAAATAATCAAGTTCCATTACCATTAATTTTATCAGAATAACATGAGATTAATGTTGTCAAGTCTAAACTACAATCGCAGTTTCATATAACGTATGTGATTGCAGTTATTGATTTATTATAGTAGATGAAAATAGATCAGATCAACACTCATTTATTTTTTAAAACATCAACTAATTTTTCATTTGATAACATATATTTGTAGCATTAGTTGGAATAAAGATAACAGTTACTTATTAGTTTTACTAGTACATAGAACCATTTTTAGTTAAAATTATAAATAGGATATGCATTTAAAACAGTAGAAGTACAAAATATCTTATTACATTATTTATATACGCAATATATTTTACTGTTAAAATTATTCAAAACATTATATTATATTTATATTTATGTTTTTTTTAATCTGTATAATAAAAGTAATCGAATAAACTTTGACATAGACACGCTTATTCCAACAATAGTTCTTTTATAGTGCTCATAACTAATAGGCGACGACGTATTTATATCGTTAAACATTATTTTTATTGGAAAGTAGAAATGGAAAAAATATATACTTCAAAATTAAATTATTGTTTTCATTATAAATTTAAAACCCTATTAAGGAGCACTCCTTAATGTAGGCCGGATGAAGCCTATCCTTTGAAAACCAACTGATTGTATGAAAATCAAACAAATTACAAAATATGAAATACTTAGTAATATAAAAAGGAGCCGTGAACATTGAAACGAATGACAATAATAATTACAATAACAAAACTGGCATGAGTGAGAGTAATAAGGATTTTCCTGTTTATAGAGCAACAGAAACAGCAGCAGCAACCGGAACGTCCTTCATGTTATACCACTTGCTCGGTTGTTTTTTCCTCCAATAATAATATTCTTACAAACGATTTTCCAATTTCGGATTTTTGACAATTAAATAATGTGTATACTCAAACGGCCTCCCTTATCGAGAAACATAGAAGATCTCATCAGCAACTCGGAGTGAAAAAAACGTATTTAATGTAAACGGATAATAAATAACAACAATGCGTAAAAATTCACACACTAATATTTTCTCATCAATAGCATCCATTATATATTTTTTTAAAATAGGTTAATAAACTATGTTCATTATGTATTACTTAATTTATTCAGTTTAGGGTTAGAGTGATTAAGAGTTCAACATAGTAACGTTAATTACTTATAAGAGTTAAAAGGATGATGATATTATCATACAAAATTTTAAGTTTAGTTACCTCAAATTATTAAAATTTTAATGAATTGAATTATAGTTAAAATATACTTTTACTATAAAATTCATTAGATAACCCATAAATTATTAATTTTCGTAACAAGCACGGCACGTAACTATCTAGTTTCTCTGATATATGTACAAATTAACGTTAAAATAATTGCACAAATTCAATTCAAAACATATGAACTATTGAAGAATTTTTGGATGAGTAATGTATTGATAAGTCCCAATGATGTCCTTCCAAAAAATTTCATCGCAATCCTGTTAGCCATGAGAAATAGGTTAATTAAAACATCTAGTATGTCAGTAGATCTGCGATCGTAGACATATAATGTTAAAATTCAGGTTTTCCACGGAATTGAGTCATTAGGTGGGATTTCGGCGTGACGTGTGACGGTATGTAAATTAATAATTTCTCGCAGTCATATAATCACTCATTAATTGTTACCATTATTATGGTTTTATCGTTCTAATTGAATCCCAAGGAAAATATTTCTTATTAACGCAAAATGATAGCCGTTATGTTAATAAGATATTCTATTATAGAATTTTTATCAGATTATACGAATTTAAGTAATGAAGCGAATACTCTTTGTTTTAATGATATTAAAATATTCAAAATCTTCCTATTTTTTCTTTTTAAAATAAAAGTAAGATAATATTTAAAATACTATTATCTAAAGACATTTAATATATTTTTTCTATGACTGACAAATCGTTCTATTTTATATTTATCCTCACTTGACGAATGACAGACCATTCTCTGCTCATAACTATTTTTAAAACAAGGTTTTTAGCCTTGTCATTCCGTACTATAACAGACGGTAACTACAGTACAAGCCATTTTTTGAAAACTTGCATGTGTGTATTTTTACTACTTTAATAACCTTATAACAAATTCCATAGAATGGTCATAACTCATTTAATGTCGCTATCGATTAACACAATATTATGTAACAACATCTTATTCCAGACATAATATTGTGGAGCACATTAAATGTTTATTATTTATATTGACATTGATTTTACCGTTAATAAATTATTGATGTAACCTGAGCTTTTTTTCTACGAAATACAATAATATACTTCATTATTGGGTTACTTGCCCGAAGACATGCAGTCGGTTATTTCATTATAATTTTATTATTATTGTTAGTTAATAGCAATAAAACGGTAAACAAACATGTGTTATTCAATCACGGTTATGGCATCCCACGGACAAGATTATCAGATATAGGTAAGCGTGGGAGACATATCACTGACAGATGCTCTGCTTCATATTTCTATTAAGAATAACAATAATTTCTATTCTAGCAAATTTATTGGAAAAATAATTATTACTTTTAATATAAATAAAAATCATCATTAAATACAACAAAACTTATAATTTACCAATAATAAAATAATAATAATGCATTATTTTTATAGCTTTTATTTTGAAAATATTAACTTGGGCAAATGTATAAGATTTTGCTCAACACAATACTCTTCGTGTGACAAATCAGAATATTAAAATTAAATTAGTTAACATAAACATATACTGAAGAGAAAATAAAAAAATATTTAACCATGGAAAAACCTTAATTAGCACTTAACAAAATACATATCTAAAAGTAATTTTACCAATGCAAAAAAAAAACAGCCACACGAATTCGTCGGAATCAATTAATAAAAGACGTCACGTTTGGACAGCTTACAAATTACACTTTTTATCACGTGTAATTTTAGATTACACTTTACTGGTATCTGAGTATATGCGGACGCTTGTCCAATTTTGCTGCCGACGTCCGTTTTACCAATCACAAATAGCATTATTTTTTCACGCATGTACTATACAATCTTTTAGGCAAAATAAGTTGGAACAAATATTTGCTAGAAATCTCATTTAATTTGCTGTCGAGAAATTGTATTCTTTCTTATTGATTAAAAGAGTTCAAGATTTGAACTCCAAGTAACCGAATTATGTGGCGGTGGTGTTCGTGCACTGTGTTTACAAACATCGTCATACAACGGTCGATAGGCATACTAATGGGAAAATTAAAATTATCGAGAAAGAAAGGAAGGAAGAAGAGCGGACTACCCACATAGAAAAATAAAATAACAACTACAACGCCCACTAATCGATCCTCAGGAAACAAATTAAGTAATAAAGTTGATACGCACACACAACGTGGTATTTTTGTACCACCCCTCGGTCGACCCTACACAGACTAAACGTGTAAAAGCGTCCATTCATCGACTTCTGGAAGAAATTTATTTATTTTCTTCCGGCGATTCCCAAATTCCACTGTGAAATACTCACAGCTTCTACGGTCATCACACATTCTTGACAAGGCTATCGAGCCGCTTCGTATAATACAATATATATACCTATATATCTATTTATACATTATATATAATACTAATGTATAAAAAATTACCCTGGTATCCAGTGAAAAAAGAACTGGCAGTAGCGGCGTCGGCGTCATATAAATAAGAGACATATGGGTTTTCACGGTCGAGTGGAGTCGACCGCCGGAAAAATTTTTCACAGCTATCATCGTTTAAAATACCCCAATGATATAACAATAATAATAAATATGTATAAATATATACAGATTTCATTAAAAAATTTGAATAACTTTTATAAGAATTTATAAACAAACTATAAAATTGAATCGACAACAATAACACTAATTTTTGGGAGTAAATATTATGCAAGTTAAAAATTAAATTGTTTTCATTAGTTATCAAACAATATAATTATATTATTATACCCATAAATTATTTACATTGCAAATAACAAAAAAATACTTGACAGTTCTTTTTACAAATAGACCATTGGATGTATAAATGTAACATTTTAATTTATTTGGAATACTTTCAATATTTAAATGGCCTAATTCACTATTAGGAATTTAAAATTTTATCATGAAGAGGATTTACACAAGAAAAACATTTTCTTTTCCCTTCATATTTTATCAAAATTGTAAACTTATTAGGATATATGAGAGTTAAAACCGATACACCTTAAATATTTAATTAATTTAAATTTTTTTCTTGCTTACATTCCAAAGTGTATAGTACATACAAATTTAATGACGACAAAAAATGTACGCTACCAACAATAAAAATATTTAATAAACAATTAAATTATTATAATATTGATAATAATTATAATTATTACTATAATATTTTAAGTAATTAATTAAAATTGGTATCTGATACATTATATGCTAAAGATTTTTACCATATACTTATTTTGTTAAAGATTTTTGTTAATAGAAGTCACATGAATTTAAGTAAAATTACATTATTAGCTAAAATGCTAATAAATACCTACTTAATGAATAAAATTGTAATGTACCTTGGGCAAATGTGTTAAATTTTAATTGAACAAATTTGTCACACTATCACAAAACACTTAATTGATGTATAAATTAATAGTTCACAGTATGCTGTAAATGAGTTAAGATTACTGATTTAGTGAAAACATAAAATTAAAAAAGTTTAGACGAATCAACCGGTCGTCACGACGGAACAACAGCAATCAGTACTGTTCAACAAAACGCGTGTAAACTACTAAATGGATTGCCACGCTCTCTCAGCAGTTACTGGCCGACAGACTGTACAATGCGTCGGCAACGTGAGGGGAGACGAGCAAATGGGACAATGATCGCACGACGTCAGGACGGCAGGCAATGAATCATTGTGCAGTGGTGCACACACCATCATCCGGTCTGGGATAACTGCGCATATGTCGCTACTATTTTACTAGAGGATGTCCCAGTATCTCTGACGTAGTCGACGGAACTTCAGAAAAGGCGTTCTTAAGAATTTAACTGGATTTGGAGATATTAGTAGATCTCCTGTTTATATATTTTTCTCGTTTAGAAGATATATAAATAGCTCCCATGTAGATTTGTCCTGGGGGTCAATTTTTGAGCTTGGACTAATCATTGGCGAATGTTTTAGTACACTAAAACATTAGATTATGATTTTAGTGCACTAATGGAAATTCGTATTTTTGAATTTTATTTTTTATCAGTCTAAAAATCTTGCACTAATCGTACATCGTCTAATCTAATGTCATTTCAAACCAATAATTATTAGTGCGATATGTTAAATTATATTGGCTGTACTGTATTTTATATTAATTTTATAGTTAATACTTGATAATATTTATGATAACTACAAAATTCACCCATAAGAAATTTGTCACGAGTTTTTTGTCAGTATTTTTTATTTCAATTTGTGTAATGTTTTACAATGGAGGGGAAAAAAAGTCAATAAGTGTGACTTATGAACAAAAACAATCATTATTTGATTTTGTTCATAAGCACTCAAAATTAAATTCTTAAAAATTTGGACCATCTTTTACCATGAAAGATGCAAAATTATTATGGCATAATATTACCAAGATTTTAAATGAAACTGTTGGCCCAAAGAAGACACTAGCGAAAAATCGTAAAGCTGTTAGTACCTATCGTGACAAAAATTTTATTAAATTTTACTTATTGTTTAGTCAATATTGTACAATATTTTGCATACTTTGCGCTCTATACTTATAGCAGACTTCCTCGATGGGGGTTCTAAATATGGGCGTAGCTCATTAATTAAATTTAGTGCAAGAACTTTTGTCAGTCTAAATTTTTGTATAAAAGCCCTTTCGGACAAAACTACAGAAAATAACATTTAATAATGTAAATAGATAATTTTACATATTGTAATTTGTTTTATAACATACCAATGAATGGATCCTCCGCTAAACGAAATTTCATTGTTGAATGGTTATTATCTTCAACTATTTCTAAATTACTAATAACTTGCACATAATTTATATTAAAAAAGTGTTCCATTTTAATATTTAATATTAAATAAATTTGAAAACGTTATAAATATATAAGTTTTCAATAAATATGAATGATAACAGTAACATTAGTATACTAAAATCATAATTAGTGTGGTAGATACCACTCTAAAAAGATCATCTAAAATTTTTGTACACTAATAAATATTTTTTAGCATACCAACATTCAAAAATACGGTTTTTTAGTTTCACACTAATAGTTGCACTAAAACGTCATGTTTTAGTATACTAAACAGATTAGTACACCAATATAAAATTCAAAAATAGACCCCCTGAAGTTAATATAAGGTGAGGAGGTGAAAATATTATTTTTATCAATTGAATAATTATTTCAATTTTTTTGTTTTTGGTAACAAGCATTGAACAATTACTGACTAAAACTTTAAAAGTTTTAACGTGGGTCATGCACCTACACCCCCCTTTTCTACCTGTTTTCGAGCAGTGCGGAATTCGAAAATTATTTTCTATAGGAGTTTGTATTTTCATAAAATTACTAAAAAAAAGGGTTTTAACTTAATAAACATAAAATTAAAAAATGGTGTTCTTAATCAATTATTATCTTGGATAAATTCTTATATTACAGATAGATTGCGTTTTGTTAAAATAAATAATTCTATACAGATAAAATTATATTGTTTCTAAGGTTCCCCAAGGAACATATTTATTTGTTACATTTGCTATTAAACATTCTTATTACAACATAGAGGTAAAATCACAACCCTAATTTTACTATTTTTATTAACGAATACACAGAAAGCAATTAATGCTGTGAAAATCGTTTTAAACGAAAATAAATTTAATTTTTACTAAATTACTATTAATTTAAACAAAAATAACCTTTTTGAAGAATGCCCTGGATTTAAGCATCTCACCTTGAATGTGAATCTAGCAATAAATTAAGCACTTTGACAATCAAAACGATGTGCATAATTAATAATACTGCAACACTAATAACGAAGATCTATAAAGAATTCTTTTAAGAAAAATAAATGTTGAATTATTCCAGAGATAGATAAACAAATAATTTTAGGTAATGTATAGGCATTATATCAACCTTTAATAATAGTTTATTATTTGTATGTTATTAAACGTTTAAGAGAAATGTTCTACCCGTATAGTACTAACGTAATGGTCTATGAAATAGAAACATTTAGCTAGAGCGGTAACATAAAAAAATATACTCTGTTTTTTTAATCGAAAGCATCATTTTTGTAGCGGTTTTGTTATCCTCTCGGCAATTGTATGATATATTGCGAGTGCGGGTCTGTTTAGGTCTCTTTGTTTATTGAATTAAATGATTTAATTTGTCCAGTGTCATGTGACCGTAATAGCTCCAAGTTCAATGATCGTGTGAAAAACAGTACATAAGTTGACGATAAATCATTAATCATTAATTTTTTTCATTTTATGATATTTTTGCAAGTTAATAAATGTATGATATTAAAGAGCAAAATAATATTTTTTTTTTAATTTAAATAAAATAATCTTCTATTAAATAGAAGTTGTCGTTTTTAACGAGTATATTAAGGTGTTCCTTATTTTTAAAATTTAGAAATTCTTCGGGCTTATCTGCTAAATTTGTATGTATAGGTATAAATAGTGGCTACAAAAAATTTCAGGCTGATCAGATAAATTTAACTTGTGCTGACTTATGGTTGAAAATTGGCCAAAAAGGGTAGTTTTTTAGTTTTTAGCAATTAACTCGTAAATTAGCGCTCTCACAAAAAAAAAAAAATATTGAAACTAAATTGTAAATCTTATTGTATTGTATAAATTAGGTTCTAACAGTTTTTTTTGTAAAAGCGCTAATTTACGAGTTAATTGCTAAAAACTAAAAAACTACCCTTATTGGCCAATTTTCAACCATAAGTCGGCACAAGTTAAATTTATCTGATCAGCCTGAAATTTTTATACCTATACATACAAATTTAGCAGATTAGTCCGAAAAATTTCTAAATTTGAAAAATAAGGGACATCCTAACGTACATACACAATAAAAAAACCCAGCACAGGGGGGTCGCGGCACAGTGGTGACGTGGCATAGTTGGATCAAGTATAATGATATCTGACAGGGGGGATTTAAAATGACAACTTTTTTACAAAAAATTAATTTTTTCAAAATAACTTTTTAAAGTGTTCCGGAAGGTCTGATACTTTTATATATATCTTAAATTAAAGCTAATGTAATATACTTTATCATGAAAAAAAAAAATTATATTGATATGTTTATTTTTGAAAAAGTTATAGCAGTTTTTAGTAAAAAAGTTTTATAATTTATAAGTGTAATATACGAATAAATATTTATGATAGCAATTAAATATAGCATGAAATCGATATTTAATAATTTAATATTGTAATTTTTTACAAAAATCGTATTTTTAATTATCGACATTGATGTCCGTTTTCATCATAAAAACAAAATAAAGTCCGAAATTTCTTTTTTCATATTAAAGTATATTACATAAACTTTTATTTAAGATATATATATAAAAGGGTCAGTATTTCCAGAACACTTTCAAAAATTAAGTTGAAAAAAGTTGTCATTCTGAATCTACCCTTGTGGGCAGGTAAAGGGTCAAATTCATAAAATTTTATACATAATGATAGGTAAATACCTTATGTATCTAAAAAAAAAAATTATATTAATATGTTTATTTTTGAAAAAGTTATAGCAGTTTTTAGTAAAAAAAATTGAAAAAATTTCGAAAATTAGCGATTTTTAAATTTGTATTTTTTTTAGAGGTTTCCCCCATTTACGGGGAACGAGGGAAATTTTTTCAATTTTTGAGGGTAATGTCTTCGTCTAGATACGATTTGTGATCTTTTGACGTATCGTTGAAAGAAATAGGTTCGGTGAGAGCTGAGAAATAGTGGTAACAGAAACAAAAAAATAGACAAATCAAAAAAAAATACATCATAGTAAAATTAATACCTTCTCAGCTTTGCATCGAAGCTAAAATAGATCAGATGATGATCTGTAGTTATAAGTAGGAACCCGAATTCCAATTTCTTGATCTATTGTTACTAAATATAATATAGTTTATTATTTAAGCTGGAAGTAAAACATTTTTGTAATATGTGATTTAATTGTAATTTCCTGAATTATTGTTAATAGATCAGGAAGTAAATATTTATAAAAATTTTTTGATTGTATTATTTATGTTGTATTCGTAAAATGAAGAAAAACAAAATATTTTAGTATATAAGACGAAATGAAATCAATTGTAAAAGAGAGGAGAGAGAAGCCTGGGAGCACCGAAGGTATTCTTTTTTCGCGTGGTACGTTTATGACATTAATCATGTATATGATGTATGATGTATGTATACAATAGATAATTACGCCTTACCCCTAGCCCAGCCATACCATAATTGAATGGGTTGCTAACTTGTCATAGAGTATTTAGCTGANACAAGTTTGAGAAATTGACATCATTAAATAGAAAAAAATGAAATTGTTAAGATTAATATGCCGTCAGCAAATTTTATAATTACTATTTACACTAAATTTATCAGAAAAGCTCTATTTTTTTTTTCATTTTTATCATAATATAAATCATAATTAAATATAAATCATAGTAATCATTTATAATTAACTTTTGGTGTTTAAAAAGATTCTACAATTGAAATATATAGAACAGAATTAAATTTTTTATAGAACAGAATTAACTAAAAACCAATAAAAAAAAGTTGTTAAAAAGATCTACTTAATTGAGCGTATTATATAATTTGACTATAATTGTAAATATTATAATTGTAAAAAATAGAAAGAAATAACTAAAAACTAATAAAAAAAAAGTTGTTAAAAAGATCTACTTAATTGAGAGTATTATATAATTTGATTATAATTGTAAAAATCAATTTTAAATTCAGGTGAAACTAAAAATTATTTTTTTAGAAATGATTTATATAGCAACATGTTACAAAAAAATTTGCAATATTATAGACTGTTAGTAACACACACAAATACAGTTAAAAAATGAATAAATTACAAAGTAAAATTATTTACTTTTGTAGTTGATTACTTTTATCACATAAAATCTAATTCGACAATAAATACATTAAAAATATTAGAAATTAATCATTTAATTCTTGTATGGATAAATCTGTTTAAGGTACTTTTTATTTGAATAAGGAATACTTTTTCAATTTTTGAGGGTACTATCTTCAATTGAATACGAATTGTAATTATTTGACATAGTTAAAAATAAAAGGTTAATTGAGGGTTGGAACATTAAATCGCAACCACAAAAAAAAAACCCAGTACAGGGGTGTCGGGGCAAAGTGGTGACGAGGCATAGTTGGATCAAGTTTAATGATATCTGACAGTCATTAAAATCACTATCAAAAAAACCCAGCACAGGGGGGTCGCGGCACAGTGGTGACGTGGCATAGTTGGATCAAGTATAATGATATCTGACAGTGATTAAAATCACTATCAAAAATAAACGCTTCGATGCAAATCTTTAGATAGTGTTTAATTTTAAAAAAATTGGTGTTTTATTCCAAAAGCTACTTGATCTGCTAGTTCCTTAATATCTCGATTAAGATAAAGTATGTCGAATGAAAAAGGGTTTATTAAAAAATATTATTTCTCATAAAAAAATTGTGTGGATCCATAAACTTTTCAATAAGTTATAGCATTATAAAGTTAAATATAATATAAATAATAAAATCGAGAATTTTCACACGAAAATAGCATTCGGTAGCCATTTTCGCCGTGAAGACAAGTCCAGAGGTCAAATTTTTTTTTTTCAAATTAAAGTACATTACATTAGCTTTAATTTAAGATATATATAAAAGTGTCAGACCTTCCGGAACATTTTCAAAAGTTAAGTTGAAAAAGTTAATTTTTTGTGAAAAACTTGTCTTTTTAAATCCCCCCTGTGAGCAGATAAAGGGTCAAATTTACAAAAAAAATATATCAAATGATAGGTAAAAACATCAAGCATCTATAAAAATTATATTGATACGTTCATTTTTGAAAAAGTTACGGCACATTTTAGTAAAAAAAATTGAAAAAATTTCGAAAATTAGCGATTTTTAAATTTGTAATTTTTTTGGAGGTTTCCCCCATTTACGGGGAACGAGGGAATTTTTTTCAATTTTTAAGGGTAATGTCTTCGACTAGATACGATTTGTGATCTTTTGACGTATCGTTGAAAGAAATCCGTTCGGTGAGAGCTGAGAAAAAGTGGTAACAGACACAAAAAAAAAAAAAAAAAAACACATCATAGTAAAACCAATACCTTCTCAGCTTCGCATCGAAGCTAAAATGTACAATTTTTTGGGGGATTTCCCCCGTTTACGGGGAAATGAGGGAGTTTTTTTTCAAATTTTGAGGCTAATATTTTCGACTAGATACGATTTGTGATCTTTCGACATATTTTTCATCAAAATCGGTCCAGCGAGAGCTGAGATTGAGCGTATACAGACACAAAAAAAACACATCATAGTAAAATTAATACCTTCTCAGCTTCGCATCGAAGCTAAAATTGAAATTTAAACCATAATCATATAAATTAAGTTTGTTATATGTGTTATTAATTTATATCGTCATAATATTTCAAATAATAAAATTCACATTATCATTAGTATTTGTACTGTTATTTATAATGAACAGAGATATTTTTACATATTATGCCATTCAATAATTAGTAATAATAAATTATTGAAACCTAATAAAAAAATCATTTATAAAATCAAATAATTGTTTCCTGTCTTATAGAATGAGTACTATGTTCTTGTCAAACGATTTAACAATTGTTTGTGATGTTTATGCTCTTCGGTTTTATAAATTTAAACTATATTATTAGTTATTGCGAATTCCACAGAAAAATATTAATATACGTACAGCTATAAATAACAATTAAAGTTTACTGCAAAATAATGACTATCATAAGTAATTATGATGACGGTTGTTACGCGAGAAGATTCTTAGAATAATTGATATTATTAAATATTGAGTTATTCTTATTTCAATAAACTGAACAATTAATCACTGTAGTATTCTGAAAGTTAAGTATCATTTCGCACAGCACAAATTATTTTTAATTAAAAACAACTTTCACTTGTTACACATAAATTTTTATTTGTATAATAATGTAGATTCTAATTGGTTTCCAATAAGGTAAGAACTATACGTACAAATAAGGTTCTCACGATTGTTTGTGCCGAAAAATAAAAACAATTTTGTTAACGAAAAAAAAGTGAAGTTTCTCAAATCTCAGTGCAATTGTTTTATGGATAAAGTACCTACATTTGATGGGTAATAGTAAGTAATTTTTAAAATTAAGCATTTTGTTGTAATGTTAAAATTAAAGTATGATTATTCTACCATATGTGATAAGAGTATAAATATATTTATAAAAAATTGAAATAATATTTTAACAATAGACTTTGTCTAGCTTGGGCAGAGCCTCAGACGTCGAAGGCGCGTAAGCCTCTTTAGGCCGTCATCATAAGTAAGCTACTGATTCCGGTAGGAGTACCCGGTTACGCCGGGCACGATAAGCGTTTTGCAGAAAAAATATTACATCAGATTCAGTGTAACAAAAATATATTAACAATATAATTATTAAAATCAGGAATATTCAAAAAGAAAGTATAGTAAAATGTATTGAGTATAAGGTTGACGTTTGTTAATGAGGTAATACCCTTAAGCGTATTCAGAAATTATTTTAGGAGGGTTTTTAATATTTTTTTACTTTGTTAAAAATAATAAAGAATTTGTTTGCTACAAATCAAAGTGATGATTAAAAAAACCCAGCATAGTGGTGACGTGGCATAGTTAAATCAAGTATAATGATATTTGACTGTGATTAATATTACTATCAAAAAAAAAAAACGCTTCGAAGCAAATCTTATAAAGTTAAAAATGTAAAAAATAAAATCGAGAATTTTCACACAAAAATAGCATTTGGTAGCCATTTTCACCATGAAGACAAGTCCAGAGGTCAATTTTTTTTTCCATAATAAAGTACATTACATTAGCTTTAATTTAATATATATATAAAAGTGTCAGACCTTCTGGAACACTTCCAAAAGTTAAGTTGAAAAAGTTATACTTTTTATATGCATTTATAAGATTTGAAGCCCCCCTAGCATAAAGGAAAATGGTCCGATTTAAAAAAAAAGTATGTCGAATGAAAGATGTATATAAATACTACTTCTCATGAAAAAAACTATGTTGATCCATACACTTTTTAATAAGTTATAGCATTATAAAGTTAAAAATTTTAAAAATAAAATCGAGAATTTTCACACAAAAATAGCATTTGGTAGCCATTTTCATCGTGAAGACAAAATGAAGTGCAAATTTTTTTTTTCCATAATAAAGTACATTACATTAGCTTTAATTTAAGATATATATATATAAGTGTCAGACTTTCCGGAACACTTTCAAAAGTTAAGTTGAAAAAGTTAATTTTTTGTGAAAGAGTTGTCATTTGAAACACCCCCTGTGGGCAGATAAAAGGTTAAATTTATGAAAAAAATATACCAATTGATAGGTAAAGACATCTAGCATCTATAAAAAACAAAATTATATTGATATGTTCATTTTTGAAAAAATTATGGCAGTTTTTAGTAAAAAAAATTTCAAAAATTTCAAAAATTAGCAATTTTTAAATTTGTAATTTTTTTGGAGGTTTCCCCCATTTACGGGGAACGAGGAAAACGTTTTCAATTTTTGAGGGTAATGTCTTTGACTAGATACGATTTGTGATCTTTTGACATATCGTTGAAAGAAATCCGTTCGATTTGTGCTGAGAAGTGGTAACAGAAAAAAAAAACATATAGTAAAACCAATACCTTCTCAACTTCGTATCAAAGCTAAAAAAATGTCATTAAGTCTTTATTTCTCAGAAGTTGCCTAAAAAATATTAAAAATTATTTATATTTTAATTATAATAATTGTATTTATATTATAAAATAATTACAAAAAAATACGGCAGGTTTCTATACGTAGCACTATGTAAAAAATTTCATTTTGATAAAAATATTGGTAAGTGTGGTTTGACGTTGGTCAGCATAGTTATTATATATAGATCCCAATTTTTACGATAAATTTATACATCATATATGAGAAAAATAAGATTATTAATACTGCACTGTTCTGATAATGAATATACAAACTTATAAAATATATAAAATATAGCGCTATACATAAATGCAAAATAGTGTCTTAAAAAAAAATTTGAAAATCCGTGCACACTAAGTAATTTTCCCAGAAAAGAGTTTTTTTCCTTGTTCTATTATATAATAAGATTTGTAAAGATATATTATGTCCTTAAATACATTTCAGAACAAATAAAGTTTAAATATTTAAGGTGTAAAATAAATTAAATATATATCCAGAATCGTCGACGACTTATCTTCTATATGCAAATGGCTGTTGAAGTTGAACAAAAAAAGAAGTTAATTTTGTTTTTGGAATAATCGGCCAATTTCCTAAAATTGAATACTATAGATTTGCATCGAAGCGTTTCTTATGATAGTGATTTTAATCTATGTCAGATATCATCCATACTTGTCCCAACTATCCCACGTCAATACTATGCCGCGACTCCACTGTGCTACCGTATTTTATAGATTTGTTTTCATTTAATCTTTTAATCCTTATATATTTTTACATTGGCAAATAAATATACATAAGAGTATTATGCAGAAATATACTTGTACAATATAAATAAGAAAAATTGTATTCACAGTTTACCCGCATATCCGTTCTTTTAGCTTCGATGCGAAGCTGAGAAGGTATTGGTTTTACTAAGATGTGTTTATTTTTTTTTTTTGTGTCTGTTGCCACTTTTTCTCAGCTCTCACTGGACCGATTTCTTTCAAAAATACGTCAAAAGATCACAAATCGTCTCTAGTTGAAGACATTATCCTTAAAAATTGAAAAAAATTCAGTCGTTTCCCGCAAATGGGGGAAATATCCAAAAAAATTACAAATTTAGAAATCGCTAATTTTCGAAATTTTTTCACTTTTTTTTCTTAAAACTTCCATAACTTTTTGAAAAATCAACAAATCAACATAATTTTTTTTTATACTAAAACCTTAGATATTTACCTTTCATTTGATATCATTTTTTTGAAAATCTATCACTTAACCTGCTCATTGGGGGGGATTTAAAATGGCAACTTTTTTACAAAAATTAATTTTTTCAACTTAATTTTTGAAAATGTTCCGGAAAGACTGCGTCCTTTAAACATATATCAAATTAAAGCTTATTTTATGTACTACAAAATGAAAAAAAAAAATTTGTCCCGACACTTTTTTTTCTACATTTAAACGGCTGCCGTAGTTAAAAAAACACTATTTTTGTGTTAAAATTTTCGATTTTCGATTTTAAATTTTCAACTTAAAAATGCTATAACTTTTTGAAAAATGTATATATCAGCACAAATTTTTTTTTTCTAAATACATTATAAGTACATCTTTCATTTGACATACTTTTTATTAAAATTGGACAATTTCCCCTTATATAGGGGGCGTTCAAAACTTAAAATATTGTAAAAAACATAGATCTTTTTCAACTGAACTTTTGAAAATGTTCCGGAAATACTGCGTCCTTTAAACATATATCAAATCAAAGGTTATGTTATATACTATCAAATGAAAAAAAAAAATTTGTCCCGACATCTTATCTTCTATGTGCAAATGGCTGTCGAAAATTTAAAAAAAAATGTAATGTTTGCGATAAAAATTACATTTTATCGGGATGTTTTTTGTACTTAAAACTGCCATAACTTTTTCAAAAATGAACAAATAAAAATAATATTTTTTTGTATTGAAACCTTAGATATTTCCCTTTCATTTGATATAATTTTTTTTGAAAATCTAACACTTATTCTGCTCACTGGGAGGATTTAAAATAGTAACTTTTTTACAAAAAATAACTTTTTCAACTTAATTTTTGAAAATGTTCCGGAAATACTGCGTCCTTTAAACATATATAAAATTAAAGCTTATTTTATGTACTACAAAATGAAAAAAAAAAATTTGTCCCGACGATCTATCTTCTATACGCAAATGGCTACCATATTGAAAAATATACTATTTTTGTATGATAATTATGGGTTTTGTATTTTATTTTAATAGAAGTTGATGTTGCTTTTGCAATTATCCATCAATTTTTTAAAATTAAACACTATCTACAGATTTGCATCGAAGCGTTTCTTATGATAGTGATTTTAATCACTGTCAGATTAAATCTATACTGGACCCTACTATGCAATGTCTCTACTATGCCGCGACCCCCTGTGCTACCGTTTTTTATTATAAACGGACGAAAAAAGTATGTTAGAAATTATTACTTTTAACATATTAATAATAATAAATAATAATTTGAAAATAATTTATTATAAAAATTATGTAATATATAATTAAAACTATTTTGCTTTTATAATTATCCACCAATTACTTAGAATTAAACATTATCTACACATATGTATCAAAGTGTTTTGTATGATAGTGATTTTAATCACTGCCAGATTAAATCTATACTGGAACTATTCCACGTCCCCACTGTGCTGGGTTTTATTAATTTTATTTAGACTAAGCAATGCTGTTCAGAAATTCTCGATTTTTTTTTTACATATTTAACTTTATAATGCTATTACTTATTGAAAAGTGTATGGATCAACACAATTTTTTCATGAGAAGTAGTATTTATGTACATCATTCATTCGACATTTTTTTTTTTTAAATCAGACTATCGGTATTTACCTTAATACAGGGGAGATTCAAAACATAAAAATGCATATAGAAAGTAGAACTTTTTCAACTTAATTTTTTAAAGTGTTCCAAACCTACTAACACTATTATATATATCTTAAATTATAACTTATGTAATTTACTTTATTATGGAAAAAAAAATTTCGGACTTTATTTTGTTTTTATGGTGAAAACGGACATCAAAGTTAATACGATTTTGTAAAAAAATTCTTTTATTTATTTTAACTTTATAACGTTATAACTTTTAGAAAAATGTATGGATCATTATAATTTTTTTATGTGTACTGTTTATATTCTTTTTTAATGCAACATACTTTTTTTTTTAATCAGACCATTTCCCTTTATATATTTATATATTATAAATATATATATATTCATATATTCCACTAATAATTCATAAAATTTGTAATCAGTATATAAATAAGGAAATAGGAGATCATCTTGCTTTTGCTTTTTGCTTTTGGAATAATCCATTAGTTTTTAATATTAAACACTATCTTTAGATTTGTATCGAAGTGTTTTGTATGGTAGTGATTTTAATCATTATCAGATTAAATCTATACAGGATCCAACTATGCCACGTCCCTATTATTCTGGGTTTTTTGAATTATGAATTGAATCATAATTTGTATTAAGCTAAATATGTTCAAAAATAAATGTTGTTAAAAAACTGTATGTCATGAGACACTCAAAAAAAAGTGAGACTTTTATTATTTAGTATTTATTATAATCTAATTCATTAAAAAATATCTTATTCTATAATAGAACAAGGAAAAAAACGCTTTTCTAGAAAAATTAATTGGCGTGTTCGGATTTTCAAAAAAAAATTTTTTCAATGCAAGTACTCGATCACGATACTCCAGGAAAGTAATTGGCGAAGATCAAACAATTTTTGGCACTTGCCCGCATGCATTTTACGACTTAAGGTTTGAAATGTTTACCAGAACCGCTCAATAACATTCTTGAGATATCATACAACAATTAATTCAATCCATTCATTTTTCACCATTTAACGACCTTTTCCGTATTAACAAACGTCAACCTTATACATTTTCCTATATTCTCTTAATGAATATTCCTGATTTTAATAATTAAATTTTTAATATTTTTTTTATTGATTCTGATGTAATATTTTTCCTGAAAAACACTTATCGTAGCCGGCGTAACAGGGTACTCCTAACCGAAACTTACAAGGATGGTCCAAAAAGGCTTACGAGCCGAAGGCGCGTGAGAATCGTAGGGCCCTATCTAGGCGAAGCCTAGTATTTATTATAATCCTGTTCATTGGTATATTTTTTTTTAATATACATAATTTTTATCTAGTTATAATAAAAAAAATAACCAATTAAAAATAATTTCGTACTGACATTATATAATTTTAGCTATCGATGTTAAAATACAAAATAATTATTTTTATCGATTTATTAGCACAGTATTGTGTGCCAAATTTCTTAAATATGAATTAAATAACTTTCTATTTTTGTTCTGATGTAAAAGTCCTTTTAAATTTTCTTGAGTCAATTATTATAGATTAACACAATTTTTTAATTCATTTAATTGGACTGAAAGCTCCTTTTGACTCGTATGATACTAATAGAGCCATAATAGTTTAGAATATTATAATTAAAAATATAAAAATTAGACATTAAAAAAAAAATATTATAATAATTTTTATTTGAGCCAAATAACATCATGTCAAATAAAAATAAAATGTTCAACAGATGGCATCTTAAAAAAAAAAGCGTAGATTGTGACTGGTGTATGACAGACCTAAAATATAAGCTAAAACTATAAAAAATCTTATAAATATTACATAAATGTTTTTAAAAAATTTATTGTTCACAAAATTTGCGAGGACTTTACATTATTACATAGAAATAAATATTATGAATTCATTGAGCATAAAAATTAAGAAGTTATTATTATACATCATGACTAATAATATTAATGAATTTCTATGACTTTTTAATTTTCTGTATTTTTATAGTCTTTTAAAACTAATGCATTTGTATGGCTTCTTAATATTAATGCATTTCAATGACTTATTAAAATTATAAAATTATGAAATTATGTGTATTACTATGATTTTTGATGTTCTTGAAGAATACAAACGTTGTTAAATTATTTTTAATAATGATTATCGACCAATATTGAGTGTTTGGGAGCTGAAACAGTTCTTTGTAATCTTTAGCCATTTAAAAAGTCAGAATATAATTAATTTTATGTGCTCTTAAATTTAAAATTTCCTCCTTTTTTCTTTTTTAGTACGATGTTTCCAAAGCTTATATAAATTTTTCTAATTTTGCTGATATTTTTCAAAATTTATCTATTTAAATGAATTTATATTTGACATAAATTTAATATTGATATAAAATTTTTTTTTTATTAAATTGAAAACACATTTTTTTTATTTCTTTAAATAACGTATATTTAGTTTAATTTCAAAATTATTCTTAAGAATATTTGCTTTTTTTTTTGTTTACCTATACATAAATATATTAGTATTTTTTAACATGTCTCCTAAATGAAACTAAATTAAATTAAAATTAATTATTAAAAAAAAATCTATCATATATACTAAAAATTACATGATTATCGGCTTTAAAAGCTGTTTCATCATAGAAAACAAATTGTTGGAGCGGGTTCATTTTTTTAATTGTATAATTCACAAAAAAGTCCTTTAATTTGATTTATTTTTGAATATTCCGTTACTATGCAAATTACTTTATCAAATTTTATCAAATATTGTATGATTTCTTTCTTTAATAACCAATAACTCCTAGACATGTAAATTTTGGATAGTTTTTTTTTCATCTTAAAGTAAATTGTATTATCTTTAATTTCATTATAATAAAATATTATCAAAAATTGAAAAAATAAAAAAATATTGATCAAATTTTTAATTACAATCAATAAACATTTTGTTCCTTCCCAATTTAAAAAAAAACTTTTGTGTGTTCACTAAAGTCATACATCATTATCAAACATTTTTAAAATGTAAAATACCGCGTTGTATACTTTTACTAGTAAACCTCTTATCTCTTATGTACTCAAACAAATACCAAAGCTATTTTTCTTAGCTTGAACACCTCAATAGTGATTACTCAACATTAAAACTTGTATTACTTGTTTATAATTTAGAAATTAATAACTACGCTATATTTTGTGTAATAAATAACTTTATATAAATATTTGTAATTATTCTTGCAAGTAGAAGGGCTCTTCAGTTTAGATTAGAGGTTACTATAGTTGTTATATCATAATTGTTAAGAACATAACATTGTGATATTCGTAATTTATCATAATTAAACATTTATGTAAATGTAAATTCCGAAACTTCCATTATAAATTAATGTTTGTTCATACTAAATTATTCTACTTAATTAGTTACAATCATATGTCACTATTAATTATTTTAATTTAATTATTAATTATTAAAACATATTCTTAATTCACACTACATAAACTAAAAAATAATATATAACATCAACTTTCTTTTTAAGAAGATCTCTTATGTAAATGTATTGAAGGAATAGAATTTACTACAGCTAAATGATAAAATGGTAAATTCAAATAAGGTAAGATTTTTGGGAAAATAAAAAAGAAAGACAATTATTAATAACATCCAATGTTCCAATTTATGTCCTAATACTAAAAAATAAAAATTTTAAAATTACTGTATAAACTATTAACGTATCATTAAAGACTTTTAGATTTTATTATTACTTTAAAATTCAAAGACAAATAATATTACAGAAAAACTAAAACAATTTCAAAATCGAAAACTCAACAATATTTATAATTTATTCAAAAATGTAGTATGGTATTTTATTTATGCAAATCAAATTAGCTTATATATAATATACAATATATTAAAATTTTCAGAATTTGTTTAATAGAAAGGTAAAAAATATAAATTTACATGTAATAAAAAATATTTTCAAAGTAATACTTTAATAATCAATACTATTGAAATCAATCAACGTAGTAAAGTAAGTTTGTGAGTGTTAACTCTTTGAGTTATTCTGGTAGTTTAGGATAAAGCTTATTCACCTGTTTGAGAGTGGTCTTGTCCTGTTGATATGTTTGTAGTTTTTGTTTTAAAACGTCTCTTTTCTGAAAAAAATAATAATAATAATACATGTTATATTATTATTACTAGGATTACCAAAGGTCTGATAATATTTCGAAATTTTCTGTTATTCTCAAAATAGTCACCCTTAAAAATATTTTAATTTAAGATGACACTTGAACAGTTAAAGTAATTTCAAAAAAATATTTATCTCTTGTATATTTTTCTGTCATCTTTAAAATATTAAAGATATATAAATAGAAAACATATTTTCTTATGAAAAAATTTATTTAATAATTGGTGTTTGTCAACTATCTTTTTGATATAATAAAGGAATGTATGGGATTTACTGACGTAACAAAGTAGCTGAAAAGTATAATTAAAAATATCTTATGTTATTCACTAATAATTTTATATTGTACTTCACATCAATAAGTCAACAGTTTACAAAATAGTATTTAACATCCAAATATTGACGTGGGTCTTCAAATAATTGTATAATAAATTTGTAAATATATATAGTTATATATTTAAATATATATGTTTAATGAATCTCAACAGAAATTTAATTATAATTCACGAAGATAATATTTATAGACGGCTAACAAAACTATAAAGTGGTTATTAAACAGATTTATAATATGAATAGTTAGTAAATCAATTTACATTTGTCAGTTTGTTGAATTGTATTTTCAGTTGCTTCAAATGTTTAACACGTTGCTGCTGGCCATGTACTTGGTAATGTCGTAGTTCAGATTGGTTGAGTAGTTTGCTAGGTGATTTTTGTACATTTATCACGTCTTCGGTCAATCTACTCTTCTTAATCATCAGTTCTTCATATTGATTTTTGTATATGTCTAATTCGCTTTTAATTATTCCTCTTTTTTCAAGTAACTGCTGCTTTTTTCTCTTTTTTCTAAAAAGAAATTGTTATAAAATATATTATTTTATTTATAATTTAAAATTATTACTTACTCGGCAATCTTTTCTTTGAGCTGTTGAATCATTTCCATATCCTCTAATAGTTCGTCATCATCTTCAGCTAATAAACGACTGAATTCTAAACTCCTCAACTGTTGTGCGTTGATTTCCTCAGTAACGGCATAAAATTCATCTAAAACCACAGCTTCAATTTGTCTCTCGTTTTTGTGGGCATTTAGTTCAGCGTGTCGTGCAGTCATATGAGACAAACGGTCCTGTAGCATGTCCGTTTGTGAATCAAGCACATCAGCCGTTGATTCTAAAGCGATGTTATTCTGGTGTGCCGATACTGCAGCATACCAAATGGCCAACCAATCTTTGTTACCCTCTGAAAGTCGCACCAACTCATCTGATACAGTGGACAGTCTACGTTCAGCCACTTGAACGATTTCCTTTCTAGATGGACATCTTTTTTGAACTGTAGTGTCGGTTATTAATAATTGTAGTTTATTTTGTATTCTTGTAATCATACCTTTAATTTGTGCAACAGTCTTAACAGACGTTTCTCCGTTTACTCCACTTAACACACTTGTTGCTGTTACAGCCATTTCTGCATTCTTGCAAGCTTGACTGAAAGCCTTTGCAGCGTCAATCAGAGTTGAACGGCCGAACGATTCCATGTAAAACCGAAAAAACCTTAGCCTACAATTCTCAAATTCTTCATTAGTATTTTTAATGTCCGTTCGTAGTGCTGTTATGACGCGATCCTCGTCAGCTAGTGTTTGTTCTAGCTGTTTAGCATGTTCCCCTTTGACCCTGTCCAACTGTTTAAGCCTGTCCAGGTGTCTAATTAGGTTCACTTCATAATCTTGTCTAAGACGTCTTTCTTTTGCAATTAGCTGTTCTAAGGCTTTTAGACTGACGTTCCACAAATTTTTGGTTTTTTTTGTATCTTCACAGTCAACTTTCACGCTTTCTCCCTTTATAGGATCCAAAAAACTAAAAAAAGTGAATATTCGTTCAAAAATTTTTTTTTCAATTTTAAAAACGTTAATAATATTTTTATTTACATGCAATTATTATTTGTAACTAAATAAATAAACTGAATTAATTAATAAATGAAGAGTTATTCTCAATTTAATTGAGTGTTTAATTATTTTTTAAGTCTATTCTTTAAGCTATATATTATTATATTTTTATGGAAAATAATTTAATTTAAAAATAATAATCATTTATTATTATAAGAAAAATCAATAAAAAAAAATATCAACTACAAAAGATTAATATATGATAAATATATGATATATGAATATAAATATAAATATATAAATATATTAATATATGATAAATCAAAATTTCCATAATAATCAATCACTTTGTATCTATACTAGCGTCATTATTAAGTCATAAAGAGATTTAATTATTTTAATCAGCTTTTAATATCCTAATTTAAAATTACCTATAGTGTATGCCTTACTTATATTTTTAACAATTTAAGTGACATTGACTAAGAATAGACTCAAGCTGGTATATGTGAATAATGAAACAATCTAATTACAGAATATATTATGTTTAATGAAGAAATTTAAGACGGCGAATCAGTGAATAGTATGTTAACTAGATCTAATTTATACATCAAATCTTCTTTGTAACTGACTTAGATGGAATTAAGAATTCATAAATCATCCCTATTTTTTTAGTATTTTTACAAAATTACAATTGTTATTTAAAGAAAATAAATTATTAACATTAAATAAAATTAATAAAATTAAACTTAATAATAAAATTATTAAGTTTATAAATATTCAAGTAGAAAATATTTAAACTCTATTTTATAGCAATTAAAATTGAATTTTCTGTAATACCTAAAAATGAACTTATTTAAGTTGTACATTAAACTTTTCAGGTATAAAAATGAAAATGAATAGTCATTGATTTACTAATATAAATTTTTTAATGGCATAGTTTTCGTTAGTATATCACAGTAACCAACTGTTATTAAATTTTTTTAATAAAATTATTGTATTTACTCTATATTTTTGTTTTTCTTTTGAAAACCTAATGACAATGCTTTTTTGAAATGTTCTATTCCACCTATCAACTCTTTAGTCAAACTCAATTTTTTCTTTTTGCTTTTAACCTGTAAATAAAAAAGTTGTAATGCATGCACTAAATGGTATTATTATTATTGATAAAATTAACTATGTATACATACAACACAATTGCTATTCGAATCATATTCCTTAGACTGTCGGCTTTCCGATGAGAGTCGAAATTTTTTTATTTTATCCATTATAATTAACTTTTAACGAAACTAGTAACGAAATTATTTCGGTTACTTGAATACCGTTAAAACTATAAACAAAAATAAATTTAATTAATTAACATTCTTTAGTAGAATCAATAAAGTGCCATGACGTATTTTCGAAAAAATTTAGGAAGTATGGAGTTAAAATTTTTTTATTTTACTTCTTGAAATGAATAGTGGATTTTTTATTTTTGATAGTTTTTAAAGTAAAAAAGGTCAAGTTTCCCCTTGCTTCATTTATACAGTAATCAGTAATTTTTTTAGGTTAGCAATTGGTTGTGGGGTGTGATTAGCACAAAGATTCTCCCAAAATAAACATACTAATTTAATTCTACTATGTAGAATAAAAAACTATTTTTTGAACAATTTCATAATATATTCTTTTTAAAGTAAATTTTACTAAGAATAATTATAATTAATTTATCATAAGTCAAGATCTTTTAATGGTGATACAAAAATAAATTTTAACTTTTTATTTTCTCTCAGTCTTTTTTATTTTGGTATTGGAAATAAATTGGAAAGTTAATTGAACTTTTTAAAATAACTTCACAAATATGTCGTATAAAAAAGTACAACGCTTTCAAAATCAGACAATAATTTAAACACATTATTCTATATTTTATATTCAATATTATTACCATATCAATTTTATACCTCAAAAAAAAAATAAAAGACTAATTGCGGTATTTTGATGAAATTAGATGGAATCCTTATTTTTAACTTCAGTTTCAAATAACAATTGTAAAAAATAAAATTTTTTACTTACTTGTTAACTCTACTCAGAAAGTGTCAGGCGAATATTTAATAAAAACAAATTAATATTTAAACAAAAGTGGTATTTAAAATTTGTGAAATTGTTAATAGTATCTACCTTAGTATAGTTGCATAGCTGGGTAATAACGGTGGTATAATATTATGATTCGGTAAATTGGCAATCGATAGTGTGTTCAATGTTATGATTCAGGGAAAATTTATTACTTTTATTATTATTTTGTCGTATTACATCGGTGGAGTTGATACAAGCGTATATTTTTATGATACCTTTCAGTTAACCTGATCGATAACACGGTGGTTTTACCGTATTTACTAATAAATAAAGCAAAACGATTAATCGAATTATCTTTATCTGTTAATAACAAAACTAACTTTAATTGTATACTAGACTTTATTATCAATGCTATTGCACGGCATATTCAAAAAACAAATTTACAACTTTAAATATAATTTTATTAATTTTATTATAACAAAAATATAGTAAATTAAATCCTTTTAATAAGTGATCAGATGATCACTTATCCAATAAGTGTTATTTGTGAGTTGCATTTATGAAGATACCAACTATCGGTTGTATTGTAGGTCTGAATGAACTAGCAAGGGGAGGTCACGTTGGTGGGGTCACCTATTTTCATAAAATTTATATAGATCTAATCTATATTGAATACAGAATAAGACGTATTTGGAATTTTTGCTAATGTCCCCCTAAGTCGAGAAAATTGACTTTGAAAATTTTTAATTAGCTTAAATAGGTCATTTTTCTTCCGGTATACATCTCGTGTTATGGTACAGTCAACAATGCGTGATCCTATAACACGTATAGATTCGGCATCGATTGATGAAATATTGTGCATTTTTTTCACTGTTTTCTCTTTGAATTATTAATTTTATGTAATATTTGTTAATTTTTTTTTACATTTTATGTGTCTATATAGTTTTATTTGCATTCAAAGCTCATTTTGATGGTACAAATTATTGATAGTCCAATGGTAAAATTATGATTAAAGTAAAACAATATTTTATTCACATAAATATAACTTTTACTATAATTTTATTAACTAGATAAGAGTATATTTATAAAGTGATGATAATGAGGAATTAAATATATATAAAATCATTATATATTTTAATTTAACCTATTGTAATTTTCGAAAAAATGTATGACAAAAAGTCGTAGTCAATAGAATAAATAATAAATAATAATTTATAATTTTATTTTTTATTATTATTAATTTTAATTATTAAATAGTAATTAAAAAATAATAATTTAAGATTTTTAAATATACGTAAATATTAATCAATAAATATAATTCAATTCAAATGAATAAATTTTATTCAATGAAAAAAAACGATTAACTTTACTTCTTCATAAAATATGAACTCCACGAAAACATAACACTGAACGTTAAACCTTACAAAAATCTCTCTCCTTTATAATTTATATACTCTTACCCGGTTAATATAAAAAATATATTTTATTTTTATAAAAAATTTTTCAAATATTACGTAAAATTAATAATTCAAAGAGAAAACAGTGAAAAAAATTGTCATTAGTCAATGGAATTCAATCCCAAGTCCGAACGTACTAGAAGTTCACTGACTGTACCATAACACGAGATGTTAACCGATAGAAAAATGACTCTATTTAAGCTAATTAAAAATTTTCAAAGTCAATTTTCTCGACTTAGGGGGCATTGGCAAAAAATTCCAAACACGTCTTATTCTGTATTCAATATAGATTAGATCTACATAAATTTTATGAAAATCGGTGACCCCATCACCGTGAACTCCCCTTGTAAAATTTAAACAGTTAAAAAATGTTACACATTATTTTTTTTGTGGGAGAATTTCCGAGAATATATTTAATAGATAAACCTTTTATGAGTAGGTTATTATGATTAGAAATATTTTTTAATACACTTAAGCGACTCCCAGATAAGGGGGTACATTACATACATATACATTATAACAAAATAACAATGAAAAACATTGGATAACAAAATAATTAATGAAATAATTTTTTATAATTATTATACATATTTTTAGATTAGTTTATTTGTTTCAGCAGTTGACCATTATAATGTAGGGCGAGGTTAGATGACAAGGTTAAGATTCGATCATTTTTTCTGAATTCTTTGAGTGGATTAATAAATTGAAATATGTATGCAGTAAGTTTATGAGAACTTATTCCATTTTTTGCATAAAACCATGAATTTGTTTAATTATTTCTTTCATCTTGTAAAGAAAAAATTTATCATATTTATGGAGTAACATGACAGAAAATATAGCAAAAGAAATAAGTCTCTTAATATATAGACGTTAAGCTGTACTTTTAGAATATTCTAGAGAGACAGTTAAATGTACATTAGAATTCTAGTAAAAAAAGGTTTGTTGTTAAAAAATTATACAAAAAAACATTCTATATAAATTTCTTACCACAACTAAAATTATGTGCGCGCATTTGTGTTATTACTAGTGGCTACGATTTCCACTAGAGATGTTTATTCTAGCTAAGATGTTTTTGAGTGATTTTGAGAAATACTGAATTTGTCATCTTTTCTTATTTGTTAATTTACTTTGCCTTATCCTATACTTAAAGATGTTAAAAATAATTTTAGAAAAATTTTACGAATCATCAAAAGATCTAATTTTAGTTTATATTTAATAACGAAGTTGCGTAAATCTTTTTAGTTATCGGTAAACTCGATTGGAAAAATATCCTCGTCGTACGTGGTAGCTGTATTCCTGTTGAGTTCTTTTATAACCTTTATTAAAATAATAAATATTGTTAAAATTATTAAAATTAATGAAACCATATAGATAAACCCAACCAACTAGTATTAAAAAACCGAGCACAGGGGAGTCGCGGCACAGTGGTGACGTGCATTAGTTGGGTCAAGTATAATATTATCTGACAGTGATTAAAATCACTATCATAAAAAACACTTCGATGCAAATATTTAGATAGTATTAAATTTTAAAAAATTGATGGTTGATTCCAAAAGCTACATGATTTATTTCAAGTTTTATGATTAATGAGTGTAATATATGAATAAATAATAATTATAGCAATTAAATTTAATATAAAATTGATATTCAATAATTTAATTTTGTAATTTTTACGGAGATATTATAAAAATAATAAAGAAGTTATATTTTGCTTTACTTTTACTAGTATAAAAATTTAAAAGGCATGATGCAATACTTTTTAATAAAAAATTTTTAAATTTGTAATTTTTTTGGAGATTTCCCCCATTTACGGGGAATGAGGGAAATTTTTTCAATTTTTGAGGGTAATGTCTTTGACTAGATATGATTTGTGATTTTTTGACGTATCGTTGAAAGAAACCAGTTCGGTGAGAGCTGAGAAAAAGCGGTAACAGACACAAAAAAAAAACACATCATAGTAAAACTAATATCTTCTCAGCTAAAATTGAAGAAAAAAGTTATAATGAAAAATCATAATAAATTTTAAAAACCATAAATAGTATTAAATAAAATTTTTGCTACATCTATCAATTAAATTAACTAGTAATTTGTGATTATCATTAAAATTATATTCTTTTACAGAACAATTATATTAATTTTTTTTGTTTGAACGTTGCCTGTAACCAGGTGTTTTTCTTTCATCTAAAAACTTTGTTCTTGTTCCTGTTGTACCAATTATAAGTTCATTGTTGGCCAAGTCAATTGTACACTAATTAAATTATTGCTAATATAATGTTCCATTTAAATTTATTAACTGTATTCATAAAGACAATATTATCACTACTTTTATGTTGCCCCTTCAAGCACTTAGCTAAAGGGGCTTTTCATTAATGGTAATATCAACTACCACAAATAAATTAAATTAACTTGAAAAATTCAAATTTTATAGAGTTGTAAATCCTAAAGGAATTTATAATTAAAAAAAAAATAAGTACTGTAGTGATTCGGCATTGTAGACTTTAGTATAGATTGATAGCTATCAGTGATTAACATCACTGTTGGATAAAACGCTCATTTTAAAATGTTTTTATTCAATTGTGCATAAAAACCCAGTACAGGGGGGTCGCGGCACAGTGGTGACGTTGCATAGTTGGATCAAGTATAATGATATCTGACAGTGATTAAAATCACTATCAAAAAAAAAACGCTTCGATGCAAATCTTTAGATAGTGTTTAATTTTAAAAAATTGGTGGATTATTCCAAAAGCTTCATAAACTGCTAGTTCCTTATTAATATTCTGATTAAGATAAAGTATGTCAAATGAAAAAGGGATTATTAAAAAATAGTAATTCCCATAAAAAAATTATATTGATCAATACACTTTTCAATAAGTAATAGCATTATAAAGTTAAAAATGTAAAAAATAAAATTGAGAATTTTCACACAATAATAGCATTTGGTAGCCATTTTCACCGTGAAGACAAAATAAAGTCGAAATTTTTTTTTTACATAATAAAGAAGATTACATTAGCTTTAATTTAAGATATATATAAAAGTGTCAGACTTTCCGGAACACTTTCAAAATTTAAGTTGAAAAAGTCAATTTTTTGTCAAAAAGTTGTCATTTTGAATCCCCCCCTTAGGCAGGTAAAAANTCAAAAAGTTGTCATTTTGAATCCCCCCTGTAGGCAGGTAAAAAGTCAGATTTATAAAAAAAATATACCAAATAATAGGTAAAGAAATCATGCATCTACAAAAAAAAGAATTATATTAATCCATACATCTTTCAAAAAGTTATAGCATTATAAAGTTAAAAATATAAAAAAGAATTTTTTTACAAAAATCGTATTTTTTTTATTAAGTTTAATGTCTGTTTTCACCATGAAGATAAAATAAAGTCCGAAATTTTTTTTT
>NW_026099573.1:3474898-3475566 GCF_025091365.1 Daktulosphaira vitifoliae | reverse complement strand
TTTTTTTTTTTTTTGTGTCTGTCACTATTTTTTCTCAGCTCTCACTGGACCGATTTCTTTTAACAACACGTCAATAGATCACAAACTGTATCTAGTTGAAGACATTACCCTTAAAAATTTAAAAATTTAAAAATTTTCCTTCGTTCCCCGCAAATGGTGGAAATATCCAAAAAAATTACAAATTTAAAAATGGTTAAAATAGAATTTTCAAATCATTTGATATTTATCTCATTTAGATTCAATCATTTCAATAAATATAAAGGATCTTATCACTATAGTCTCCCCTCCTGAGAAGAAATTGATATTCATGTTAATATTATTTTACTATGTGGTTCTTTTGTGGCTACNGTTAATATTATTTTACTATGTGGTTCTTTTGTGGCTACGATTTATATTGCCAACCCTCACTAGACCTACTTTTTCAACGATACGTCAAATGATTCATTTAAGTTTATGATATTTAAGTTATTACTCTTAAAGATCAATAAAATATTCCTTATTCAAATAAAATGTAGCTTAACCAGCTTTTTCCATACAAACAATTAAAATCATTAATTTTTAATATTCTTAAAGTATTTATTGTCGAATTAGATTTGATATGATAAAAGTATTCAACTACAAAAGTAAATAATTTTACTTTATAATTTATTAATTTTTTAACTCTATTT
>NW_026099573.1:3471540-3472843 GCF_025091365.1 Daktulosphaira vitifoliae | reverse complement strand
TGCCGCGACTCCACTGTGCTGGGTTTTTTTCCATATAGTTAACGCAAGTAGTCAAGAAATAAAGATCCATTATAGCAAAGCTAGATACTGTGATAAGGCTATTGATATGGTGCGCCAGGTGCTATAGAGGATCCCAATGGTTACTTTACCTTTCAGCTAAATACTCTATGACAAGTTAGCAACCCATTCAATTATGGTATGGCTGGGCTAGGGGTAAGGCGTAATTATCTATTGTATACATACATCATACATCATATACATGATTAATGTCATAAACGTACCACGCGAAAAAAGAATACCTTCGGTGCTCCCAGGCTTCTCTCTCCTCTCTTTTACAATTGATTTCATTTCGTCTTATATACTAAAATATTTTGTTTTTCTTCATTTTACGAATACAACATAAATAATACAATCAAAAAATTTTTATAAATATTTACTTCCTGATCTATTAACAATAATTCAGGAAATTACAATTAAATCACATATTACAAAAATGTTTTACTTCCAGCTTAAATAATAAACTATATTATATTTAGTAACAATAGATCAAGAAATTGGAATTCGGGTTCCTACTTATAACTACAGATCATCATCTGATCTATTTTAGCTTCGATGCAAAGCTGAGAAGGTATTAATTTTACTATGATGTATTTTTTTTTGATTTGTCTATTTTTTTGTTTCTGTTACCACTATTTCTCAGCTCTCACCGAACCTATTTCTTTCAACGATACGTCAAAAGATCACAAATCGTATCTAGACGAAGACATTACCCTCAAAAATTGAAAAAATTTCCCTCGTTCCCCGTAAATGGGGGAAACCTCTAAAAAAAATACAAATTTAAAAATCGCTAATTTTCGAAATTTTTTCAATTTTTTTTACTAAAAACTGCTATAACTTTTTCAAAAATAAACATATCAATATAATTTTTTTTTTTCATGATAAAGTATATTACATTAGCTTTAATTTAAGATATATATAAAAGTATCAGACCTTCCGGAACACTTTAAAAAGTTATTTTGAAAAAATTAATTTTTTGTAAAAAAGTTGTCATTTTAAATCCCCCCTGTGGGCAGGTAAAAAGTCAAATTTATAAAAAAATTATACCAAATGATAGGTAAGGACATCATGCATCTATAAAAAAAAGAATTATATTGATATGTTTATTTTTAAAAAAGTTAGGGCAATTTTTAAGGGTAATGTTTTCGACTAGATACGATTTGTGATCTTTTGACGTATCATTGAAAGAAATAGGTTCTGTGAGAGCTGAGAAAAAGTGGTAACAGACACAAAAAAAAAAAAAAAA
>NW_026099573.1:3468467-3471531 GCF_025091365.1 Daktulosphaira vitifoliae | reverse complement strand
GGAAAAAAAAAAAAAAAAAAAAAAAAAAACACATCTTAGTAAAACCAATACCTTCTCAGCTTCACATCGAAGCTAAAACTTAAGGAAAGACTTGAAAAAAAATATCGAAAAATTTTAAATAATTTAAAATAATTAATTTCAAAATAATTTCAGATTTTCCAATATTTTTTTTTAATAGAATATAAGAAATATATAACTAGAGTAAGGATACAAGCGGTCCCCCATTTGATTCTAGTATTCTTCAATTGAAAAAATTATCTTTTTAACATTTGAAAATTATTTGTTCTTTTAATAAAAATAATTATTGAATAACCGCTTACTTGATATCTTCTAAGTAAGTCTAACCCTAACAACATTTCCATTGGTTGGCTATCCAAGACAGAAAAACTGGTAGTTAGAAAATTGTTTTCTATTTGTAATTCTACCAAATGTACTCGACCAACGATTTTCTGAATTCCAACACCTTTGGCAACTCCAGCCCAGCGAGTGTCCACTAGTCTGATGATATCACATTTTTTAGCACACTGGACAGTAATAATAGTAGTCTGAGCGCCTATTTAAAGTACAACCTGTAGTTGAATCACATATATGAGTTGAAACCTATATAAGGTATGAGGGAAAGACAAAAAAATATTGATAATATTGTTCAAGATTGAGAAATAGAGAAAAAAACGGAAATAAAAGAAACCAATTAAAAAATTATTATTATTTTGTATTAATATTTCATGATAGATAAATCACCATGTATATGTAAAATAAAAGCCAATGTTGTGGCTATTATGTAGTTCTATTCACCTGAATCGACAAATGCTTTCACACGGTGGCCGTTAACCTTGCAATCAATGTATAACATAAATACTGATCCAAATAATTCCGGATTGTATTCCAAAGCTGCCTCCAGGTTGGCATCGATGTTCTTATGAAGAATTTCATTGGCTATCTCTCTCTGAGAATTTATGTCAGATGTTTTAGATCTTTGTAGCATTTGTAAATAATTTATCTTTTTTTTCCGTTCCAACAACTGGCCCATCATAACCTTAGCAAATTCGCCTTTGCATGTAAAAACAATTCAAATATGAATAATTAATAAAATATTAGCATTATTTAACAGTTTAAAATATTATCATGATATGATAACATTGGTTTAGTATAAAATGATTATTCGAAATTACTACATTTAAAAATGTATTAATTGGTTAAGAGCTCCCAAAACAGTGTAAAATGTACATTTTTATATTTTACACCGTTTTAAAGACTCCAAATATTATTTGTTTGTGGCTCCAGATAGCTTTTAAAATTAGAATAGTGTGGACCTATTCCCCTCTTCTACATTCTGCTACCACGATTTCACCAATGAAAGGAACTCCTTAGACTCCTCCACCATAAATATGTTATTGCTATACAACAGAAGACCTTATCTTTATACTTACAAACCCTTTTTAGGATAATAATTAAGTTTCTATTAAAAATTCATATTAACATAATTCCACAAAACCTTTTCCCTGCTCCCAACCTACCTATGTTACCTATTTTTAAAAGACTCATTAAAAAGTACCTATGCTGCCTGTTGCCATAGCATCCGCTAAACGACGATTATTCTGTCCCATCAAAGCTAATTGATCTGGATTAGTTCGCAAAAGTTCTCTAACATAATAAGCATCATCGAATATTGAACGCAAAGCAATATTTTGTTCCCTAACAAGTTTGATGGAGCTTTTAAAATTGATATCACTGACAATAATTTTCGGTTTTTTACGACAACAAAAGTGAGGTATAATACCTACAAAAAAATGTATCTAATTATAAATTATAGTTTAATATTAAGTATTATTCCAAAAAAAATTATCAAAATATAAATAATGAAAATATCAATAATAATAAACGCAGCACAGTGGAGTCGTGGCATAGTGGGGACGTTGCATAGTTGGGTCCAGTATAGATTTAATCTGACAGTGATTAAAATCACTATCATAAGAAACGCTTCGATGCAAATCAGTAGATAGTGTTTAATTCTAAGAAATTGGTGGATAATTACAAAAGCTGCATGATCTGCTAGTTCCTTATTAATACCCTGATTAAGATAAAGTATGTCGAATTAAAGACGGATATAAATATTATTTTTCATAAAAAAATTGTGTTGATTCATACACTTTTCAATTAGTTATAGCATTATAAAGTTAAAAATGTAATCAACCCAACCCAACATCAACTCCTATTTCCTTAATTATATCCAGATTAGTAATTATTTTAATTATATATTATATAATTTTTATAATTAATTATTTTCAAATTATTATCGATTTTTAATATGTTAAAAGTAATCATTTTGAACCTACTTCTTTTTGTCCTTTAAAATGAAAGTTTTAATAAAAAAAAAAATGAATTTATTACCATAACTTATAACTCACCTTGCGAGTTTGAAATAGATATCATTAAATAGAAAAAATGAAATTGGTAGAGTATTTCAAAAACAACAATAACACTTATTCCCTTAATTTTACCCCGATTTATAATTATAATATATGAATACATAATAATTACAGTAATTAAATTGAGTATGAAAGTGGTATTCAATAATATAATATGGTAGTTTTTACGGAGATATTATAAAAATAAAAAGGAGTTGTATATTCATATACTTTTAATGCGTATACAAATTTAAAGGAATTGATGCAATACTTTTTTATAAAAAAATTTTGTTATTTATGAATAAATACACTAAACAAAAGGATATATGATCAGAAAAAAAATATACTTTTCTAAATAAACTTTTCGTGATGTTTTCAAATGTGCAATTAAACTTTTTCTATTACTTCTAAGTTTTAATATTATTACTTATTATTAAAAAATAAGTATTTACATATAAAAAAAAATAATTAAGAACAAAAAAAATTGTATTAAATTAATACTGATTTTGATTTTTAATATGTTAAAGGTAATCATTTTGAACCTATTTTTTATTGTCTTTTAAAGTGAAAGTTTTAATGAAAAATACCTTCTCAGCTTCGCATCGAAGCTAAAAAATGAATTTGTTACCATAACTTATAGTTCAACTTGCAAGTTT
>NW_026099573.1:3463362-3463805 GCF_025091365.1 Daktulosphaira vitifoliae | reverse complement strand
CCCTGTGAGCAGAATAAGTGTTAGATTTTCAAAAAAAAATGATATCAAATGAAAGGAAATTACCTAAGGTTTCAATATAAAGAAATATTATTTTGATTAGTTAATATTTAAAAAAGTTAAGGGAGTTTTAAGTACAAAAAACATTCCGATAGAAGGTGATTTTTATCGTAAACATTACATTTTATTTTTAATTTCGACAGCCATTTGCACACAGAAAATAAGATGTCGGGACAAATTTTTTTATTTTATAGTACATGAAATAAGCTATAATTTGATATATGTTTAAAGGACGCAGTATTTCCGGAACATTTTCAAAAATTAAGTTGAAAAAGTTAGTTTTTGTAAAAAAGTTGCAATTTTAAATCCCCCCCCATGAGCAGGTTAAGTGTTAAATTTTCAAAAAAATTATATCAAATGAAAGGAAAATATCTAAGGTTTTAGTT
>NW_026099573.1:3393474-3463055 GCF_025091365.1 Daktulosphaira vitifoliae | reverse complement strand
AAAAAAAAAAAAAAAAAAAAAAAAAACACATCATAGTAAAATTAATACCTTCTCCGCTTCGCATCGAAGCTAATAAACACATCATGGTAAAATTAATACCGTCTCAGCTTCGCATCAAAGCTAAAACATACAAATACGACAAAATATCGAATTTTGGACGAACAGGGATCCTACGGACAACCTGTCAGAACAAGAGCATAAACTGGCTGATCTTCGCAGAAGAATATTTGTATTTGAGAGTTCAACAACGGGGCACTTACAGACAATAGAGACCAGGAGTCGCAAGATCAACTAGGAACAGTAGCTCACAAAATTGAAGGTCTAAAACTTAGACCTAAGAAACTGAGCGGCAGTCAGAGGCACAAGCTGAAGAAGACCTGGGGGCAATCATGGAGGGGCAGAAGAACCTACCGAAAGAAGGAGAAAAAGGAGAAACTTGTTCATCATGTCAACTTGATAAAACCTTGGGTCGTTACAGAAATCCAAATGGAAGTCCACAACCCGATCAAGTATAAACGAATGGTCACTAATATACTGTAGTAATTAGATGAGGAAGTATTGAATTACGTCGATTTTAGTATAATATAAGCTTTACAATAGTAGTAAGCAATATAATAATTCCATATAAAAGGGAAATGCAGGGTAAGCAAATTAATAATGGTGGGAAAAAGAATATAAAAGGGAAACATGAAAAGTATAGGGGGACGACACGGGACGAGACTGAACGTTTTTGTCAAAGAAACGTCGAGTTACGGGTTAGGTCGTTGACGTAAGAATAACTTTATATATTTTTTTTTTCCAGATTTTAAAATAGTTATTTTATTTACGAAATGTATCAAACACAAAGTCAAATATAATATAATAATTTAACACAAAAATTAATTAAATCTTATAAAAAAAAATATAAAATTATTCTTACGTCAACGACCTAACCCGTAACTCGACGTTTCTTTGACAAAAACGTCCAGTCTCGTCTCGCCCAGTATCGTCCCGTGTCGTCCCCCTATACTTTTCATGTTTCCCTTTTATATTCTTTTTCCCACCATTATTAATTTGCTTACCCTGCATTTCCCCTTTATATGGAATTATTATATTGCTTACTACTATTGTAAAGCTTATATTATACTAAAATCGACGTAATTCAATACTTCCTCATCTAATTACTACAATACAAAGGCTACCAAAAGAATCTAAGAAGATCTTAGAAATTTTAGCAAAACAGAATCCAGGGCTAAACATAGCTATTTGGAAAGTCCACCATGATACAGAGGTTGACCCGAAAGGGCAAACTTTGTTCCTAAGTGTGGATAAAAAGGTGGACAGCACCTGCAGGGAGGGTTGTGCGATACAGGGACTGTTTCAGAGACCTGTATCACACCCAGTCAAGCGTGTTTTCATAAGTGTCAACATCAGTTGTCTGAATGGCTGACAATAGAATTCAATTCACGCAAATAAACATGCATCACAATAAAAGCTTGGTACTTAATTTATCAAGTGCAGACTAGACAACTATTAGAGTAACACTAAGCGATGGTAAAAATATTATAGTACCCTCAGAATACCAACTATATGAGAACTTAAACCCAGGGTCTTTAATTATTTCAAAAATGAAAAATTAAAACTTATCCTAGGTATGAATGCTAATGCTCATCACACTATTTGGGAGAGTAGTAACATCAACCAAAGAGGAGAGGTAATAATAGATCTATTACTGAATACAGACCTCAGTATATTGAATAGAAGTAGCGAACCTACTCTTGTAATCAGGAACAGGCAGAAAGTCATTGATCTGACAGTTTGTTCAAAAGGATTACTTCAAAAGATAAAGAGTGGAAAGTGTCCTCCGAATCTTCTCTTTATGATTATAGTCACATACGATTCTCTTTGGAAATTAACAAAGTTGAAACGTAGTACTATAGGAACCCGAAAAGAACAACCTGGGACTATAGCAGCGGTTTTTAACCATAGAGTCGCGACCCTATCCCAATTTTGGGCCGCCAATAATTTAAAATGTAAAACGTTGGTATAATAATTTTATTTAAAGTCTTATAAATAATAGATGAAACCGTTTTCGTAAATTCACAATATTGACAATTGGTACAAAGAACCTTATCAAATTTATTCGTTTCCGTTAATGTCAACCGATAAAGTACATTTATAGCTATAAGTAGTAGTATTTGATAAGTTTTTGACCAGCATTTTTCTTAGAATCAATTATTAAAGTTGTGAACGTCGTATGGTACTTATTCGTGTGGTCGTGAGGTTAATGTCAACTACTTACCTGTGTACACAGTGCGGATTAGTCGTTAGCATTAGTATAATATAATTCGTAAATCGACTAATAATTTTGTATACATACTTAAATTTAAACATTTATAATTTTATAATGAGTAAACAGACATCACTTTCATCTTTTTTCATAAAACCTGTGGTAGTAAAAAATGACGAAATGTCTAGAAAGAAGGTAAAAATTTCGATGAACTACATATATAAATACATTGATAAATATATTAGTTATGGGTTTACCTATATAAATGAAAACGGATTAGATTTGCCACAATGTGTTATTTGCGGTATTGTACTAGCAAATGCTCCTTTAAAGTCAAATAAACTTATACAGCATCTCGAAACTCGAAATCATAATGAATACAGAAATAAAACTACAGATTTTTTTTTAAGAAAACGTGATGAGTTAAAGATAAATAAAAAAAATATTAAATCATATACCACAGTTGACAAGGTGTATTTAAAATGTTCTTTTATTGCATCTATGCATAATGCTAAGACAAAAAAGCCATATAATATTGGTGAAAAATTAATTAAACCTTGTATGGTCGATATATGTTCAGAACTATTCGGCAATGAACACGTCTCAAAAATAAAAAATATCCCCATGTCTGATGACACTATTCATAAACGAATTCTTTGTATTGCTAATGATATCGAATATCAGCTCGTCGAAAAAATAAAAAAATTCTTTATTTTATGCCATCTAGTTGGATGAATCAATTGATTTGAAAAAAATCAATTGATTTAAAAAGAAAGTTGGATAAAACATATGATTTTTTTTCAAGTATAATAGTGTCCTATATTCTATAATTTTCAAACAAATTTTGGTCCTATTCCAAAAGTTGTTATGGACTAGTTTTTGTCTTATTTAACATGTACTATTCAATAAAAAAAACTTACATTATTACTACTTGAAAAAGAAGAGAATAGGAGAAAAACACTTTTTTTTGAAAATTGTAGAATATATTTTTTGAAAAGGAAAAATATATTAAGTATGAATGTGTTAAAGCTTTCATGGATTGTCTTGTTGCTTGAAGTGCTTGAGGATATATCCATGTTTGCAGTTGAGTTCTGACGTTTCGGACTCATTGCAGAGTCCATCTTCAGAGTGATGGTTGCTAGTTTTCGGTGTTGTTTGTTGATTTTCTTTTTGTCTGGTGTATGATAGGTAACCAAGTTTTGCTGATTTTCCATCCATCTTCTCTGTTGAAATTTTCTGGACATTTTTCGATTTCTATTGCTTCCTTGTACATCCGTTTGCCAAAATGAGTTTCTTTGTTTAGTATTTTTACTTTATCAAATTGTATGTCATGTCCTCTATTTTTGGCATGTTTAGCTACTTGCGACAAGAATAAAAAAACATGAAAAAGACGTGGAGTACCAAAGAAGAGAAAAATCTGCAGTAGCAACCATCACTCTGAAGATGGACTCTGCAATGAGTCCGAAACGTCAGAACTCAACTGCAAACATGGATATATATTAAGTATACTTTATTTTTTTATAGATTTTGCGTGAGCCATAGTTAATCAATCACTTTGTATATTATATACAGGACTCATTAGTTTATGCACTTAAAAACTAAAAAGAAACTACAAATATTCATTAAACATAGACGTATTTGATCAAGTATTTTGGAGAGCTTTGTTTAATTTCTCCCCTCCAAAAAATAACTTTTATATAACAACCTATTTAATTTTGCTAATTTGTAATCTGAGGTGGGATTTAATAGAACTCCTCATAGGGAATAATTTCGTGTCATCTAATTTATGCACTATCAAACTTGATAGTTTTATACTGTATTTTATCAAATGGATTTTTAGCTGACTTAGATTGTTTTATAAGAATCAAAAAATGAATAAAATTACGAGCCTTGGTTATAAATATAAAGATGTTTTTGGTTTTCAACAAAGGTTTTTAAGTTAAAAAATTTAATGGTTTGTCTGATATTGATATTTTATTCATAAGCACAACTTCAATTTTTTTTTCTTATATTTAACTTTTCTCTTTCTAAAATTTCTTTTTATGCAATTATATATGTAATTTTTCTGAAATTTTGAAGGAAAACGCCCATGGTTTTATTGCTTCTATAGATAACTTGGGATTTGAATACTTTCCGTAAGTATGGTTTTGAAGAACAAATAAATAAAATTAATGAGCAAAACAATAAGGGTTATTGAAGGCTCCAAAATTAGGTGTGATTGGACCCCTTTGATAATAATATTGGTACTCTTTTTTTCTAATCTGGTACTGGACTTGATCAATTGTTAAAACACATTCATCAAATGATAAATTCAAATTTCCATGTATTATTTATTTAAAATAAATATAAGTAAATTATATAAATTGGTGTACAATTTTTCCACTATCAGCCGTAAGAGATGTAATAATGTTAAGTATACAAATATAAAATATTTACTGTTATATATACAAGAAATATATATATATATATATATTCATTCGTTTTTAGATAGTCTATTATCTAAATAAAATTATTATTCTATATACTATTAGCTTAAATATGCACAATATAAATGCCTAATTAATATAATACATTATTTTAAAATTTACAATCACAGAAAAATAAAGTCACATACAAGTATACTATTGCTTCATATTATTATCTACATTCATTAAATTGGCTGATTATTTAACATGAATCAATTTAAAAAATAAAAATGAAATAATACTGAATTAATAAATATAAAATAAAAGTATTGTGTAAATAATAATTTGTTTAAAATCAATAATTTTAGTATTATTATATATAATAATAATTAACAGCTTACAATCAAAAATATAAATATTAATAATACATAAATAAAATTAAACGTTTAATATTGAATAAAGTTTCACAAAAATTATATATTACTGATTTAAATTAATCAGTAATCAGAAATTTATAAAAATGATTTTTTATAAATAGCCACAACCTTATATTCAAATTGAAACACAGTTTAATCATAATTTGTTTATTGAATAAAACATAATTTATTAAATTCAAAAATTGAATTACAAAGTAGAAATAAATATTAACTATTAACAGTTAAATAAATGTTTTATTATACACCTAATACAAATTTATATTGTTTCAATAACAGTGCATAATTAAAAGCAACTGTTCAACAAATACAATGATTATCACAATAGATTACTGTAAATTTTAACTTGAGCAAACAAGTATTTTTATATCTAAGGCCTTTTTTTGACTGTATAAAATACACTTTTCATAACAAAACACTTGAATCAATTTTTACAATTAAATTAATTTTACATATTAAAATGATTGAAAAATTGCAAATTTCTCTTATCAAGGATAATATTAATAAATTTAGAATTGTTATTTTTTACTAACATATGTTTATTATAAGAATTTTGGAATTTGTTCTTTAAAACAATTAATTACTTTTTAAAGTACTTATTCTTATATAAATACTAATATCATATTGAACACTTATAGGAAAAAATTGTTTATTAATAAATATAAAATGTATTTTTTGAAATGTAACATTTAAAGGAAAAATAATTAGAAAAACAAAAACAACTCAAAATCCATAATAATAATAATAATAATAATAATAATAATAATTATAATTATAATTATAATTATAATATATAAACAAATAAATTAAATTAAATACAGTACACTAATATAGATCATCTAATGTATTTTTAATCTATAAATTAATTCAAAGGGTAACATGACATAATTAAAAATCTTATTGCTTATAAAATTATATATTAAAATCAATTGAAAATACAAAAATTGACTTTTAATATTGAAATTATAGTCAACATTGATAATATATAACAAAATATTTATTAAGAGTTGCAAAATTATGCATAAATGTATAAACTGGTAAACTCGTAAAAAAAAAAAATTAATTAAAATATGTGTCATTATTAAGTGTTAGTTTAAGTAAAAATATATAAGAAATTTTATAAAAATGTTCACTATTATTTTAATGTATATTCTTTAAGTATATTTTGAAATAGTTATCGATAAAAATTTGAAAATACATAGCCATCATTTTAGACATATGACATAAATTTTGATGATATTGATAAATATAAAGTTAATTTTATTATATTTAATACATATTCGTATTTGTAGAAAATTAAAAATTATGATTTTTTAACTAACAGGAATAACATATTAAGTTTTAACTACATAAAAGTTATTGTTTATTTTTCAAATTGAAAGCTGAAGTAAAATATGTTGTATTATTACATATTAATCAGTCAATTTCAAGCAACATAGAATTTTCTTTAATAATATGTTTTTAAAACCTATAAAATATACATATAACTATTGGAAATAAAAAATACAAAACAAAATATTTAAAGTTGCACTAAATCTAATTGTAATAATCAAAACATATACTTGTTTTCGTTTTAAATAAATTACCTTACTGTGACATGCCATCAAATATATAAATTTATATATAACTTCCTAAAACATAATAATTATAGATATTTAGACAATGTTGATAATTAATAATTTAAAGAAATTTTAAATACATATAATTACATATAAATACAAAATTAATAGATCCCCTAGTAAAATATCATGTAAAATAATTACATGATGTAGATATATATATATATATATTTCATATTGAGTTGGTAATGAAAGTTACCTTGGAATAATCACCTCCCAAACAAAATCTTAAATTAATTAATTATCAGAATTAGAAAATAAATATGATACTTACAGTGACGTATATAATTACTCAAAATTAGCTTATAATAATAACTATATGTTACGTTCAGTTCATTTTGACATATTAGAAGGCAACGTAGCAGATCTTTGGTGAGCAGCATTAGAGCTGAATAATTTCATTGTAGAACGAGTAGATTCTCTAATGGACAAAATTCAAACACTTATAATAACATATTACTTTATACAATATAGTTTCAGTAAAAAATATTTTAGTTGCAATGGGTTTCTAAATTAAACTTAAACATTTACACACACATGCATATAAAAAAAACCCAGCACAGGGGGTCGCGGCACAGTGGTGAGTGTCATAGTTAGGTCAAGTATAATGATATCTGACAGTGATTAAAATCACTATCATAAAAAACGCTTCGATGCAAATATTTAAATAGTGTTTAAATTTAAAAAATTGGTTGATTATTCCAAAAGCTACATGATCTATTATTTTCTTATTTATATCCTGATTAAGATAAAGTATGTCGAATTAAAGACGGATATAAATATTATTTTTCATAAAAAAATTGTATTGATCCATACACTTTTCAATAAGTTATAGCATTCGGTAGCCATTTTCACCATGAAGATAAAATAAAGTCCGAAACTTTTTTTTTCATGATAAAGTATATTACATTAGCTTTAATTTAAGATATATATAAAAGTGTCAGACTTTCCAGAACACTTTCAAAAGTTAAGTTGAAAAATTAAATTTTTTGTGAAAAAGTTGTCATTTTAAATCACCCCGTGTGGACAGGTAAAGGGTTACATATAAAAAAAAAATATACCAAATGAAAGGTAATGATATCATGCATCTATATAAAAAAATTATATTGATTTGGTTATTTTTAAAAAAGTTATGGCAATTTTAAGTAAAAAAAATTGAAAAAGTTTCGAAAATTAGCGATTTTTAAATTTGTAATTTTTTTGGATATTTCCCCCATTTGCGGGGAACGAGGGAATTTTTTTCAATTTTTAAGGGTAATGTCTTCAACTAGATACGATTTGTGATCTTTTATTAAAAGAAATCGGTTTGGTGAGAGCTGAGAAAAAGTGGTGACACAAAAAAAAAACATAGTTAAACCAATACTTTCTTAGCTTCGCATCGAAGCTAATAGATATACTGAGATTTAAAAAAATAAAAAAACTATTCAATTGTTACAAATTTAGAACTATTTTAATTAACCGTGAATTTAAAAGTAAAATTCTAACCAAATAAAACAAAAATGTATATTTCTTATTAAATATATTTTCTAATTATCTCATTAATCAACTATAATCAACACAGAAAAACTAGAAAATAATAGACCCAATTCACTACTAATGTATCAGAATAGGATACTTTTGGTGAATCCATTCTCTGCTTTACTGGCAAAATAATTTTGCAAATTATGAGAATAAGATAAATTTATACAAAATAAAATAATCAAACAAATATAAACATCTCTTTTTAAATTTATATTAAAAATTATTTAAATATTAAACTATAATAACTAATAAGCTATACATGCAAAATTCAAAATTCATTTATTCCAAACCTTGGCTTTGGAATATGAAAATAGACTATTAACTATAAGGGTATAGAAAAATACTACCTAAAACACGAAAATTCAATCAACAGTTTCAGACAGTATTCAAAACAACTTAGATGGTGATAACACGAAAAATGTTCATAATTTAAGTTTGCATTTACAAATAACTCTTCTAAAAAATTTAAATCACAAAACTCTCATAACATAAATACAACTGAAGTATATGGTTAATGAAGCGTAATAATTAGTGATCTCTTCTCACTCAAGAACAATAAGTCTAATAATGAATTATCACAAATTCTAGAAAGAACATTGAATTCATCTGGTATTCCTTTCACATAGGAATAAAAGACGATGAAGAAGCTGATAGAGCTGTTACCATAACCTAATAAAAATATTCAACTAATACTATCTTTGTAAACGAAGTGAGACTAAACCTCAATATCAAATAAACTAAAATAAAATTAATTTAAACAAATAAATTTCAACAATAAACACTCACAAAGTGACACAATTATTCTAACCAGATCAAGAATTGGATATTTTTTTCTCACTTAATTTTACCTATGAATCACGAATGAAGATTACTTTATGAAAACTAGAGAATATATATTAGTCAGAAAAATTACAATAAAATGCAGAATATTCAATTCAGAATTATTCACCTTAAAATACACTACCAACATTACAAGGTACACTTGAAGAAAAAAACACTACCAATATAACTTAAAAAAGATGATGTTAAACATTAAGATAAATAATTAAAATAAATAAAGAATAATAACTTTGTACAACTATATTAAATTAATCCAAAATTGTAATCATTAAAACTTAATGTTCATATGTAAACTTAACATGAGTACTTTATTATATGAATTAAAAAATTGATTTTGAATTGATTTTGAATTGAATTAGAACAATTTTTATCTTAATTTTTTTTTTTTTTTTGAACACCCTTTTACAATAATTAGGCATAAAAATAAAATGTTCAATTATTAACCTAATTTTAATTTATTATTTTATTTTAAATGAGTTTATTACCTAGGAGAAATTTTTGAACCGTCAGGATTAGTGTTAGCCTTATAGCCAAATTTTTGTATTTTTTTGCTTAATCGTTGAACCCATAATTTTTGATCATCTCGACTAGGTGCTAATATCAATAACTCCTTTGCAGATGTTGGATCATTATGAAGTTTGCAAGGAGCAATAGCATCTTCTTTACGCTCCAAATGTTCTTTATGTACTTTGATTCTACAATCTAATGATAATAAACATAGTTTTGTTGAAAATATTCATGTAAGTTTTCTGAGTTTAAAAATAAAAATGTATACTTCTACATTCCAAAGCTGGTGGTGGTCTAAATACATTTGATAGAGGCTTAGGACACACTTCACAATTAGTTGGCATGTGGAATGATATTTGAACAAATTCATGTCCTTTTAATGTAATAGTACCGGGTTTTTCATCAATTGTGCTGGTTACACTTGTACTTCTAGAGAGATGTTCAGGACCACTATCATTTGGTCTTCTAGCCTCTCCTTCACCAGCATATAGCAACTGAAAATATGAACAAAGGTTTAACAATTTATCAGGAAATATAGTATACTGTATAATCATTCACTTGAAATATACGAGGAATATCTTTGGCATCAGCACGAATGACATCACCTTGAGTTACTGATCGTACATGAAATACTTTACTAATAAAATTAAAAAGGATACAATAATTAATTCAAATAAAAAATTAATATTTTTTTTTATTTACTTTAAGTTTATTATTAAAATAGGATCAGTGTTTTGTTTGTCACTCTCAGAATTATAAAAAAATATTTTTTTTGATGATACCACAACATATTGTTTTTTCCAACCATGTCGTCTAATATTTTGCTTATTAGGAACTGATAGCCAACCTTCTAATCGAGATTCTAAAATTAAAAAATTATATGAAATTTTTAATTATTCTTAAGCTAATGTATTTTTCAACAAAAAAGTGTTGATACTTAATTTAATAACTAATATACCTTGAGTATAAATATCAATGTCATCATTATCAGCACTGCTTAATGATGCAGTTTCACTACCTAAAGTAGTGAGCTTTCCTTGGAGTTGTTCAATTTCTGAATCTTTAGAATCTAACTCCATTTGAAGTCTTAATTTGCTAGCATTTTCTTCAACAACTTGAGATTGAAGTTCCTGAAGTTCTTTCTGCCATTTTGTGACTTCCTGATTGTATTTTTCACGCTCCTATAAAGTTATTCAAATATTAAAAATTACAGTGAAGGCAAATATAATATTAAGATATGAACTTGAGTGAGCTCTTGTTGAAGTTTTCTGCATTCTTTTTCTTTTCTACGTAAATCAGCGGATGAAACTTTGTTTTTTCCTCCCTTTGTAGTGTTATCTTTTCTATTCATGATTTCAGCTAGTTTGTTAACGGCCTGAGCTTTCAAAAGTTGTTCTTGTTTTAACTGTTTACGAAGTTTTTCTAATTCTTCAATAAAGTTCTTTTTACTTTCTATAATATTTTTAATTAATATAAAAAAAAACCATTATATTATTAATTTGATAATTAGTATTCATAAATAATGTGAATATTTTAATACCTTCTTGTATGACACATAGCTGATTCTTCAAATCTTCATTTTCTTTAATTAATTGTTCCATTTTTTTTTTTAATTCATTTTCAGCTTCTCGTAACTAAAGCAAAAGTTAATAAAAAATTATCATTTAATTTTTAATAAAAGTTAAATTATAATTAGGGAAGACTAAGGCAAATTTCAATATGATACATTTGATTTATGTTATTAACATTGTTATGCTTACTTTAGAAACTATAAAAATAAGAAAAATGAATTGACTACACTGTTATACACAAAATACTGTTTCATAAGCAACATCCAACTGTTGATCAGTTCGAACAAAGTAAAACAAAAAAAATTTTGTTTTGTTTTACTCTTTTCAATTACTATTTTTTTTTATTTTTGTAAAATTATATTAAACACAATTTTTAAAAAAAATTTAAGTATTTTAAATTATTTATGCTAGTGTCTATTTAATTTGACTAAATTAAAATATTTTTATTGAAAAAAATAAATACATTTCAAACTATTTGTGTTATATTAATGAAATATTTCAATTCAGTTCCATATATATTAAAGTGCTTCCTATTTGAAGTACATTTGTAATAATATACAGTTAATTTTGTGAGCTTAGAAGTTTTCAAGTATTAGATTTGAGAGCTAAAAAATATACAGAATTAAAACATGAAACTTAAACTTTGTATAAAATAAATTGTGATTTTAATTGTAATTGTAATTTTTTGTCTCAGTCTACCTAAAACATAACTAAATATAGAGAACTACCACAATAAAAATTTTGTTTTACCAAGATTTTTATAGAAAAAAAAAAACTTAATGGAATTAATCTGTTACAATATTTTATGCTAAGATATATATATTTAGTCTATTAAGTTTTAGTGTTGAATAAAATACATACATTATTCAGAGTAAATTCTTTAGATTCTAAATCGTTTCTATGGCGGCTTTGACTATCTCTTAATTCAAGTTCTCTTAAGGTTTTTTCTTTTTCTAGATCTGCTATTGTTTCTTCAGCTATAGATCTGGCAAGAGCTTCACTGTCAGCTCTTGCTAAGGCAATTTGTAACTGATGTGCTAAAGATCCTCGTTCTTCCTCTAATTCTGCAACACCTTTTCCTCTATCTTCAACTTCTTCACGAAGTTCAGCAGCTTGTGTTTTGTATAATGTCTAAAATGTAAATATATTACTATAATGTCTACTAATTGTTTAACTTGAATAATTTTGTTATTTACTTACCGAAAAATATTGTTCAGCTTCAAGTTGATCTTGTAATTCTTTCATTTGTAAATCTGTTACTGAGTGTTCCGTCTTTAATTTGTGCAATTCTTCTTCAATGGCTCGTTTATGTTCTCTGAGCAAGGTTACCTCACGTGAAAGTTGTGCTTCTCTTGCTCGTAATTGTGTAGCTTCAGATAAATGATTACCTAATTCACTTTGTAACGCAGATTTCTTGGTCATTTCTTGTTCAATTTGAGCATGCAAAGCTTTGCTCTATACAGATATTTTATTAAAATATACATAAAACTTTAATAATTTATTAGTTAGACTACCAAAAATTGTATTTAACAATATATAGGGTGTTTCACTAGGTTTTAACATCTCTAATAACATTTGACCAGTAAATATTTTGAGTCACTTTACAAAAAAAATAACTTTTTAAATTTTAAACTATATTAAAAGTATATTTCTTTTTTGTCATTATTAAAAAAATTTTTATTCAAAATTTTAAAATAGCCATTTTCTTGTTCACATATGCCAATAAAAGCTATACCTACCTGTACTACATACTAATTCTATGTATTTAAATGTTTGTACTAAATAAGTACTTATTTTAAATTTGTTATCAACCGATTAATATTTTTTATATATATAAAAAAAGAAATAAAAAAAAGGCTATTTCGAAATTTAGAAATTTTTTTTATGAAAAAACACAACACAGTGGGGTGTTGCCACAGTGGTGACGTGGCATAGTTGGGTTCAGTATTGATTTAACTGACAGTGATTAAAATCACTATCATAAAAAACGCTTCGATGCAAATCTGTAAATAGTGTTTAATTTTAAAAAGTTGGTGGATTATTCCAAAAGCAACATGATCTCTTATTTTCTTATTTATATCCTAATTACAAGTTTTATGATTTATAAGAGTAATATATGAATAAATATTTATGATAGCAATTAAATATAGTATGAAATTGATATTTAATATCTGAGAATTAATAGTTGCCGGCGTAAAAATCTTTATCATAAAAGTATAAAAAATCCTGAACAAAACTTAGACGGATTGTCCCATCTGGGATGTACGCGGAGACAACAGAAAGTAGTTTAAAACGGAAAAGGCCTAAGGAATAAAGTGTTTGATACCAGCCGGACAACATGTGCGGTAGCTGTTTCACCAGTCATGTGTACAGGTCTACTCAAAGCTTATAGTGTCAACGTTATAGGGACATCACCACTTATATCTAGGGTGGATTCGTGTATAAGGGAGACATATAGATATAAAGTAAGAATAGGTACTTGGAATGTTGGAACATTAACTCGTAGAAGTTGAGAATTAGTAGAAGTAATGAAGAGGAGAAAAGTTAATATTTGTTGTGTGCAGGAAACTAAGTGGAAAGGAAAGAAATCAAGGGAAAAAGATGGGGGTTATAAAATAATATACTCAGGTAAGTCTAGTACAAAGAATGGTGTAGGGATAATAATGGATGAGGAGATGAAAAGTAGAGTAGTAAAAGTAGCTAGGAAAAGTGACAGAATTATGGTCGTAAAATTGATGTTCGAAGAAAAAGTGCTGAATGTAATAAGTGCCTTTGCACCATAAGTGGGATGTGATGAAATAGACAAGGAAGTGTTTTGGAGAAAGATGGATGAGGTGATGCTAGGGGTACTTGGCAATGAGGATGTGGTGATAGGTGGAGATATGAATGGACATGTAGGTAATGATAGGAGAGGATATGAAAGAGTACACGGAGGGTATGGTTTTAGTAGAAAGAAAGAGGCTGGAGAAAGAATACTGGATTTTGCAGTATTATATGATCTTGCTGTGGTTAATACTTATTTTAGAAAGAGGGAAGAACATTATATAACAAATAAGAGTAGAAGAAATAGATCACAGATCGATTATTTTATGTGGAAGAGAGAGAGCGTAAAGCGAGTAAAAGATTATACTTAATAAAGTTATACTAGGCAACATAGACTGATGGAAATGGAGTTGTGGTGTACCGGAAAGAGAATAAACAAAAATAGAAGAAACATAGGGGGAATAGAAAATCTGGAGGTGGAAATTGAAAAGGGAAAATGAAAAAGATTTTGTAAAGACGATAAAAGAGAGGACGGTGTGGAATGTCGAGGGAAATATAAATGATGTGTTGAATAGATTTGATAGTAGTGTAAAGAATATTGCAAAGGAGATTGTTGGTAAGAGTAGGACTAGAATGCCAGGAAACAAGGAAACCTGGTGGTGGGATGAGGACGTTCAAAAAATCATAGAAAGTAAGAAAAATCAATTCAAAATATGGCAGAAGAGCAAAAGGAGAGAAGACTGGGATGGAGTATAAACGCTTGTGCAAAGAAGCCAAGTGTGCAGTAAGTAAAGTGAAGTTAAGGAGGTATGATAAGTTATATGATAGGCTAGGAACAAAGAAATGCAAGAAAGAAATCTATAGATAAAGATAAGAGAGAAAAGGTCTAAAGATTATCATTATATAAGATGTATAAAAAATGTTGATAATAAAGTACTCTCGAGTAATAATGATGTGAAAAAAAGGTGGAAAGAGTATTTTGAAAAATTATTGAATGAGGAGTACCCAAAAGAGACATTAGAGGATATTATGTAGAATGACTGGTAGTGAGAATTAATGAGAGGTATGGAAGGCAGTGGCATCAATGAAAAAGAATAAAGCAGTAGGACCAGATGAAGTGCCAGTAGATGTATGGAAAATATTAGGCCGTGTTGGCATAAGGTGGTGAAGAAACTTTTAAATAAAATCTTATTAGAAGGAAAATACCAAATGAATGGAGGAATAGTATTGTGGTACCGATATTTAAAGGTAAAGGAGGCATACAGGAGTGTGGAAATTATAGAGGCATAAAAATTATGAGTCATAGTATGAAAATTTGGGAAAAGGTAAGGGAATAAGAAATAAGATATCGGTATCTAAAAACCAGTTTGGATTTATGCCTGGTAAGTCAACAATGAAGCCAGTATTTTGTGTGAGGCAAATAATAGAAAAGTTTAAGAAAAAGAAGAAAAAGCTGTGTATGGTATTTATAAATTTGGAGAAAGCGTATGACAGAGTACTGTGAGAGGTTTTAAAATGGGCATTAATGAGAAGTTAGTTGCCTAGAAAGTAGAGCAGAGAATGAGTGTAGCAGAGATTTGAATGCTTAGATGGATGAGTGGAATGACTAGAGAAGAAAGGATAAGGAACGAGCATATAAGAGGGAGTATAGGTGCAGCGTCGATTGTGGATAAGATGAGAGAAAATAAACTTAGATGGTTTGGTCATGTTATGAGGATAGAAGAATCGGAAGCTGTAAGAAACAGTTATAGAAATGAATGTTGAAGGAAGAAGAGGTAGAGGAAGACCAAAAAAGAGATATAGAGATGCTATTGAATGCGATTTGAGGACAGCTGATGTGAGCGTAGATAATGTGGGAGATTGTGTCAAGTGTAAGTTTAGGATAAGGGTGGCCGACCCCAAGTAGTTGGGATTAAGGGGAAGAAATGAAGAAAGAAGAAGAAGATTTGAAATATACTTATAAGGGTTTTATGCGAGGCGAGAGTAGTCTCCTTTTAACTGTCTATGATAATGAGTAAAATTCCTTATCCTTTTTAATGCTAAACTATAAAAAATAAATATTTAGATTACATTATAATATATTTAAATGTTATAAAAAATTAAAGAAACATATTAATTAATTTTATGTTTCTTTAATTTTTTTAAAATTTATTTAAATGTTATGTTATTTATGTTGATTAAAATTTCCTTAGAGTCAGAGTTTATAAAAAAAAATGGTAGGTATAGCAGTTTTAAAATGCAAAAACCTTTTTTTGAAAATACTATTTTTTACAGTAGTGAAATTTTAAGACAGTTTTTTAGATTTCTAAAATTTAAGGTTTTTCAATTTAAGATGACGATGATTGGTTCAACTACATTAAGTTCAAAATCGCCCCAAAAAGCTGAGTATTTATATGGACAAACACAAAAAATCCAGCACAGGGGGGTCGCGGCACAGTGGTGACATGGCAAAGTAGGATCAAGTATAATGATATCTGACAGTGATTAAAATCACTATCAAAAAAAAACGCTTCGATGCAAATCTTTAGATAGTATTTAATTTTAAAAAATTGATGTATTATTCCAAAAGCTAAATGATCTGCTAGTTCCTTATTAATATCCTGATTAAGATAAAGTATGTCAAATGAAAAAGGGATTATTAAAAAATATTATTTTTCATAAAAAAATTTTGTTGATCCATACATTTTTCAAATAGTTATAGCATAATAAAGTTAAAATGTAAAATACAAAATCGAAAATTTTCACACAAAAATTGCATTTGGTAGCCATTTTCACCATGAAGATAAAATAAAGTCCGAAACTTTTTTTTTCATGATAAAGTATATTACATTAGCTTTAATTTAAGATATATATAAAAATGTCAGACTTTCCAGAACACTTTCAAAAGTTAAGTTGAAAAATTAAATTTTTTGTGAAAAAGTTGTCATTTTAAATCACCCCGTGTGGACAGGTAAAGGGTTACATATAAAAAAAAAATATACCAAATGAAAGGTAATGATATCATGCATCTATATAAAAAAATTATATTGATTTGGTTATTTTTAAAAAAGTTATGGCAATTTTAAGTAAAAAAAATTGAAAGTTTCAAAAATTAGCGATTTTTAAATTTGTAATTTTTTTGGAGGTTTCCCCCATTTACGGGGAATGAGGGAATTTTTTAAATTTTTGAGGGTAATGTCTTCGACTAGATACGATTTGAGATCTTTTGACGTATCATTGAAAGAAATCGGTTCGGTGAGAGCAGAGAAAAAGTGGTAACAGACACAAAAAAATAAATAAATAAATAAACACATCTTAGTAAAACCAATACCTTCTCAGCTTCGCATCGAAGCTAAAAAATATAATATAAATATGTTTTAACTCAGAAATTAAAAATATATTTTGCTTATTATTATAATTATCATGAACTTTGTTAATTGTTGGTATTTTTTGAGTAAATGTAAGATAAAGTAAAATGTTTTAACAATCTCTCTACCAATAAAAAGGAAGGGAGTATTAGATAGGGTAAACACTTAATTATAAAATATTTAGGAACAACTAAATAAGGCTCTATGAAAGTTACATTTTTTGTAAAGTGTGCCTTAAGATAGCAATTTAGGCCATTGTTGGTCCTTACTTCCCTAGACAAGGCTATGCACACCTACGAAGTAAAGTGCACAGTTTTATTAACACCTTAAGGAAACACATCTAGGTTTAAGTAAGTAGCAGTAATTTCTATAAAGATTGGGGAACCAAATAGTTTATAATTTTGGAATCTTTAAAAAATTATTTTATGATATTGGTTTGGTTCAGGTTCTTTTCATATTTTTATTATATGTATGTTCTTAAAAATAAAGGTTTCAGTCCTAATTGATAAAGATTAATTTTATTATAGGGCAGAGGCATTCATAGGATTATGTCTTAAGAAGGATATGCTAATTTTCAATTCCAAAATACATTATGAAAGGTTATATTCCTTATATATCATACATGAGATGCTAATTTCTTTACTTTAAAAGTTTTTAATAGGGAATTATTAAGTGTATGATAGGAAAGTTGATCTTTTTAAAATGAAATATAGTATTTCTTACAATTATAGAAAAATAAAAAAATTTAGTAGACATAAAAAGAATAGTCTAATTAGTTATTATAAAGGAAAACTTTAAAGTCTATTATAGTATCAATTATTGATAAATTAGATAAAAAAATATCAATAACAATAGTGCCTAGCTACCTGAAGTGTAACAACTTTTGGAATGTTATGAAAAATAAGGATATGTTTAATACTTATTAATAATTGAATAATTTCTGGTTTTTTTCCTAAGGTAAAATTCATTAAAAACCACTACAAACCCCTTAAACATTTATTTTAAAATGTAGTGTATCCATGGCATTATAGAAAATCAATATTTAAAACTAAATTCCCCAAAATTTTCTTTTTGGAATCACTGCACTTTCAAGATGTAGAGCAGTATACCCCTACCAATAACTTTACATTTCAGCCTATCTGGACAATAATTATTTTATCCTCGTATGTATTATGGACTTGAAATCAGAATGTTTCATAAGAAAATATTACAATTTTAATAGATATTAATTCATTTAAAATTTATGAAAACCTTTTCAACTTCTTGTCTGTGTTCCCCTTCAAGCTTTTGCAATCTTTGCTGTATTTGACGGTAATCAACAGATAACATTGATATTTGTCTTTCTTTTTCTTGAGCAAGAAAATCTGCTTTTTGACGAGCATTCTTTTCTTCGCTTAACTTTGTTTGAAGTGCTGAAATTTATAATTTCTCATGAAATATAAAACAAAACAAGAAAAAGACAAATTACCTTTAAATATATAATCCATTTTTACTACAGCATGTAAATAAATACATAATAAATAAATAAATAAATAAATACATTTTTATAATACTATTATTCTATCAATAAATTTCATTATTATAAACAGCAATCATAAATTGTGGATCTCAAATTTTTGTACAAACCCTTAGTTGTTTTGAAAATGTTGTCAATATGATTAAACAATTTTTTATATTAACTCATAGGTACTAAATATCATTTTATTTTAATAATATATTATGTTTAAGATACTTTTAATTAAATATTATCAGTAATTAAAATAACTACTGATGATATTTTATTACTTCAATTGAAGGAAAATTCTCTAATATTTAATAAAATTCTCTAATTTGAAATATTCAAACATTAATTTAATTTATATAATGGAGGCACTTAAAATGTTTTTTTATCTAAAGAGATAGACTTCTATGAAAAAAAATTGGAAAACAAATATATACAGAGATATTTTCTTTTAAAAGTTATGTTTTTGATATATAGTCATATGATTATTATTAAAAATCAGTCAAATTCCAATGATAAACTGGATTGATATATGTACTTAAAATAAAATTTAAAATTTAATTTCATTGTACCTTTAACTATTTCAAGATTGGCTTGCTCATTATTCACTAAACGGCTTTTTTCTGTTTCTTCATGAGCTCTCACTTCTTGTTGGTATCTAGACTGTAGCGTTTTAAGTTCTAAGACTAAAGAAGCACATTCTTTTTCTAACTGTGACGTTCTCTCTCCAAGTTGTCTGTTATCCTCACTTAATTTTTGTTCCCTTATTTTAGTATGCATAAGATCATTTTGGCAAGCTTGAAGTCGACCTAAAAAGCATGTAATTTTTAATAAAGAGTTAAGGAATTTTTTATATTAAAATTTACTTTCAAGTTCTATTTGCAAATCACGTAAAGAACTTTTTTCTTGTGATAATTGTCCTTGCAAGGTAGCTAATTCTTCATGAAGAGAATCGCGATTAAGCTGTAAATTGGTTAACATAGTTTGTAACTCTGCTGCCATTCGTTCATTAGCTGTTTTAGCAACTCCTAATTCTGCAGCCTGTTTACGTAGCTTTGTACAAGTATCAGTCTCAATTTTTAATTTTTCTTGTAATTCCAACATCTAAAAAACAAAAATTTAAATAAAATTTTTTATCATAATAAGTGTTATATTTCCTAATAGGTATATCAAAGGTAGTTGCCAATAAACTAATGTTGAGGGTATAACAATTGCTAACTTATTTTCAGTAAATGAAACTTTGTAAAAAGGAGACCTATGCCACTATTTTTATAAAATCGAGACATATCAAATACTTTATCAGCATACTTAAACACATTGTTTAATGTCAAAATACCAGTAAATAAGAACCTAATAAAACAAACACACAATAATTATTTTATTAATGTAAATCGTTTTTTTTTATTTCCTCAAATTTGATTTTATTGGCTATAATTTTTTTTGAAGGACTATAGTATCGCGTTGGTAATACGTCAGTGCTTGATGCACACTGTTATTCATTAAATATGAGTTGTTTTAGTATAAGAGGGGTAATCTATTAAGGTAGCTAAACTTATTCTATTTTTAATTTCAATAGAAAAATAGGTACTTACTTGTTTTTCTAATGAATTTATTTTGTCATTATGTTGTTGATTATTGTTCATTTCTTTTGTTCTTTTGTTTTGTTCTTCATCAAGTTTACGTTTAAGTTCTTGTAAAGTTGCTTCAGTTTTTCTACGCATTTCACATTCACTATCAGCCTTACGTTGTGCCTAATAATAAAATTTTATAAAAAAAAAAAATTGAACACTCTAAACTGTTTTATTATAATAAATATAAATATTCATCTAATTTTTATTATTAAAATATACAATTTTTTTTTACATTTTTATAATTCTATCGCTATTTATCAAAGATATATCATTTTTCAGAAGAGCAAAAACAAACTTTTAATTTTAATGGTAATGCAAATGGACTTTCAATGGAGTACATAAAATAAACCTTCACAAAAAAATTAACTATTTTTTAAAATATTACAGAAAATACAACTAAATTAAAATGATATATCATATTTCTCATGATAACATTTTTATGACTTCTGAAAAAAGCCATAGAATTATAGTAGATAGTATCAATGTAATTCTTACATCTTTTAAATCTTTGTGGAGATTAGCAATGGAAGTATTCAGTGCAGCTGTCTTTTGTTTTAACATTAACTCTCTATTAGCACCATCTTGTAGCTGCTCTAAAAGTTTTGTATTTTGTTCACGTGTAGCTGATAATTCTTTTTTTTCATTGTCAAGTTCTTTTTTAAGAGAACCAATATAAAAAACTTCTTTCTATATTAAAACAAGATTTACAAAATATTCTTCAGTAAAAGTTTTAATAAATATATTATCTATTATAACTAGATCATTTATCACCAAAAACTTTTAAAATGCTTTTTTTTTTTTAGACAAAATTTTACAATCATAAGTTAATTTTAGTTTAATGAAATAGGATTTTAACTAATAACTCATGTTGTATGCAATTATTTATATTTAACAAACCAAAAATAGACTACTTACACCACAATCCACCTGTTATATTTATATGTAAGGCAGCACATGGAAAAAATAAAATAGAAAAATATGTTAGTATGAAGCACAGAAAAAAAAATATAAGAGCTAAGATTTTTATTTTTTATGGACTATTAAAAATTAAGTAAAATGTTATGGCTATTTTTTAAGGCAACCAATTATTTATACTAAAAATTACTTGTCAGTATTTAAAAATAATGCCCATAAAAATAACATTGCTCAAGCTTTTTACTAACTTTAATTTGAAAAATATAAATTTAATTTTGAGACTGTCAATAACATAAAGTAATTAATCAATAAAATATACTTACAGTATCGTGTAAACATTCCCCATTTATAGCATTGATTCCTAAAAGTCTAAAAAAACAATTATATTAATTAATACTATTTTTTTTTTTATAAAATTACAGCAAAGTTATTAAATAAATCATTAAAATTACTGGTAGTCTCTAGAATATGTAAATCCAACAAAAGGTAAATGATTTCCTGCAAATGCTTTAGGAATTGGAAAGTTTTCTTCGGGTCCATCATCTTTTTCGACATCATCAAAATTACTAGTATCGTCATCACCATTTAATTCAGGAACAACAGGGGGTACACCTAAAATTCATATTTTTTTTTTAACGAAAACAACCATGACTAAAATTAAAAAACTATATATTTCTTTATTACAATCTCTCAAATTATCAAATGTCCATTGATCATTTTGAAAAAATGGGTGTTCTTTTATTTCTTCAATTCCATTTCTTCCTAATCGCTTTTTTCTAAACATAAATTATGATTAATTTAAAATATTACTAAAATAGAGCCAATATTAAGTAATAATATAGCTATTAGTATTAAATTATAAATGTTTACCTATTAGTAAGAAAAGCACAAATTAAAGATTTTGCATTTTGAGAAATTTCAATGTCCGAAGGAAAGCTTAAAGAATTTTTATGGTCCATTATTTTACTGTATGTCCCAACTAAAGAATCGGCATAAAAAGGTGTATCTCCAATCAACATTTCATAAACAAAAACACCAACAGACCACCAATCACATTCTCTTCCGTAAACACCATGCTCGCCAGTTCCAGTTCCTCCTTGAGATTCTAAAACTTCAGGAGAAATGTAATCAGGTGTACCTACAGCTGTGTCTGATCTAACCATTCCATCCTTCAAGTTTAAAATAATTTAGGTTTGAAAAATTATAAAATATCAGAAAACACTGATGGAAATTAGGTTTTTATAGTTAGTAATGCAATTTTATTATACTAATTGTTTGCAGATTAATGTAACATAAACAATACTTTAAAGATTATTTTATTAAAACATAAAAATGACTCATAGAAAATTCAAATCAAAAGAAATTGAATATTTTTGGTAAAAAGCTGCTTAGGTTTAGGTCAATTAGCTTGCAAACATTAGATATTATTTAAATATTTTATACATTTATAACTAATATTCTTACCACTCCCATTCTCATACAAGTTCCAAAGTCAGCTAATTTTAGATGGCCAAATTTGTCTAATAACATGTTATCTGGTTTAACATCTCTACAATTACAATGAATATAAATTTTAGTTTTAAACAATTTTGATGATAATATCTACTCAACCTATGAACAAATCCCATGGAGTGAATTGCATCTAATGCTAGTACTACTTCTGCACAATAAAATTTAGCCCATTTTTCAGGAACATCATAGTTGGACATCAAATTTACAAGATCGCCTCCTACCAAAAGATGAAATAGAGGAATAAAATTCATATAAAAAAAGTATTTTATTATGTAAGTATTGTGAGGTAAGTAAGGTTACAATGTTTATGAAAAATTGAATAATGCAAATATTTAATTGAAATTCACAGAATATTTAAAGAATATTTTAATCTAATTTTGACTACATCTACCACTTGTTTTTAGACCTTCTTGTAGTTGACAAAACATTACCCACCAAAAAACTCCTTTGATTTGATGAATATTGGATGTTGCCTAATTGGGGGATAAGGTGAGTGACTTACATTATTCCTTCCAAATAGCATAAGAGTTTCTGCAAAAGACAAGTGTTTTGGGGTCTCGCACACAATATTTTGTCGTCAAATTTTTCTGATACAATTATACTAAGACTTCGAATTTTTGGAAAATATTCATGAAGGTCTGTGAGAGTCACATTGGCACTCATTTCGCACTTTTCCCTAAATTTATTGTACAAGATCTTAATATCATTGGCCAATTAAAACTTATTTTATGACAACAAAATAAGCAAAAACTCACACTGCTTGTATGGATGACAGTAGATTTATTCAGTACAAAACTTGATACCCAAGCTAAAAAATGTTTCAAACTAAATGATGATACGTTGAAAAATAAATTAATATATTCTTTAAATTTTGTTTAAATATATGCATTATTAAATTTTTCATAAATGTTGTAACCTTACTTTCTGTATGATACTCAATTACGAGGTATGTTTAGAAAATAACCGGAATTTTCGTTTTTTAAAAAAATATTTATTTATTCGTCTACATTAATCTTGTCGCCTTCAAAAAAATCTCCATTACATATTATGCACTTGTGCCAACGCTTTTTCTAATCCTCAAAACAATTCTCAAATTCCATCTTTGGGATAGCTTTTAACTCCTTCAGTGATGTGCTTTTAATGTCATCTATGATTTTAAAGTTATTTTTATTTTTGGAAATAGAAAAGTCATATGAAACCATATAAACTATAGAAAGTCATATAATGTATAGCGAATATGGAGGCTGGGGCATCATTAAAATATTGTTTTTGGCCAAATATTCAAGAACAAGCATTGAAGTGAAAGCAGGTGCATTATCGTGGTGCAAGAGGCATAAATTGTTTTGTCACAAATCCGGGAGTTTTTTTCAGATTGCTACACTCAAATGGGGTTAAACTTGTAAGTAGTACTCTCTATTGACTGTTTGACTTTGTGTCAAGAATTCATGATGTACTATGCTATTAAAATTGAAGAACAGTTCTTCTGGGACATTTGAGTATTAGTTTCGACGTTGTATACATAAACCCAAGTTTAGTAACCTGTTATAACACGTTTCAGTAATTCTGCATTATTGTTGACTTCATTAAGTGACTCCTAAACAGCTTCCATTTGCTGCTGTTTTTGTTCAAAATTCAATAATTTCGGAACAATTTTTGCTGCAATACGTTTCATTCGTGAAAAAATTTTAAGGCATGAGCTAATCAATATTCCAACATTATCAGCTACTGCTCTGAATTGTGATTCGCCGATCATTCATAACCATTTCTTTCACGTTTTCATAAGTTGTTGAAGTGCTGTGACGTTCATCATCTTCAATGTCTTCACACTCATTTTTTAAACACTTTTATTACTTGTAAACTCTTGTTTTACTCATGGCAGACATTTCACACACTTTGTTACCATTGACAAAGTAAAAAATGAATCCAGCTGAAAATTTTCTCATACTTCAAGGACACGTGTACAAACATTGAAAAAAAAATTTGATAATCAGATTCTCTAAACCCACTAAATTTAAAAATTCCTGTCACGTTCTGAACATACTTCGTATATATTTATAATGACTCAAAATATTCAGATATTTCAATTTTAAATTAAACAATATTTTACAATCATCTTTTTAATTATTAAAATGCTTTCAAGTTATTATTATTCTATTTTAACATCTTCTCTTAAAAACTATGCTTGAGATAAATAAGCAAGAAAAAATAGTAATACTTGAAAGTCAGCAATTTCCATCTAATTAAATAAAGAAAAACTTTATTTAAATAGTATCAAAATACCATTTAATAATTAATATTTTTTTAGAAAAAATAGTAGTAACTAACATTTTGTTTACATTATACTTTAAATTAATCAAGATTTATTATGTTTTTGTAAAAAAATTATTTAAAATTTTTATTAAGTAAAAAGTATACTTTTAAGATTTTTATAACTCAAGTCTGTAAATATGACAATCATAAACAATGTATATACAAAATATTAAGTAGTTGCTAAATAGAATTCACTTATAAGACACTTTATACATACAAGAAACACATCTATTAAGAACTTTTAATACTATAATTAATCCTCACAATATTTTACATTTTTTTTCTCAACAATTTTTATATTATTAAAACATTTATTTTAAAAACAAATAACAGAATAAGAGAAAAAATATTATATAAACAACTCTAATTAAAATTAAGTTGATATTTAATAAATTTTTGAAGTTTTTATATCAAATGTAGGTTTGCATTATGTACAGAAAGATAGCACTTAACTAATTTAACAAATATACCTGGCATATAATCCATCACCATATATAAATATTTATGATCTTGAAATGCAAAATGTAATTGAACAATCCACTCAGAATTAGCATGTGCCATTATGTCTCGTTCTTCCCAAAAAAATGCAGAATCTGATCGTTTTATCTGAAATAAAAATATTAACCCAAAATTATTACTTATTACCTATAAATTATATATTTAAACTATATTTAAAACTATAAAAATTAATATTAAGAAAGAAAAATATAATAACATAGCAGACATTTCAAATGCTGCCAAACTCTGCCTGTAACTATTAATAGTCAGATGAGTTACCATTAGCCAATTTAGAAACAATAGAAACAAAGGCTATAATAACTAATACAAAAGACAAACTTAAAACCACTGTATTTATTATTTGGATAAGATACATTAATCCAAGATATTCATTGGCTGGTATTAATTCACCATACAGTTGAAAAAAAATACATTTTTCTAAATTATTTTTACAGCCTATTTAGGCTTATGGTATAGAAACCATTTCAAAAAGAAAGTTTATTGACTTCATATATTTTGGAATGGGGTTGTCCATCACCAAGAGACTTCAATAACTAGTTTTGAAATAAAATATACATATATTTAGATAAAATACAATACATACCATTTCAAATTTACTCAACAGTTTCATGGCATAAACTTTTTTATTTGATTTATGGCGAACCTAAAATTATATAATATTAAATATCAATTATATAATTAATTTTAATATATATGTAACTAAATAAATTTGATTTTTGATAAATTATCTTAAAAAATTTAGTTGAGCCAACAACTCAAATTACAAGGAAACAAAAATATTTCATACAAATAAATTTTTATAATTAGTCAATATAAATGTGGAAATTAATGGTTACAACCTAGAAAAATTTGAGATAAAACTATGACAGTTTTAACAATAATGACTATTGTCTTCAATTTTATACATTTATTTGTTTTTAGCATTGACTAATTCAAATAAATATTTCAGTTTATAAGACATTTTTTAAAGAGCCCAATATTTTAATTCTTATAAAATTGTATACATCTTTGTAAATTCATGCTGACATACCAATTGAACTTCCCCAAATGCACCTCGTCCAATAACCTTAATGAGATTAAAATCATCCGGTTTCATTCGTAGTTGACAAATATCTGATGCAAACTTATCATCTAAAAAAACATTTATCAATCAGAAATAATAATAATATTATTATTATTATTTAAATTATTATAAAAGAATGATGAGTGGGGGATATGATTAATTTCTTTTTTCTTTTTAATTATAAAACATAGGTACTATTAACTACTAAAAAATGGCNGGTCTGGTGGACCAGAACAGCACTCATTACAGCTAGGAAAGAACTTAGTCGCATACAGAGAATGGCTGCTATTGCCATCACTGGAGCATTAAGAACTACACCAACGGTCGCATTAGAGGCACTAATTGGATTGCCTCCTCTGCATCTAGAGGTGAAAGCTCACGCCAAAGCTACAGCACTAAGATTCCACAACTTAGGTATGTGGACTTTGGAGAGTGATACAACAGAACATGGTAAAATACTAAAAGAGATAGACCAGGGCTTTTTAGAGTACTCTTTGGACTATATCAAACTGGTTCTTAAGAATAACATTCCCTACAATGTGGAGATCACTACACGTAGAGAATGGAATATTAACCACCTGACTGAAAAAGGAGGATTTGTTATATATACAGATGGATCCAAAAAATCAGGAAACGTAGGTGCTGANAATCAGGAAAGGTAGGTGCTGGAATTTGGGGCTTAAAGCCACGAATAAATGTCAGTATGTCATTGGGCACAACACCCTGTTTTCCAAGCAGAGGTGATGGCGATACTGGTAGGGGCTCAGAACCTGCTGGTATACAAAAATAGAGAGATAACTATCTTAAGTGATAGTNCAAAAATAGGAAGATAACTATCTTAAGTGATAGTCAAGCGGCTTTGAAAGCACTCTGTAACGATCAGGTGAATTCAAAGCTGGTCCTCGAATGCAGGGAAACTTTAGAATCACTATCGAGGTTCAACAAAGTTACACTAGCGTGGGTACCAGGACACAACGGTGTCACTGGAAATGAGAATGCTGACTTTCTAGCCAGGAAAGGAGCAGAGAACACCTATGTTGGACCAGAACCAGTGGTAGGACTCACTGAGCAATCGCTCAAAGCGTTACCCAAGAATTGGTGCAGAGAACAACACAGGAAAATCTGGAAGTACTTGGTAGTACCTAGACAATCTAAAATGTTTATCAAGACCCCTGGTTTATTGCTGGGTGATCTTAATAGCATGACTAGACATCAAATAAGCACCCTGACTGGTCTACTGACAGGACATGGTCACCTGCTTAAACATCTTAACGCAATGGGGGTATCGGAATCACAATTGTGCAGGAAGTGTGGAGTAGAAGAGGAAGACTCATTTCACATCATGTGCGAATATGAAGCCTTGTCCACACTAAGATCAAACTACTTGAATAAACCTTTTCCTGAAAAAGAAGATATTAAAAACCTAAAACCCAGAGAGATACTTAATTTCGCCAGAAAGGCAGGACTCTTTGGTCATTTTTAGAGGTGACTTATGGTTGGTAATGTATTAACACTTTGGTGATAACACTTAGGTGGGTAAACCGAATCAAGACAATTCGGTATGCGGTGTGCACAATGGACCAACAAGTCTGAGTGCATGGGCATTATGTCCACCTCGATAATAACTAAAACTAAAACTAAAAAACTACTAAAAAAAAGTTATATGTTTTATACTTTTAAAGATATTGTTTGAATAATTAATAAATCAATATAGTTAATAGAGTTAAACACAGTTAATCAATCACTCTGTAAAAATATAAGTATATTATTTTTTTATCATAATACACTTAATTACCTACAAATTAAAATTCGTATTGTGAATTTTTTTTTTTTTGACTTTTGGTCAAATAAAAAGTTTATCATAAACAATTCAATTATTCACAAAATAAGTACAATAAGAAAATGACTGGTCGATAACTTCAAGGTATTACCATTTTAAAATAAAGATTAGTGGTAAAGCATGGTTGCGGCTATTTTTATCATTAGATTTTTTCACCACATTCCACTTTCTGCCTTGGTATACAAGTGTTAATAACTTTCAAAGTACTGGTCTAAAAGTCATTATTGAATAGTCATTTTCTATTTTATAAGCTAGTTAAATTTATATGTTGTCTATTAAACAAATAAAGTGGATACCCCTATAAGTAACAGTGGACAATTTTAAAAAGTAGTTACTAACTGTTAAACTGATAATCCTATATAAATCTCAATTGTTCAATTACTAAATATTTTTTAAAGGCCCATCTTTTATCATTTAGATCTTATAAAGATATCAATGATAGTTTATAATGACATCATATTCAACTAGCTATAGTTAATCCTATAGATTATAAGCTAATTAAGAAAATCATTGGTAAATAAGATAACTGATTAATTGGATAATTGTCTATTACATAAAGTATTAAAATATATGTTTCTACCAAATTATAAAAATTAAAAGGAACAATAGAAGGGATAGAACTTAATTATTGATTATTCTNTTAAAAGGAACAATAGAAGGGATAGAACTTGATTATTGATTATTCTGTAATCATCTACAATAATGCATTAATTGAAAAAATAACAAATTATTAAATTTCAAATACATATATATATATATATATATATTTTTTTTTATTTTAAAAAACTGAAACCAGAAGTGTTTTTTTGTATACGACTGTGATGTTTAGTCACAGAATGTTAAATAAAACGATAAAATTACATTCAAATATATATTATGACCATATTATTAAGCATTCATTATTTAAATATTTTATAAATTTTATAGTATTACTTACATCTATGTATGTAAGCTTCAACATTTTTCATTCGTTTTACAGCAGGATTTTCACAATCAGCAACTAATGCTTGTACTGTATCCTTAACAAATTAATAATAATATTAAATAATTACTTTTTTTTAAGTTAAAATTTTAATTTACAAGAAAGTAAACTTTAACATAAAAATTATATTTTTAAACTGAAATTATGTAATGAAAGTTAAATAACATTTCTACTCTTCTTAAAAAACAGAAGAAATAAAAACAGAAATACAGGACATTTTAGATGCAATATTTGATGTAATTATTTTCCTTGACATAGCTTTTTCTAATCTTTCTATCGATTTTTCCTCTCATATTTTCTGTGAAAACATGTACCAAATAACTTCTTGAATATACACTTTTGTAATACCAACAAAATTTTATAATGTGTAATGTTAGTTTTTAAAGAAATTTAAATTATGGGATGCAAAAATCAACAACTCATGGAGGTATGTTTTAATTTCTTAAATTCGTAAAATATTCTGGCAATATCATTTTTTTTGGAAAATTCAATTTAAGAAATTTATATTATCATTTAAATAAATTTTAAAAAAATTAAAGAAACATAAAATTAATTAATATGTTTCTTTAATTTTTTATAACATTTAAATATATTATAATGTAATCTAAATATTTATTTTTTATAGTTTAGCATTAAAAAGGATAAGGAATTTTACTCATTATCATAGACAGTTAAAAGGAGACTACTCTCGCCTCGCATAAAACCCTTATAAGTATATTTCAAATCTTCTTCTTCTTTCTTCATTTCTTCCCCTTAATCCCAACTACTTGGGGTCGGCCACCCTTATCCTAAACTTACACTTGACACAATCTCCCACATTATCTACGCTCACATCAGCTGTCCTCAAATCGCATTCAATAGCATCTCTATATCTCTTTTTTGGTCTTCCTCTACCTCTTCTTCCTTCAACATTCATTTCTATAACTGTTTCTTACAGCTTCCGATTCTTCTATCCTCATAACATGACCAAACCATCTAAGTTTATTTTCTCTCATCTTATCCACAATCGACGCTGCACCTATACTCCCTCTTATATGCTCGTTCCTTATCCTTTCTTCTCTAGTCATTCCACTCATCCATCTAAGCATTCAAATCTCTGCTACACTCATTCTCTGCTCTACTTTCTAGGCAACTAACTTCTCATTAATGCCCATTTTAAAACCTCTCACAGTACTCTGTCATACGCTTTCTCCAAATTTATAAATACCATACACAGCTTTTTCTTCTTTTTCTTAAACTTTTCTATTATTTGCCTCACACAAAATACTGGCTTCATTGTTGACTTACCAGGCATAAATCCAAACTGGTTTTTAGATACCGATATCTTATTTCTTATTCCCTTACCTTTTCCCAAATTTTCATACTATGACTCATAATTTTTATGCCTCTATAATTTCCACACTCCTGTATGCCTCCTTTACCTTTAAATATCGGTACCACAATACTATTCCTCCATTCATTTGGTATTTTCCTTCTAATAAGATTTTATTTAAAAGTTTCTTCACCACCTTATGCCAACACGGCCTAATATTTTCCATACATCTACTGGCACTTCATCTGGTCCTACTGCTTTATTCTTTTTCATTGATGCCACTGCCTTCCATACCTCTCATTAATTCTCACTACCAGTCATTCTACATAATATCCTCTAATGTCTCTTTTGGGTACTCCTCATTCAATAATTTTTCAAAATACTCTTTCCACCTTTTTTTCACATCATTATTACTCGAGAGTACTTTATTATCAACATTTTTTATACATCTTATATAATGATAATCTTTAGACCTTTTCTCTCTTATCTTTATCTATAGATTTCTTTCTTGCATTTCTTTGTTCCTAGCCTATCATATAACTTATCATACCTCCTTAACTTCACTTTACTTACTGCACACTTGGCTTCTTTGCACAAGCGTTTATACTCCATCCCAGTCTTCTCTCCTTTTGCTCTTCTGCCATATTTTGAATTGATTTTTCTTACTTTCTATGATTTTTTGAACGTCCTCATCCCACCACCAGGTTTCCTTGTTTCCTGGCATTCTAGTCCTACTCTTACCAACAATCTCCTTTGCAATATTCTTTACACTACTATCAAATCTATTCAACACATCATTTATATTTCCCTCGACATTCCACACCGTCCTCTCTTTTATCGTCTTTACAAAATCTTTTTCATTTTCCCTTTTCAATTTCCACCTCCAGATTTTCTATTCCCCCTATGTTTCTTCTATTTTAAAAAGTTACCACAAACCATATAGAACTTAAAAATAAGGGAAATATATGTTTTCTGTCAAATCTATTTATTTTAAGGTATGGTAAACCATTTTTAATCAAGCTTTAAGTTTTCTTTTGGGTTGTTCTGTGGCATTAGACTTAAAATATTTTATATTCATAAATACTAAATATTTTTGCTTTTTTACAAAAAATGTTTTGTTTTAAATTTTATAAATAAAGAATTTTTATCTTAAAGTCATCAATTAAGAATAAAAATTTTAATGTAAAATAGATAATTGTTCAGTAGATCGGTTTTAAAAATAAAATGATCATACAGCTATTTATAACTTCTAATTTTTAATATAAGTAAACTCTCTGTATAATGAATAAAACAACTTCATTTAGGACTCAAAATATGTATATTTTTTCAATTTTTTAATGTATTTCTAGAAAAAAAATGTTTGTTCAAAAAAATTGCGTTAGAACCTTTTTATTTTCAAGCTATTTAGTAATATTAAATTAAGGGAATACTTCAATTTATATTAATATCATAATTATACATTTATGTATTATAAGTTCACATTATAATTTATAATTATAATAATTTCTCACCAGTAAAGAATCTACATTAGAAATGCTTCTTGGATCCCTTAATTTATTTTCAAGAATTTGTAACCTTCGCCTCCTATCATCTTCTTTGATTGACTCCATTTCTTTCATTCCTGTAGTTTAGTTAAGTTATTAGAGGTGAGCTAAAATTGCTTATATAATTTAATTAATTGTATTTCCTATAACTTATTATCAGTTATTTAAAATAAGAAATGACAAACTCTACTCTACTCATATACTTATGTTATACAGTATGTTTTATTAAATACTTAAATATTACTTTTATAAAATAACTATAATTAACATACATTTACATTACACAATGGAAAATGACTAACTATGAAAATAGTAGCATCCACACTTCACATCCAATCCATGTTTTAAAATACTAAACTTTAAAATATTGGTTCAAATGCCCATTAGTAATATTTGATGTCTGTTTTTTGTAAAAAATCTATAATTTCAATAGATTTAAATATATAAAAATTTCATAAAAAATGTTTTATTTTAAAAATATCTCTAGAATAAGGACTTATCCATTGACAAGCCATTTGTCTGGAATACAACTCAATTACAAAATATAAACACACTTGTATTATTTGTAAAAAATTTACATGTTATTTATATTTGTACATAAATATAAATACACAGACAAAACAAAAAATTTCTTTTTGTGCTTAAATTTAAATTAATTACTTTAGATTATTTTTAATGCTGACGATTTATTGCCAATTTATTTAAAATTAATTCATAATATTAATGATTTCTTTATACAATACTTCATTTATAAGACATGGTATAGAATATTTATAGATTCATATGTTCGCTGTACTATATTTCAAGTAATATAATAAATGTTATTGAAAATAAACATTCAAATTGTTTAAAATTAAAATTTTAAATATTAATTTAAAAATAAAAAAAAATTTTAAAAGATTAATTCAAAAAGCTACAAAAATTACTAAAAAAATAGCAGATACATATTTTAGGGAAAATGTTATCATTATTACACTATTACAAAATTTATGCCTTAAAGCTAGCCACAAAAAAATATAATAAGTATTATTTTTGTTATGCTAAATCTATGTTACAGCTTAAATTTTAAATAAATTAAAATATATATTACTATTTATAAAAATATAGTAGTATAAGCGATATTTTTTTTATTTTTTATCATAAGACAAATAATTTGATATATTAATATATTTATTTTCAATTTTTAATAAAATGTATTAAAATTAATTTAAAAAAAAAAAAAAGAGTTGATATTTGTGCTATTTTCTATGAGTAGTAAATTTTGAAATACGGAGGAAATACAACTTGAACATTTAAAATAAAATTATAATTAAAGTATTCAATTGTAAAACTATTATAAGTTATTTGTTTTATATAAAATTAGATTGTAGTAGACTAATAAAGAAAATTCTCAAAAATATTATGTTTAATAAACTAAAGCATACTAGGTGATTGGTTTTCCATTAACCACTTGATTACTCACAAAATGTTTACAATAATGGAAAAATAATTTTTGATTTCTTTTAGTTACATATAGTTTTTGATTATCAGCTAATAATTACTTTTTGTAATAATTTTTCATAACTCAAAGGAATTTCAACCTTATTTTTAGTGAAATTTATATGGTAACAAACATATTTTAATAGCTTATAAAATAAGAAATAATCTAATTAAGAATTAATTAGATTAAGAATATAAAAAATTACTGACCGATAACAACTTTTGAACCTGTATTCAGAAGTATTCAACAATTTTAAGTTATGACAGGAGGTGAGGAGTAGCTGTTTCTATTTTTATCACTTGTAATTTCCTGGCTGTACTATTTGTCCCACCTAGATATAGAAATGAGAATAACATCTGAAGTACGGGTTCAAAAATTGTTAACGATCAGTAATTTTTTTAAATAGAAAATTGTCTATTTTATAAGTTAATAAATATGTATGTTACCATTTAAAAAATTAAGTTAACACCCCTATACATTATAAGATGTGATCTTAAAAAGTAATTAATAGTTGATAAATTAAGAACTAAAAGAAATCAAAATTATTATTTCAATATAGTATTTATTTAGCTTGTAATGGAGTAGTTTATAATAAACAGATCACTCTGTATACTACTATATTTTTATAATATAGCTAATAAATATTAGTATTCGATTAAAATTTAAACTGTTTTGACATAACTTTAACAAAACACAATAATAAGAAATATCTTAAAAACTAAACGTAATAGAAACATTCTTATGATCAATTTTAAATCAGCACAGGAAAATGGTTTAGAATTATAGTTTTATCTATGTCACAAAATATATATTAATCAGTGTTATCAACAAGATATAAAATTATTGATCAAAATATAAGTAGAGGGTCATCAATTTAAAAAATATATACTATTATACATTTTTGAAGACAGATTGACTAATGAACAAATTTTAATAATTTTAAGTTCAATAATGCAGTATACATGAAGTTTAAACTTCATAAAAACATTTTTTGTACATAACAGCTTTAGAAGCTAAAAAAAATTGAAAAAATCGTAAACACATACCTTAAAGTATAGTCTTCTAAACAAAATGTTAACTACTAACTATGATGGTAATTAGATGAAGTTAATATTCCAAGTCAGCTATGGAGAAAATGTACTCTGAAGAGTACATAACGTATTTTTAATAAAAACAATTGAAATTCTTTAACTAGCATAAATGGCATATCCAATGTTCAATTTTTTTGTCAAAGTTAAAGATGAACGCGCCGTATTAACAATTTGTATTGGTCCCACATAAGTGTATTTTATAACAAAGAAATTGTGCTATAAAACAACTAAAAATTATATTTAAGCAAAAAAATTTAAAAAAATCATCAACACTTTTTTTTTTTTTTTAATTAATGAAGAAATTCCATTTAAAAAGGACTAAGCTCTTAGAATGGGAAGTGGTTGTCGTCAAAAGTGCGAAAAGTGGAAAGCGGTGTGATAAAAAATTTGAATGATAACATAATACGCGTTACCCGAGAAATGTTTTGAAACCATATGTGGTCACGAAAAAAACTCCTCATGTCATTTTGAAGGATTCAGTAGTTAACTGCTAACGCCATACAATGACTAACTTCAATATGAGCTCAGTACTTAATAACACCACTAGATGTCATTAAGACAAATTATTTAAAATGAAATAGATAAATTCCAATTCAGTAGCACTTGCCATCAATTTAACGCCTGTGGTCATTTTTGTTGACAGATTTTAAATAGTTAAACTTTTTAGCTTCGATGCGAAGCGGAGAAGGTATTAATTTTACTATGATGTGTTTTTTTTTTTTTTTATGTCTGTTGCCACTTTTTCTCAGCTCTCACTGGACCGATTTCTTTCAAAAATACGTCAAAAGATCACAAATCGTATCTAGTTGAAGACATTACCCTTAAAAATTGAAAAAAATTCCCTCGTTCCCCGCAAATGGGGGAAATATCCAAAAAAATTACAAATTTAAAAATCGCTAATTTTCGAAATTTTTTCACTTTTTTTTCTTAAAACTTCCATAACTTTTTGAAAAATCAACAAATCAACATAATTTTTTTTTATACTAAAACCTTAGATATTTACCTTTCATTTGATATCATTTTTTTGAAAATCTATCACTTAACCTGCTCATTGGGGGGGATTTAAAATGGCAACTTTTTTACAAAAATTAATTTTTTCAACTTAATTTTTGAAAATGTTCCGGAAAGACTGCGTCCTTTAAACATATATCAAATTAAAGCTTATTTTATGTACTACAAAATGAAAAAAAAAAATTTGTCCCGACACTTTTTTTTCTACATTTAAACGGCTGCCGTAGTTAAAAAAACACTATTTTTGTGTTAAAATTTTCGATTTTCGATTTTAAATTTTCAACTTAAAAATGCTATAACTTTTTGAAAAATGTATATATCAGCACAAATTTTTTTTTTCTAAATACATTATAAGTACATCTTTCATTTGACATACTTTTTATTAAAATTGGACAATTTCCCCTTATATAGGGGGCGTTCAAAACTTAAAATATTGTAAAAAACATAGATCTTTTTCAACTGAACTTTTGAAAATGTTCCGGAAATACTGCGTCCTTTAAACATATATCAAATCAAAGGTTATGTTATATACTATCAAATGAAAAAAAAAAATTTGTCCCGACATCTTATCTTCTATGTGCAAATGGCTGTCGAAAATTTAAAAAAAAATGTAATGTTTGCGATAAAAATTACATTTTATCGGGATGTTTTTTGTACTTAAAACTGCCATAACTTTTTCAAAAATGAACAAATAAAAATAATATTTTTTTGTATTGAAACCTTAGATATTTCCCTTTCATTTGATATAATTTTTTTTGAAAATCTAACACTTATTCTGCTCACTGGGAGGATTTAAAATAGTAACTTTTTTACAAAAAATAACTTTTTCAACTTAATTTTTGAAAATGTTCCGGAAATACTGCGTCCTTTAAACATATATAAAATTAAAGCTTATTTTATGTACTACAAAATGAAAAAAAAAAATTTGTCCCGACGATCTATCTTCTATACGCAAATGGCTACCATATTGAAAAATATACTATTTTTGTATGATAATTATGGGTTTTGTATTTTATTTTAATAGAAGTTGATGTTGCTTTTGCAATTATCCATCAATTTTTTAAAATTAAACACTATCTACAGATTTGCATCGAAGCGTTTCTTATGATAGTGATTTTAATCACTGTCAGATTAAATCTATACTGGACTCTACTATGCAATGTCTCCACTATGCCGCGACCCCACTGTGCTACCGTTTTATTTTTTTCTCGTTACATAGTGATGAGCAAATGTACTCTGAAAGTTAATTGATCTCTCATTAAAATTATTTATACACAATTTTGATGAAATAAAAAAATATATGTTTGACATAGGTATTCTCATGGGTAGTCGCATCCGCCGAATTAAAATTTAGGACAGGCCCGGTTATTATAATTTGGATTTATTACATATATTTTTGGCCTCTTTCTTTTATGGTCATTATTTGAAAATAAAACATTTTATGGGTCCCGTGTCTAAAGCTGGCTCTGAAAACAAGGTAAGCCCTGTTGCTATCCTACCCATCCGCTAAGAATATCACTGCTCATGGGAACATACTTAGATAGAACCCCATGAATAAAAAAATAGAGGGTAGAGATTTATTCTAGAGGGAGTAGTATAAAAAATTCTGATGCATATACCTTCAGTATAAAATCTTTAGAACAGCCATGATAAGTATCATATAATAATTTAGTAAGTTGATTTTTCGAGGTATTTTTGAAGATTGCTCAAATTCAAATTATATTGTTAACAATTATCATTGTTTTTATGGCTATTAGGATATATTTTGAATAAAAATAATGGTTATTACTTGAATTAAAATGAATTACACTGCTATGGTTTGAACTCCTTGCTGTTACTTGTACAAAGTGATTGATTAATTATGTTTAACACAATATTGTTAAAAGTTTAAAACATACATATTTTAATTTTTCTTTTTAGAAGTATCCTATGTTCTAAAATTTTCAACAAAAATTATTATTTCTACCCTTTTTTCATTATTTAAAAAATAATATCAATTAAGTTCTTTAATTGGAAACAAATGTTTAATTAGCTTAATAACAAGAAAATGACAATAATAGTAGGTCGGGAGGAGTTGAGTGGTGTGAATTTTTATCTCTGGACATTCTACTGCACTACTTCTACTATGGCATAAAAGTACTAACATCTTTTAAATTCTGGTTCAAAAGTTGTTATCGACCAATAATTTTTTTAGTTAGGTAATTTTATATATATATATATATATATGTTAGGGTGGCCGCTATTTACATATGAAGGAAAATTCTTATGCGAAACTTCAGGAGCGCGGGGCGTAAATTTGTTCCTTTATGTCTAAAGATAATCTTTAAAAAATTTGAGCCTTATATTACTTGATTAACTGGGCGCATATAAAGCTCAAAGTTTTGGAAAAATATGAAAAATTAAAGCGTACCCCCGGCATTTCGGGAATTGATTTAAAGGAAGCGCTGGATTGTACTCCAAATAAGAAAGGGGACTTCGTTCACCATATTTTTAACTATTGGATATAATCATGAAATAAAAGTTATTTTTTGTATAATCCAATAATTACTTTCATAAATAAAACACTATCTACAAATTAGAATGAAAGCGTTTTTTATGATAATGAACTAATCACTGTTAGATATCAACTATACTTGTCCCAACCATATTCACTGTGCCACTATACTGTTTTTGATTACTTATTCAAATTTTCTTAAATATCTATGCAGAGTACAACATTTTTGGTAATTAAAAAAAAAAGTAATAAACCACTCGAATAAATAAAATAATTTTTGTAAGTTTTGATCTTCCCACGAGTCATCTTGGTATCTACAACTTTAGCACTCCCAAGATTTTGACTGAATGTGTGCCTACGAAACGGATAATTGATAAAATGCTTAAAAGCTAGAATAATTTTTGTTTATTTATCAAAGAAGTTTACATATTTTTATTAAAATAAATTTAGGATATTAATACAAAAAGTTATTTCCTGATCCGGAAAACAGTGTTGCGGGCTGAATTTTTTTTTTTAGCACAGTCGGAGCTGAGTAACTACCAAACTTGAAATTGTAGAAGAACTTAAATTATGAAATAATAAGAATTTTATGACATGACTGTCGTAATAATTAATAATTGTTATTTGTTTGTTTTTGGATCATTCAAAAGTTTAATTCTATAATGTGAGCTTAAAAAATCATGCAATTGATTTATGACTGCCAAGTAACTCAGCTACTTGCTAGCTGAGTTAAGTAATAGCTCAGCTACTTCTGAGCGATCCTTAATTAATTTCCTCTCCTTCAATACTTCAATTAACTATCGAATCTTCATTAATTAACATCCACTATCCTTTATCTGACAATGATAACACGTTTTAATAGTAATCCAAACTATCCTTTTTTTAACGATTTTGGTGGCGTAAATATCGCATCCCATCACACTATCCACATTAATCCTACTTTTATTGATCCTATATTAACAATATCGCTTCTTAATCATTCCATAGATCTTGCCGGTATTGAGTCGTTTATCAATTTACCCAATCTTATTGCCATTTGGTCCATTTACATTGCCCCATCTTCCAACCCACCTTCTCTACTAATTGATTGCATTTTTTCTTTAGTTTCTTGTAATTCTATTATAGGCAGTGACTTTAATGGTCATCATCCCTCCTAGGGGCGCTAATTTCCAATCATCGTGGTAACATTTTTTCGTCTGCTATTTCTACATACAATCTTTGTATTCTCAATACAGAACCCCCACTGTCCTAACAGGCCCTATTCAAATGGATTCCACGATTGACCTAACCATTTCATCTCCCTCATTATCGTTGTCATGGTCTGTCCTAGACTGCACACATGTTAGTGATCATTTTCCCATTATTATTTCCCACACGAATTCTCCCACTCCCTCTCTCTCCCCCTATAACACCGCTGTTAACAGATTTAATTAGTCGAAAGCCGATTGGCCATCTTTTCAAAATGACATGAACATTTTCACCTCTAATTTTTTCTCTTTCTCTCCCATTAAGAATTACAACTGGTTGGTGTCTACAATTATTAGAGTCGTTAATTTATCTGTTCCTTTGATTAAAAAAACTAAAAAGTCTTTTCCCTCCCCTCCTATATGGTGGTCTTCCTCTTGCACCTATGCTATCAATGAGCGCACTAAAGCTTTTAAAAAATATAGATCCTCGGGTCTATTAAGCGATTTTTTTGAGTACCAAAAGGTAAGCGCCTCTGTTCAAAAAACACTTAAACAAGCAAAAATTAAAAAATTAAATTAAAAAAATTCACTTAAGTAAAACAAATATTTTTAATTAATAAAAAATTTTAAATTTAGATTATCATTGCATTTATAGATTTATTTGGTAATTTTGAATACTGAAAGAGCATAAAAACAAAAATAAAATTAATATTTCTTCTACCATTAAGGTAAATTTAATCATTAATTTAATTAAACATAATTTGTTTAAATATCAAAAATTTAACATTATGTATGGGTATATTACATTCATCTTAACCATCATGATGTGTTGATCCAGGATAAGTCCAATAAATTTGCTAATAAACATTATTAAAAAAAAAACTATTACATTTATGATAAATTTAATATTTATACATTATACTTTTAACTTTATATTAGTTATTTATTTATAAAATCTGTTGTTGAAAATAAAAATAAAATAATTATTTTACTTTTGTAAGTTAAGATATTTACTATTCTTTCATAAATTAATTAGTAATAAAACCATGAAAGATAATATAAAAAAAGAAAAATAATTAAGTTAATTTATTTATATTCAAGGATAATAATTCATTTTTCATAATTGAATGATGTGTATAATTATTCCACAATGATTTTATATGTTGAAGATACAATAAATAACTGTACTATACTTTTAAAAATAAACTAATTAATTGATGAAATAGAATTTACAGTTAAGAAATAAATATTTAAAATTTAAGTTGAATGTTCAATTTAAAAAATAATTATGTTTAATAAAGAAATAGAAAATAACTTTTAAATTTACAGATAAATAAAGAAAAGATAAACTAAAATTTAATCCAAAATGTATGACTAAATTAATTTGTATAATGAAGTAATTTTAATATGTGTAGCAAACGTTTAATATTTATTTCACATAATGTTTAAATCAAGTTCATAAATAGCATACTCCATTAAGCCTTCTCCGAATAAATATGATAAATAAATATAACATGGATGACTTATTATAATTATAGTTAAAAGATTATAATTGTAGTTATAATCTTTAATTTAAAAATTTATAAATCTAAAATATTTTATTAAAACACAACACTAGCTAAAATTTTATTTTTATTTTCTTCTAATTAAGTATTATTTAAAACAAACATTTTAAAAATTCACTATCCAATAATAAGAAATAATTTTTAATAAATGATTTATAAATTACTAGAAATTTATTTTTACACACTAAATAGCAGAGATAAATGAAAAACACTTATTTTTTTAAGTTTTTATCCACTTAAAAAAAAGTCTCATTCTAATTGATTTTTATATGTATCAATTAGAATGAGTCAGTTAATAATTCATGTTAATAGTTTATGAAAAAAAAATTGTAATAATTATCTTAATTTACTAATAACTACCTCAATTTTATAATTTTATCAAAAATCTGATAATATTATAAATTTAACTACTAATGATTCACACAATTGTGGGCTTATTTCAAAATAAATTTAAATAATTATCCATTTTATGAATGTTTTTCAATTTTTGTAAAAATAAAATTTAGTATTTATAGAAATCTGTAATCATGGTTAGTTAAGAATTTTAAGTTTATTATATTATGAATATTTTTGAATCTTAATAGAAACATTTATCATAATAATCAAATATGTTTTAAAAGTTACAATTTGATCTTTAATTTTAGTTTAATTTCATTTTTATACATAAAGTTATATTGTATGTATATACAATAAATAAATATATATATATATTGTTGTAATATGAAGTATAAAAATAAAAAATAATAAATAAAATAAAGTTAAGGTACCCAAATTTTGGAACAGATTTTAAGGTATTTTAACGTTTAATGCGAATAGGGCAATAGGTCATTCTATAATATTCGGGCAAAACATTTATATAGTCTTTGTGGAGGTTTATTTGATAGCATTCTTCAACCATATAGCTGTAACAAAAAGTATATGCTTAATTTAAACCACTGTCTGGTATTATAGTTTTATATTACATATATGTATTATTATTTAATAGTTAACAATTGAACAATCAGTATTTAAATTAATCTTTTTAAACAATTTTTATTAATATAAAAATTATTAATATATTATAGCTCTACTTATATATAACTACAATATTTTATTTGATAATGGTATTAATGTTTATTTAACTTACTCTAAAAATCCTTTTATAAACTCAGTAACAAACCCAGTAAATGTAGGTGTCTCTTTTGCCATCATGCAGAATAACTTTGGTAGACAAGCTTAAACAGATAAGAATTACACTATTACACTAAAACTCTATATTAATTAATTATTAAAATTTGTTTTTCTCTAACACAAAAAACAACAGATAGAAATCAATTTAATAAAATAATTAGCTACAGTTAAATTTGTTATACTAATTGTTCTTTTTTTATTTAATATTGCTAGGTTCATAAAATTATTTTAAAAATAAAATAATTCTGTTGTAAAAAACTTACTGATAAATCTAACTAAATGTGGTAAACCATAAATGTGACACATAGGACGACCTGGATACTTTTCTATCATCTAATTAGAACAAAATAAAATTGTTGTAAAACCTTTTACAAGAATTATGTAGGGTGAAACAGATCTAACTAATAAAACTCATAGAACTTTTCATTTACTAATATTTTTCTCTTTTTGACCAATCTTTACAGAACTAGACTTCATTCTAAACTTGAACAAATATTTTTTACTACATTAAAATAATTTTTTATTTAAAAATATTTTGAAAATTTCCTGAGACATTTTATAGTTTTATTTATTAAGAAAAATTTTAATACAACAAACTCTTATAAAATCTACTTGTTAATTTGATACAGAATTTTGAAGTTAGTTATAATTTGAATTTTTTTATACTTTTTCTATTGAATTTAATAGTTTTCTATATTTTATATAAAAGGATATAAGAAAACCAATTTTGTATCCAATATTGAAAGTAAAATTTTAGTTTCAAATTTTTGATTTAATATACATGAATAATACATGAGGGATTATATATACAAGCTAATTGGTTTTTTATGACATGGCTATGACAGTTTATGATATCAAAATATTTTCTTTAAAATAAATCAATAAAATGGCTAGCATAAAATCTTTTAAAACAAAAAATTACTAGTTTATTATTTTATGTAATAAAAAAAATTAAATAATATTAAGTTTAGAATGTAGTCCAAATTTATAAAAGTTTATTAAAATGAAAAAAGAAAAATGGTAATATATTATAAGTTATAAGATTTATTAGATAGGTCTGTTCACTCTGTATAATTTTCAAATAATCACTTCTTGATATTGTAGTTTTTCAATACGACGTAGACACCATACTGCCACAGCTTGATTAAAAGCATCTAATACTATATTCAAAACATCTAAGTCACTATAAAAAATATATATATATATGTATTGTTAGTAAATTCAAAGTGAATGATAAATGATTTTTTGTGCCTAATCTAATAATTATTGATATGTTATGAGATTACAAAAGATATTTTTTTTTTCAATACACATACACTGTTTTTTTTTTGGCATAATCACATAGTATGTCATAGACTGATGGTTTAGCTGGTAAATATGCTATCTGAAAATTAAACAATTAAATTATTTAATTATTATAAATAACATATACAGGATAATTTATTTATCATGAAAAACTTAATTAATTGAAAAATAAAAATATTGATAATTTTTATTTATTTCTTTTAGTTCAATGATTCTCTCAATATTTCAATTGCAGTTTTTTTTATGTTCTTGCCCTATACCTTATAAGGAGCTAACTTTAATTTTTAAAAAGACATTACACACAATTAACTAGCTTATTTAATAGATAGTGATCTAGTTAAGAAAATAATTAATTTTATTTTTATTTTGAGATTAATTAAGTGGGTCGTGATAAGTGAATATTTTTTACAATAAATAAATTTAATCGACATAAAAAAAAAATGTATTTATTATTCTTATTATCTTGATAATATTTTAAACATTAAACTCCTAAAATTCTAAAAAAAAGTTTATAAATATTAGTAAGCAATTAAGTTTTACTAGTGATTTTAGTAAAAAATATATATATAGCTCTCCACATTTAAAAAAAAAATTTCATTAATCATAAAAACATTTTCTTGCAAATTTCATTGGAAATTTTTTATAAGATAAAAAATGTACAAAAACTTCTAAGTTAAATGCTTTTAATTTTTTTTTTTTCAAATTTTCTATACTTCTATATCAAGTATAATTTTCTAGTTACAAAAATTAAATTTTTTTCAACTTAGTAAATTAATATCTATAGAAAAATTAATGAATTAATAATCTTTCATTTTGTATACTTACAAAACGATCATCAACAACTAAATGTTGATCTTCCATAAATATGCTAACAAAATTTTCAGGCAATTCAATGCCATAATCTATCAGTTCTGTCTCTTCTTCATCCGATCCCTAAAAAATAGTTGTTTACCAATTTTAAAAATGTATAATATAAATCAAGTCATTTAAACTTTTATGACTTTTTAATGTAATATTTATATTAAACAAAAAAATTTATTTTATATACTGTAATGACTAGGGTTCAGGAATAACTAAAATAACTTAGTAATAACTATCTATCACTTAACTAAAATCAGTTAAGTAAATATCTATATTTTTAAATAGAAAATAATTAAATTGAAGTTTTGGAAAGTTTTTAAAGCTTATGTTTATTGGAAATTTGTGATATATTAAAATTTAATAATTAAGATATCATAGTTTATCCAACTTACTTTACACTCTTTTATTATCTTAGGCCTTCTTTCATTTTCATCTTCTGAGGTATTTTTTAATCGTTTTTTTTTTAAACTATGTTTAGCAATAGCTGCTGTAGCTTTTACTGCTGCTGCTCTTGGAGTATCTATAAGTTTAACTAAGATAAATATTTTGGAATATTCTAAAGTATAGTATTATAGATACTAACAACTTTTTGACAAATTGCATAAATTATTTTTTTTATATTCATCATCACTGTCATCTTCTGTTGAGCTCGTATCATATTTGATTATATGTTCTTTCTTTTTTCTCATAATAGCTATTGAACTATTGTTATTCTTGTATGATTCTGTAGTTAATTCATCAGAAATAAAGCAAAGCTTATCAACATTACTTTTGATATTACTTCCATAATCTTTAGTTCCACAATTTGTAGAGGTAAAACATTTTTCAAACATACTGCTTGATCCAGCTTGCAAGTGTTTTTCTTCATAATATTCAGTAATATTTTCATGGGATTCGATTTGAGCTTTACATATACATATATAAATATTATTAAAAAAAGTTTTATTTAATTAATAAAATAATTATTACTATTATTGTATATACTTATTAACTCTTCATCATAATCATCCCATGGCATACCATTAGAATCTACTAAATAATCAATATCACTTCTAGAATTTATGTCACATGAATCATTTTTTAATTTTTTAATGCTAAAATCATCTAAAAAGATTAATAATAATATAGAACTAAAATCAACGAAATAAAAATAATATAGCTACATTGATATAAATAACACCTATAAACACAAAATTTAAGTCTAGGTTTCACATATTTGTTCCTGTATTCTTATTAGGAGAAAAAAATATAATTCACTTAATATATTTTGTTTTTATTATCATAATAATCCAATTACAGATTTTATAGATAACTTCTACTAAAATTTTTTATTTAATCAAAAAATTATGTAAATTAACTATGATTTTAAATAGTGTTTATTTGTACAAACAAAGAGAATTAAATATGTAAAAATAAAAAACTTAAATATGTTTTTTATACAATTGTGTAGATTTTGCTGTTAGTCCCTAACATATTATTACATTTATTTTACTACTTTTTTCCTGATAACAGTTTTGAAATCTACCTTGATGAATAATATTAAAGTTCCTTTTATCTTTAAATTGGTCCAAGTAATCTTTGTTAAACACATGATCTTTTATTTTAATTATCCAACACCTTTCATATCAATGATCAAAATTTTTATAATTTATAATACAATGGTAGGAAATAAATACCTTGTACTCCTTTTCTCTAAAAAACGGTGTTTAGTAAAACCATTGATTATGAGTACTATTTAATATGTGTAATCCATAGTAAACATATCTTGTAGAAAAATTCGTCTGTTAGATACTCACTTTTATGTTTTAGAAATTTGCAGAAAACAACGTCACGCAACATCAATGCTATGTTTTTTAACAAATAATTAAGTTACGTCTGTTATTAAGTCTTCATTTAATTACTTAAATATAATTTGTTATTAATATTGAATACAGCATCCAGTTGAAAAACCATTCACAAAACAATAAATATTTGAATAGTATAGATAAAACGGTAAAAAATCACAATAAACGAAATAAAATTACAAACTGAGGAATTGTGAACAAACACAATACTAATTTTACGGCCGCATTATTAACACAACCACCCGTTTGGTGAAACAACTTGGAACTACGAATGTATGAATATCAAGGAAAAAAATTGGCACCTAGCAGTCCGCACCTGGTTATTAATGGTAAAGTCAGGTCTAGTCAACTCGGATTTACAGCGCTTTTAACGGTTCGCTTTGTTATTAATTGTTAGAACCATAAATCACTAATAAGTTTTTATTATTCTCTGTATTTTTAACTTTCCATTAAGTTTTTACAAAAAATTTGATGAACACATCCAAGTGTTTATTAGGAAATTCAAAATGTTAAAATAAATTGATGCAATTTGGGCGGCTTAATATCCCCTTTCACCTAAAAAAAGTGCTAGAATATTATATATTATATCAAACAATTAGAGGAGAATTAATTAAGTAGCCAGTAAAATTTTATACTAGTTGTAATCTACAGTATAATTACATAGTTGTAATTATATGAATTGGTTGATTTTTCCAATACGTTTTATCTTAATGTCAGAAAAATTATTTAAACTTGTACAATCAAATAGCATAACTTGTAGCATTTCGTAACTTCTAACTCACATAATTTTTAAATTAATATTTAAGTAAAAAAAAGGTTTTTTAATTAAAACTTTTATATCATTTTGAAAAGCAGATGAATCAAAATAATATATTTTTATGAATACTTTATATCCTTTTTATTAAGATTTTTTTTTTTTTTTTTTTAAATCTGAACCTTTACTGCTCAAATAAGAGGGTTTAAATTAGATAGTTTTGCATAAAAAGTTAACTTTTTCAACTTAATTTTGAAAAAGTTCCAGAAGTGCTTCGTTCTTTTAGTATACGATGAATCTAATATCACATATTGTAAGTTAAAAAAAACCTTCAATGCAAATATCTGTAATTTTACAAATTCTGATTATATATAATCAGAATTTGAGTATACTAAAATATTAAATGTTTGTTTAATTATTCGCTTAATTAGAAATAATGTTAATTTTTTTGTTTTGAAGGCTGATTTCTTAATTAATTAAAATTAGAGTTGAAAATCAATTTACGTGCGTGGGTGACTTCTTTCTGTACTTTCTCGTTGAATTTTCAGGAAAAAACATAAAAAAAAAAAATTATTTGTCTATAGTATACTCTATTGGAATTTTGATAGCATTTAAACTTAAAAAAAAAAGTTATAAAAACGTTTTGCTTTAAAGACCAAATATCATAATGTCGGATAGTTTTTCTTTTATTATCTGAGATTACATTGTATGTAATATAAGTTTAAAGAAGGTAATTTTTTCGGAAAATAATAAAAAATTGAAATAAAAAAACCCAGCACAGTGGAGTCGCGGCATAGTGGGGACGTTGCATAGTTGAGTCCAGTATAGATTTAATCTGACTGTGATTAAAATCACTATCATAAGAAACGCTTCGATGCAAATCAGTAGATAGTGTTTAATTCTAAGAAATTGGTGGATAATTACAAAAGCTGCATGATCTGCTAGTTCCTTATTAATACCCTGATTAAGATAAAGTATGTCAAATGAAAAATGTACTTATAATGTATTTAGAAAAAAAAAATTGTGCTGATACATACATTTTTCGAAAAGTTATAGCATTTTTAAGTTGAAAATTAAAAATCGAAAATCGAAAATTTTAACACAAAAATAGTGTTTTTTTAACTACGGCAACCGTTTACATGCAGAAGATAAAGTGTCGGGACAAATTTTTTTTTTTCATTTTATAGTACATAAAATAAGCTTTAATTTGATATATGTTTAAAGGACGCAGTATTTCCGGAACATTTTCAAAAATTAAGTTGAAAGAGTTAGTTTTTGTAAAAAAGTTGCAATTTTAAATCCCCCCCAATGTGCAGGTTAAGTGATAGATTTTCAAAAAAATGATATCAAATGAAAGGTAGATATCTAACNTTCAAAAAAATTATATCAAATGAAAGGAAAATATCTAAGGTTTTAGTTTAAAAAAAAATTATGTTGATTTGTTGATTTTTGAAAAAGTTATGGAAGTTTTAAGAAAAAAAAGTGAAAAAAATGACAAAATTTGTCAATTTTTAAATTTGTAATTTTTTTGGATATTTCCCCCATTTGCGGGGAACGAGGGAAAATTTTTAAATTTTTAAGGGTAATGTCTTCAACTAGATACAATTTGTGATCTTTTGACGTATTGTTAAAAGAAATCGGTCCAGTGAGAGCTGAGAAAAAGTAGTGACAGACACAAAAAAAAAAAAAATAAACACATCATGGTAAAATTAATACCTTCTCAGCTTCGCATCGAAGCTAATAATAATTATAGTAATTAAATTTAGTGTGAAATTGAAATTCAATAATTTAATATTGTAATTTTTACGGAGATATTATAAAAATAATAAAGTAGTATATTTCTTTACTTTTAACGCGTATAAAAATTTAAAGGGCTTGATTCAATATTTTTCAATAAAAAATGTTTGTTATTTATAACCAAGCTATAAATTTTATACACTGGACTACAAGGTAGTTTTATCAGAAACAAAAATATACATTTCTCAATCAACTTTTTGCAATGTTTTCAAATGTGCAATTAAACTTTTTCTATCACTTCTGTTTTAATATTTATAATATTATTAAAAAATAAGTATTTATATTTAAAAATATAATTAAGAATAAAAAAAAATTGTTTTAAATTAATACTGATTTTGATTATTAATATATTAAGAATAAGGAAAATAACATATTTAACCTATTTTTTTAATTCTTTAAAGTTGATTTTTGTGAAAATTTTTAATAAAAAAATTAATTTATTACCCTTGTTTATACTTTAACTTTATGTTTAATTAATTTGACAAATAACTATTAATGGTATACATTAAGGTGGTTAATTACCTGTCGGATGAAGGCTATTATTTCGTCAAAAGATCAACAATTTTTTGTTCACCAACAAGAATTTAATACTTTTGGCTTTGATTAAAAAAAAAATAATATTATTACAATAATTAAATTGCTTTTAAAATTAAGAAAACAAATAAAATTAATTTTATTTTGTACAATCAAAAAAGAACCAGAGGGCTACAGTTGCCGAATATCAACGAAAGAAAAGTAAAGTAATGACAAACAATTTATCATACACATAATAATTATAAAAGCAATAGTTGCCGATAAAACGATAAACAGAAACACTTAAAATTAATTATTTACAATAACAAATGACAAACACACGAGAAGGTAAGGGAAAATTTTATAATGAGAGACGCGAGAGAATTTTACGATAACAAAGATTATTTACATATACATTTTGTACACTAATGCATGAACAACCCTAACTTTTAGCTCAATTTGCAAGTTTGAAATTGTCATTATTAAATAGAAAATTTTATGAGAATTAAAAAAATTGTATTATTAAGATTAATATGCGTTCAGGAAATTTTATAATAGTTATTTATAGTAAATTTATCAGAAAAGCTCAATATTTTTTTTGCATATTTATCNTTATAGTAAATTTATCAGAGTAACTCAATATTTTTTTGCATTTTTATCGTAATAGATAACTTAAATAGAAATAATAGTAATAATTTCCTAGTAACTTTTGGTGTTTAAAAAGATTCTACAATTGAAATATGAACTAAATTAATTTTAATGATTTACTTTAACTAAAATAACTAATAAAAAAAACCCAGCACAGTGGGGTCGCGGCATAGTGGGGACGTNGAAAAAAAAACGGTAGCACAGTGGGGTCGAGGCACAGTGTGGACGAGGCATAGATGGGACAAGTATAGATGATATCTGACAGTGATTAAAATCACTATCATAAGAAACGCTTCGATGCAAATCTGTAGATAATGTTTAATTCTAAGAAATTGATGGATAATTACAAAAGCAACATCAACTTCTATTTCCTTAATTAAACCCAGATTAGTAATTCTTATAATTATATATTATACAATTTTTAAAATGAATTGTTTTTAAATTATTATTGATTTTGATTTTTAATATGATAAAAGTAATCATTTTGAACCTACTTTTTTTTTGTCCTTTAAAATGAAAGTTTTAATAAAAAAAAAAAAAAGAATTTATTACCATAACATTTAGCTCAACTTGCAAGTTTGAAATTTACATTATTAAATAGAAAAAAATTAAATTGTTAAGATTAATATGCAATCAGGGAATTTTATAATTACTATTTACAGTACATTTATCAGAAAAGTTAGATTTTTTTACATTTTTATCGTAATAGATCACTTAAATAAAAATCATAGTAATCATTTCTAATTAACTTTTGGCGTTTAAAAAGATTTTACAATGGTAATATTCAGAACTTAATTAATTTTAATGATTTACTTTAACTAAATGAACCAATCAAAACAAAGTTGTTAAAAAGATTTACTCAATTGAGCGTATTATAAAATATGATTATAATTGTAAAAATCCATCGTTAAATTTAGGTGAAACTAAAAATCATAAGCGTAGAATATGTGGTAGATCGTGTCATTTGGAAGCTTAGGATAAGGGTGGCCGATTCCAAGTAGTTGGGATTATAGCAAAGAAAAAGAAAAAGATTACCAGAAATTCCGGTGGCAATTGACATAATATTATTGTTGTTTGGGAATGTACAATTTAGCGTTTAGTTGGGTTTAAAACAATATAATCAATTACCTACTCTATCGGTTGTATCTCAATATACACTACACTTTAATGATACAATAAATAAATAAACTCACACATACACACATATGCATTTATAACATTGTGTCTAATGTAAGTATAACATGATAAAAAGTAACCGTAAAATGAAAAAAATGGAATATAAATTTTATTACTCATATTAAATGTAATGTAACTCGAAAAATATTTGTTTAAATGAAAAAATATAAGATTATATTTTTATTTATAATTGTCTTTTAAACAACTTTTGTGCGAAACTTTTTTTTGTAAGTTAAATATTTTTTTTTGAGAAAATTAAGAAAGCTCATATTTTTGAACTTTTGCGAGGATTTAAAAAAAAAGCTCAATTCCAATCTTGAGGACTATTAGTATGTCATTATACATATTTTAATTCAACTTTTAAAAAAACAAAATTTGGTTGGAAATTTTTTCCGCAATTTTTCCTTTGTTGACTGGCCTAGATGTCAATTTTAAACTTGTAATTGAGCTAAAAGTTATGGTAATATATTCAATTTTTTTTACTATAAACTTTCATAAATCTTAATCAAAAATTTTTCATCAACTTTAAAGAACCAATAAAATAGATTAAAAATGAAAATTTGGACTGATTATTTTTAACATATTAATAATCAAATCAGTAATAATTTGAAAACAATTTATTTTTTCTTTTTATTATTATTTTATATGTAATTAGTAATAATATAAAAAATTAGAAGTGATAGAAAAAGTCTAATTGCAGATTTGAAAACAACGCGAAAAGTTGATTTAGAAAAGTATATTTTTGCTTCTGATGAAAGTTCCTTATATTCCAGTGCATTTTTTTATAGTAACAAACAGTAAATGTTTATAATAAAAAAAAAAAATTTATTTTACCATAACTTTTAGCTCAATTGGCAAGTTTAAAATTGACATAATTAAATAGAAAATTCTATGTGAATTAAAAAAATTGTATTGTTAAGATTAATATGCAATCAGGAAATTTTATAATTACTATTTATTGTAAATTTATCATAAAAGCTCAATATTTTTTTGCATGTTTATCGTAATAGATAACTTAAATAGAAATAATAGTAATAAATTTAAAAGCATAATATAATCATTGGATTTAAACGGTTAAAATTACATTTTAACATATTTATTAAAACAATAACATTAAAATAATTTGTTTTAAACAATTTAAATTAAAATCATAACATATTCATAATTAAAAAAAAAAAAAAATTAAGTTGGTTTAAACTGTTAAAAATGAAACAAATAATTCTTTATTTTATAATGCAAATAATTCAATTATTTACACATTCATGTATATTCTATACTTCACTAATTATAGTTCGGAATGAGCTAACCACACACTAATTTCACAGTCAATTTCTTTTTCAAGAATCATTCCATACTTGACATTAGTCCTTATTATATCTGAAAAGTCATTGATTTATAGATAGATGTGTTAAACTTGAATAATTACAAAACATTAGCATTATTAAAATTTATTAAATGATGAGTAAATAATAATTCATTTATTTTTATTTTTCATAAAATTTTTTATAAAAAAAATGTTAATTTTTCTCTTTTTAGTTTAGTTTAACTTTAAGAGTAATTATTAGTTGCATTGCTCCTTTTACAATAGACTTTAAAATAAAGTTTTGAATAACATGTTTATCAGTTGTATTAATACCTTTGATCAGATGATGTGATAGTAAATCAGAAAATCTTTGTTTCTTTTAAAAACCATAAGTTGAAAAATGAACTAATACTGAATAATGAAACATTTTTGTCATAATACGCCTCACAGATTCTCCATGACTTTTAGAAGTTGTGAGCAATGATAATTTCTTATCTAGAAAAACAAAAATATTATTTTTGTTAATATATGCAATATTTAATAAAAAAAAAAACAAAGGAAAGCATAATAGGGATTTAGTAAAGTGGAGTTGAGGCATTTTTAGATAGTTAAAATAATCTTCGTTATAATTTATTAGAAGCTATTGAATTATAATTCAACTTGTCTGTAACAAGCTCTGTTTTTATAGAAAAATTTATAGATTTCAAGGTGGAGTTTGGAAGGGTCTAAATAAAAATAAATACATATAATATAAAAAGTAGTAATAAGAATTTATTATGTTACTTCTTAATTTAAAATCTGAGTATTTTAAACTGTTATCATCAGAAACATGATTATATTCTATATGATTACTCGAATTTTTAGCAACAACCATGTAGGATTTACTAAAAGCGTTAAGAGGTTGAAGGTGAGATTTTATTTTTGGTTTATCTTGAGCCTTTTTAAGAAAAGAAAATTCTTTTCTAGCTCTGTTTTTTCTCATTTCTTTTATATTTTCAAATTCTGATAAATCTGAAGATTCCTGTGCTATATTTTCTTTTGTTTTTTGCTTGTTCATAAGTCTGTGAAAAATTAATATATTAAAAAAAGATATTATGGCAGAAAAAATGAAGTAAACTATTCTACTAACTTAGAAATTTTGTTATACCATAAGTAGCAGAGTTAATTTGTCTAGCCTTTAAATAGTAAAAATTTGAATTATTAGGTAGTGTATGATTTTGTATTGCTTTTGTAGAATTGTTTTATTAGGTCAAGCACATTCATTTGTAACTTTGTTGAACCAAGTACTTGGAACTGCTTCGACATTGTTATCTTGTGTGAAATGAACGATTGTTCACATAATTAGACTAACTATAATTTTTAAGATGAATTTTATAACACATAAATTATTTACACTAACTGATTTACGATCATCATCTGATTATAAAATCTTATAATATGATTATTATAATAATATATATCATATAATAATCATTATATACTTAGAAAAATATTTTTAATTGCTTTTATTTACACAAATAATACACAATTATATATATTAATATAAATAAATGTGTAGTAAATAAAAAATTATACCTGAAAAAACAAAATAAATATAATATATTAATTTAAATAATTTATTCACATTATATAAAAGTCCATTGTGTTGTACATTATACTACATAATTACATGATTGTATGACTTACTGGAATAGCAATTGTTTTGTCAGCTACAGTAATAACCATCATTTTACATTTTATTTTATTTTCCTTAACTACAATATAATTTTTAGAAATATTATTTATTTTATAAATACCCAGTAGAGTAGACAAAAGAGGTTCAGAATAAGCTGGAATTATATAAATAAAATATTTACCAACAATGACCGAGATTAATTTATTACTAATCTATTGACACACAAAACTTTTAATAATTTTACCGCAGTTGGTTAATACATAATTATCTCTCTCGACTAATGAATTAAGCTTAAAACTACTGCAATATATCTAATGATATTGGGGACCAATTAATTATGGGACGCTGGCAATGTAATTTTCTTTTTTCATAAAATTTATCACTTTAATTAGGGCTACCAAAATTTTTCTTTACATTAATGTATTGCTCTTCATATCTACGGATAAATTGCTGCAATGGTTTTTTACATTTTTTGAATACTGACTTAAATTTTTTCATAAAATTTTCGAATGGAATACAGCTGCATTCATTAAGGGGCCCAAAATCGTTATTATCATCAGTCAAATGTAAAAGTCCATGAACATTATGACACACTAAAGTTACCATACATTTTATCAAATGATTTAACTATATAGTTCAAGAATTCTTGAGCATATTCTGTGTAGTCATTTTTATTTGGACTTCGAAAAATTATCATGGCAACATTAAGTGACATTTTAAATTTATGCGTATATATTAATAATTTATAAATTATTAATGTATACACATCAATTTCGATGAGTATAAAATTGAACACATCCAAAAATTGCATGACTATCGACATTCACATCTGAATAATCGTAGAAGACAAGTTAGTGGAACGTTATTCTTTTTTAAAACATTCTATAAGGAGAAAAAGTAAAAAACACAAAAAGTCTATAAGAACTTTTTGCATTTTTTTCTTAATTCTTTTTTATGTGGAAAAAAAAATTTAAGTTCGTTTGATTTTTATATCATTTAAATTGAATAACATCAATAAATATCAAGGACTCCATCACTGTAGTCTACCCTTGTGAGAAAAAATTTCTATTTCATATTAAAATATTTTATTAAATGTTTTTTTTTTACATTTCTCAGACTTAATTGAAAACGCTTATAACTTTTGATTCAATTATCATTTTGTTAAAAATAATTTTTGGACTATATTAAAATCATATTTTTTATTGTTTACTACTAATAATAAGAAATAACTTAATAAACTTTTATTTATTTCAAAATAATCATATTTTAGTTCTTTACTCAGAAAAAATGATTAATGGTGATCAATAACAAATTTAGGATAAACACTCATTCATTATAAGTTTTTTAATACATAGAGTGAGTATGAAGTGAGGAGGATACAGCTCGTACTGATCCACATATACTCTACCTGTGTTCCATAATAAAAGTTATTGTAAAAATTTCAACTTTTTTTATTATACATTTTAAAGCCCCCCAAAAATTGGTTGAACATCGTAAGTGGAACTAGATATTAATAATATAATATTACTATAATTTTTTTAAACTTGGCAACATAAGGTAATCCATAGTTTCGCCTATATTAAACATGATAATTTGGATATAAATTTCACACAGATTTTTCTGAACATATTAAAACTCAAAACCAATAATAATTTGTAAAAAAAAATGTTATGTGTACTTATTTGTTTTTTACTAATTAGTAATTATTTAAAAAACTAGATTTGCTAAAATAAAACTTATCACAGTTTCAAAATCAATACGAAAAGTGATCATTATTCTAAACTATAGTTTAAAAAAAAAAAATTATACTTTAATAGGAACTAAATTTATTCAAATATTTCAAAATTAAAGCATTTACATTTTAATAGTCTAATTATTATTGTTAAAAATAAAAAATCAGAATAAGAATTATATTTTGAAGATTATTAAAATTTACAAAATGTTTTAATTAAGTTTTTTGATTTTTATTGTATAAAAAAAATGTATTTTTTATTGTTTACTTAAATATTATAGTTTATAATGAAAAAATAAATTATGGATTTTAAATACTTATATAAATTAATATTGATTGTTATTTCGAAATATGTTTATTTTAGATTTTTAGTCATAGGTGTCATGTAAGAGGTTTTTAAATCAAAGTACCTCCCCAGTTTAAAAATGAATCCCCCAGAAATTGAATGAAATTATAAACATTATTACATAACAATTATTATTTAAGAGGGAAAATTTAAATGAGCCCTCAAAATAACTTGACCATCATATGTTTTTTTTTAGTGCATAATGGCATGCTTTTCTTTAGTTTTTTGGAGCATATACTTATAAGCTCTGCTTATTATTTTACAAAATATAGGTATTAAGCAGAGTTTATGTTTTATCTCATTTTATTATGATGAAAAATTAAAAAAGATATTTAATAAACCAAAACATAATTAAAAAACAAAAAAGAAAAGAATTTTTAGGTAAAATCAATTTTGTTTTTATAAATTTGAAAAAAAGCTTAACTACAACATATGATGGATAAATTTGTCTAAATAATAATTCATTATTAAAGTAAAATAAATACTAACTAAAAATAAATGTATATTTTTAAATTTCAATGAAAATTTAATGATTTTTAATTGCTAAATAAAGTTGAAAATACTCATGTACTCATATTTTATCATTTTTTTCAGAATCATTTTTAGAACAATTTATAAAATCTGAAATAGATAAAATTATATAAATTAGGAAGATAATAAAATTTAAAAATAAAGTTCAATTTTTAGGCGATATCTATGTTACATACATTTATAAAGACATGCATCAATTAATTTTTTACGGTCAGTACTAGAGTAAATATTCATTTTTTCCATATATTTTAAAAGTTCACTATCATTTTCAATATATCTTGATAAACTTTGTAAATTTGATTTTGGCAATTTTATATCATAATAGATGAATACCTAAGATTTTGAAAAGACATTAATTTTAAAATATGACACTGGTATAATAAGTTTTACTTTATGATTAAATGTTATAAAAACAAAACAAGGTACTGGTTTTTCATTTGATTTTATAGTATACATTCCTGAACAAAATGCTGTTACAGATTCTCCTAATTGAAACATTACAATGTGACCTTGCTGATCTACTATATATGTATCACCATTCCATGAACAAGAGATCAAATAATCAGGTCCATCATCTGTCAGAGACAACTTTTTAAGGCAAAATAATTGTTGATCAATTTTTTTTGACCTATTCATAAAATAAAACTTAACTAAATTTATATTAACACTTGAATGTTTTTTATGTTTCTCACTCTTACCATAAAACTACTTGTTCTTTTACTAACATTAATATACCATCTAATGTTGAAATTGCACAAAAACTACCTGTTAAATTATTAGGATCACACTCACTGCAACCATCTAACTTGAGATTCCCAATTATTTCAGAAGATATTGAAGGATTGCGAAGTTCCATTGATTGAAAATTTTTTAATTTTATGGTAGATTCACTGTGTTTAAATATACATTAAAATAAATTTAGTTGATTTTTATCTTTTTATTTACATTAAATCTGAATGTGTAGTTGGACAATATATACGCATAGCAGTAGCCCCCGGTTGAGAAACAAGTAAGCAAGGTCTTCCTTCATTATCTTTATTGAGAATCATAGATCCAATTTGATTAGCACACTCCCACTTATGTAAAGGTACAAGACGACCAGCAGCAGCACTTTGAGCCCATCGATAAGATCGGATAACTCTATCTGTTAAGCCAACAATAAGTTCAATAAAGCCATCTCCATCAATATCTCCTAATAACACTTCCTGTAAAAAAAGTAATTGATTTATTAAAGTTTAACTACTATATTTTTATCAAAACAAACTTTACTTTGGTATTTGCTGGAATCCTTTGGACATGAACTGGTTCAAGTTTGACAATGCACTCATCAGCTAATTCTGATTTACACAATTTTAAACATAAATAAATATGGCACCACCCATCACCACATATTACAATTAATGTGTTACTGCCACAATTCATCAAATCTCCAATTCCAATAGCAGTAATAATTCCTAGTCCTGAAATTTTTTGGATCTGCCTTTGACCTTTAAATATATATAAATCACCTTCCATGTTACCAACAACCAATTCTATATCATTATCATTGTCAACATCTCCTAATACAATGGCATTTTTATATACATTGCCAGGAACATCAAATTCACAATGATGAACAAATGATGCAACTTTCATCTTGATTTCTGTGATAACTAGAGGACTTAATATCGAAAAATTTCTAAAATAGATATGAATAATTTATTAAATTTAGATAACATAATAAAATGCCAGTATGATTATATAATATATAATTATATGTCGGTAAGTGTTAAATGTTAATAATGGTAACATTGTTTCCAAAATATGTATCTGCTATTTTTTAGTAATTTTTTTTTACTTTTTAAGTTAAATATTTAAAACTTTTTTTTAGTTTTAAATTTAAATTATTTTTATCCCAGTAACCCAATTTTAATTAGATATATTTATTAATGTATTTAGTTGAAAATAATATGACCACTGTATAATAAAATTGTTATGTTTAAAATCTATTTTACTCATATTTATTTCATATAAATAGCTTAATTCTATATTAATAAAAAATATTCAACTATTGTTAATTATGGAACTTTTACATGATTTACTTAGGATGAAAATTTTTTGGTTAATTGATGAACTTCATTCAGTATGATAGCTCCATTTTTCAAAAATTTTCAATAGGCAAAAAAACTAAATGTTTTTAACTTTTACATTAACCTGTAAATTTAAAAAATGCTATATTTTTCAAATTATTTATTGCAACTACTTTTTTCTTGTATAAATGTAATTACCGTTTTAATCTTAATTTAGAACTATTAAAATAATTTAAAAAAAAATGGAGTTGTTTTGTTTTTGTTCAAAGCCTTTTAATCACAAAAAAATCATAGTTTTTATATTTTAGAAAATAACAAAACTATGTATAAAAAAATGTTTTCAATTCTATTTCACAGTTATACCTAGATACAACAGCCACTAATATTATAACTATTATACATTATAAGTATTACCTTAATTGTTTACTTCTGGTTTAACCCACTGCCATCTATTAGGGGGCCAAATAATAACTGGTACTTTAGCGACTACAAGCCCTTTAGAGATAGGGCCAAAAGTAGTAGAATCGTATGTGTGACCTTTGTTGTCTCCTTCAATCCAAATATGTCCTTTTGGAATTGTTATTTTAATAATAGGGCTATACTCATTTCTCTTAGAAGTAACAGTGTCTCCTTCAGTTCCAATCACACGCTTTATAATTGTTTCTTTAGGATTACGAGGAGAGATAGCAACAATAACATCACCTGGTTTAATTTTATCAAATTTTACTGGTAGACGAAACAGAAAAACATGGTCTACACAACGGTTTGGATTAAACGTAGGTTGCATAGAAATGCCATCAACTCTAGCTATTGAACCAAATGTATCAACAAAAGTATGTCCAATAGCTATTCCAAATATAATATTTTTTGTATAATACCATACACCCATCAAAGTAACTGATTAAATCAATCATTAAAAAATCTGTATTATCTATTATATTATTATCTGTATTAACTATTACGAATAGTACTAAACATTGGATTAAGAATATAATACAAAATGAGTATTAGTTAAATTTTTTGTTAATGTTAAGTGTTAGCTTATATAACAATAATTTAAACATTGATTTAAGAAAATAAATTTTAACTTGTTAACTAATACTTATACAATAACATGATAACATTATCATTTGACTCAAAAAAAATATTTAATATGATAAATGTAATGATGATTACTAACAAATAATTTTAATAATAATGCTCAGTCAAGTATGAACTTTAGCTGTTAAAATATCCTATAAAGCTGAATTTTGGTGCACACCTTTATAACATTGTTCTAATTATGTCTAAAAAGTCTCTATTGATATCTTGTACGTTTTTAACATTATTCGAGTTCAAAAGTAAAAAAAAAATGTATCAATAATTTATTTTACGACCAAAAGTTTCAAATTGATATTAAAGAAAAGATAATGTAAGATAGTATACAGGGTGATTTTTTTATCATAACCCACTCAATTACTTGCAGAATAATAATAATTTAAACATTTTTTTTTTTTATTATCTTTAGTTACACATTATTCTTGAATTTTTAACTATGTAATACTTTTTAAGTTCATCCCTTATGCCTTGGAGGGGGGTCAACTTTGTTTTTTTAAATGGTAACACATATTTTTAATTTAATAAAATGTTTGAGTTTTTAATTTAATAGTAAATGGCATTTGAATTTTTAATATAACTTTATTAGCTTATTAGATATAAACATTTAAAGTTTCAAAATTTTGAGTTAATATACATGTATAATACACATGGGATTGTAAATACAGGTAGCTAATTGGATTTTTATGACATTGCTGTCTCAGTCACGGATTGTTTATTATCAATTATGATTATCAATAGATATACTTTCTGTATTGTCAGTTAGTGTATTTATAAACTCATAACAATGTGCCTTACTACAATTGATAATAACAATGCTGTGTACCTGCTAATATCGATGTTATAAAAAACCAATTAGCTACCTGTATTTGTAATCCCTTGTGTATTATACCTATATATTAATTCAAAAATTTGAAACTTTAAATGATTATATCTAATAAACGAATTAAGTTATATTAAAAATTCAAATGCCATTTACTATTAAATTAAAAACTCAAACATTTTATTAAATTAAAAATATGTGTTACCATTTAAAAAAACAAAGTTGACCCCCCTCCAAGGCATAAGGGATGAACTTAAAAAGTATTACATAGTTAAAAATTCAAGAATAATGTGTAACTAAAGATAATAAAACAAAAAAAGGTTTAAATTATTATTATTCTGCGAGTAATTGAGTGGGTTATGATAAAAAAATCACCCTGTATAGTTATATAAAAAACGGATTGTTTAACATTTTAAGGTAGAACCTATCCGTTTTCGTGCAATATGCAGAAACCCAATTACAATGTATAAAAATTAAATACCCTCTAAAATGATTTCTGAATATGCACCTGGTAAATACTTCAGTGAACAAACATCAACCTTATATCTAATACATTTTACTATTTTATTTTTTTAGTTTATCTGATTTTAACAATTAAAAATTTACTATATTTTTGTCACACTAAATATGATGCGCAGTGTTTTGTAGAAAAAACATTGCACGCGGCGTAACCTAGTTTCAATTATTGCAATTTTAAAATATTTTTAGAGTGGGGGAAAAAATTAAATAAATACCTAAACAAAATTTATTTAAGTTGTCCTTATTTTCTTTCTTTAAAAATGTAAAAAGATTATGGTTAATGTTATTTGTAGTATTTATATTTGTAGTGAATAAAGTAACCTGTTAGAGTCGGATAAGTTGAAGGTTAATTTTATGCAATTTAAGATTTTGATGTAATAAATACGTGGCACAACATGATTATAGTGAATTTATCTATATCGTGGTAGATACACTTTAGTTTGTTCACCAGTCTATGGATTTTACAGAAACCTATTAACTGCCAGATAGGTATAATCAGTGACATCGATCCTTAAGTGTCACTAGGGCAATTGCCCTACCTTAGAATGTGGGTATGATTGGTTGATATTCATCAAGTAAATCGACCATTATAAGTAATTCAAACATTAACGATAGTGTATTAAAGTCCTTATAAGTTTGAAGATTTTGTAATTTATTTTAATTAAAAAAAAAAACGGTATCATGGTAAGATCGCATCACAATACGATAGTTTGCATAGTTGGGACGTATAGAAGTAAAAATGATATCTGACAGTAATTAAAATCACAATTATTAATGCTTTGATACTAATCAATAAATAATGTTTAATTTTAAGATACTGGTAGATTATTCTAAAAGCTACATCAACTCTTATTTTCTTAATTATATCCTGATTAGCAGTTCTTTGATTTATAAGTATAACATATGAATATTAAAGTAATTAATTTTAGTATGAAATTAATATTAATATTGTAATTTTGATGGAGAAATTATTCAAAATTATAAAGTTGTTATATATTTCGTTATTTCTTTGGCAAACGTGTATAAAAATTAAATAGCTTGTAATAAACCAAAAATAAAAATAAAAAACATTAAAATAAAAAGAAAGAAAGATAATAATTACTAAATAATTATACAAATATATAATAATAATGTTAGAATAGATTAGAATATAATCGAAATATATATCAGAATAATAGAATATAATGTGATGGTGTCACGTTTTCATAATCGTGAGAATTATTTTAATAAAATACAGACAGCACATCCGCTGCCTGAGACTGGTGAATTAACAAATAATATTTATTGCCAAATCGGCAATAGGTGTAATTATTATAAAAACCCAAAAGACCTGACCATCGTGGTCAGTCGACTCCAGTGCCTTGTGTCATTCATCAGTCTCAGTACTCGGTTGTCGCTGTCCGGCTTACTGTTTAAAGTAAAGTCTTTGTTTATTCCTTTTCTAACCTATATACTCTTTTCCTCGACATTTCAGAGTACTTGTGTCTTGCACTTCGTCTGCACCTCGTGCTTTGTTATACTCCTTATCTGGTACGCCCAGTATTTGTGTCTTGCACTTCGTCTGCACCTTTAACTCGGCTACCCCGTTCTCTCTCTGAAGTACTTGTGTCTTGCACTTCGTCTGCACCTCGTACTTCATTGTCCTCTCCTATACCCCAAGTATTTGTGTCTTGCACTTCGTCTGCACCTCATACCTAGGTGTTACTCTTATTCTCCCTTCCTATAACAACAGCCTTTCGACACCCACAGCTAACCCGGAGTGTCAGCCGAGCACGGTGACTGCTGTACGACAACACGCACGTGAATACCTAGACAGCAGGCACCACCTCCTCATATTCATCTTCGTACACATAGTCACATTTACACTAATTTCCTACTCTTTACTGTGTTACGACAATAATATAATGGAAATAGGATTGATTTGATCGGGCAATTGTTTTGAATATTAAATTAATTGAATTTATATAATTATTTTCAATCTATTAATTCTCTCATTAATTATTTAATTCTTCTATTTAATTTTTATTAATGGTTTATTACGCAATTGATTGTTGGCGGTTGGGAAGCATAGGTTAAATTATACTTACCTTACGTCCTATGTAAAGCAATAATATTTCAAGTAATCCAATGTTAATTTTTGTATTAAATGCACTACGTATACAAAAATTTATCCATTATGCTTATCATCATTACAAATTTTGTACTTATTTTCAGTTACAAAAAAAAAAAATTAAAAAAATAAATGAATCAATCATCAATAACAAAAATTATACATTAATATTCTACAATACAATTTAATTATCTTTTTATTACTTTTAATATTTAGGCAATTGCCTAAATATTATATAATATATATATATATTATATATATTAATTATATCAGCAAAAATCCAAACAATCCATAATGAATAACCAAACATTTTCACCTAGAAAAATCAGACTTAGCACCCTCCACAATTACCACATACACCAAAAAAAAATAACAACGCACGTTATAAAAAATACCACAAATTTCTAAATTAAATATCATTAAAAAAATCTACTTATAACACTTATATGGAACTTAAAATTCAATAAAAATAATTCTAAAATAATTCTACCATTACCTATGGCTTGTGAATTCCTAGCCTTTCAATTCGGTTGTATAAATCATTTTGTTATAAGAGCTCTAGATGAGCATGATAGATACACATCATTCAATCAAATACAAATATTTATACAATAATTATTTTACATAAGATAATATCCTATTATTACTTGTTTATCACTTTACTTAATTATTACTACAATTTATTTAATATTATATTACTTCTTTTATTATACTACATTAATTATTAATCCATATTATTATTATTATCTTTATAATTATTATTCTATTATTATTATATTCTTTTATTACTCAAAGTAATATTACTCATTAAATCACATATATTATCATGCTACTTATTGTAATTAACTGTTCTTTAATACTTATTACATACAATTATTGTTGTGAGGACACAACATTAAAAAAAACCCAGCACAGAGGGGTCGCGGCACAGTGGTGACGTGGCATAGATGGATCAAGTATAATGATATCTGACAGTGATTAAAATCACTATAAAAAAAAAACGCTTCGATGCAAATCTTTAGATAGTGTTTAATTTTAAAAAATTGGTGGATTATTCCAAAAGCTACATGATCTGCTAGTTCATTATTAATATCCTAATTAAGATAAAGTATGTCGAATGAAAAAGGGATTATTAAAAAATATTATTTCTTATAAAAAAATAATGTTGATCCATACACTTTTAAATATGTCATAGCATTATAAAGTTAAAAATGTAAAAAATAAAATCGAGAATTTTCACATAATAATAGCATTTGGTAGCCATTTTCACCGTGAAGATAAAATAAAGTCCGAAATTTTTTTTTCGCATAATAAAGTAGATTACATTAACTTTAATTTAAGATATAAATAAAAGTGTCAGACTTTCCGGAACATTTTCAAAATTTAAGTTGAAAAAGTAAATTTTTTGTGAAAAAGAAAATTTTTTGTGAAAAAGTTGTCATTTTAAATCCCCCCCTGTGGGCAGGTAAAGGGTCAGATATAAAAAAAATATATACCAAATGATAGGTAAAGACATCATGCATCTATAAAAAAAAAATTATATTGATCCATACATCTTTCAAAAAGTTATAGCATTATAAAGTTAAAAATATAAAAAAGAATTTTTTTACAAAAATCGTATTTTTTTTATAAACTTTGATGTCTGTTTTCACCATGAAGATAAAATAAAGTCCGAAATTTTTTTTTACCATAATAAAGTATATTACATTAGCTTTAATTTAAGATATATATAAAAGTGTCAGACCTTCCGGAACACTTTCAAAATTTAAGTTGAAAAAGTAAATTTTTTGTGAAAAAGTTGTCATTTTAAATCCCCCCCTGTGGGCAGGTAAAGGGTCAGATATAAAAAAAATATATACCAAATGATAGGTAAAGACATCATGCATCTATAAAAAAAAAATTATATTGATCCATACATCTTTCAAAAAGTTATAGCATTATAAAGTTAAAAATATAAAAAAGAATTTTTTTACAAAAATCGAATTTTTTTTATAAACTTTGATGTCTGTTTTCACCATGAAGATAAAATAAAGTCCGAAATTTTTTTTTTGCATAATAAAGAACATTACATTAGCTTCAATTTAAGATATATATAAAAGTGTTAGACCTTCCGGAACATTTTCAAAAGTTAAGTTGAAAAAGCTAATTTTTTGTGAAAAAGTTGTCATTATAAAACCCCCCCTGTGGGCAGGTCTAGGGTCAAATTTATAAAAAAAATTTATCAAATGATAGGTAAAGACATTATGCATCTATATAAAAAAAATTATATTGATTTAGTCATTTTTAAAAAAGTTATACAAGTCTTNCAAAAAAAAAAAAAAAAAAAAAAAAACACATCATAGTAAAACCAATACCTTCTCAGCTTCGGATCGAAGCTAAAAATTGGGGTGGATGTTATAATACATACACCACTCATTATTAAGTAGGTGTATAATATATGAGCTAGGTCAAAATTCAACCTAAACTTGAGGCGACTTATACTGTGCCGAATAATGAAACAAAGTACGAAAATCGATAATTTAAAACGTCCGCAAAACGGTAAACGGTGTTTCACGGGCTTTAATAATATACTTAAAAAATATAAACTACATTGAGTTGAGACGCTAGAAGAACATAAAAAATTTGCAATGAAAACAAACCGTTTTTACCTGTAATGCCTGAAGAGGACACTAAATTAAAGTTTGAATCATGGGGCAAAACACAGGAACATCCATTTGCAATATATGCTGATTTTGAAAGCCTGTTAGTCGAGTCCAACATAAATATGAAAGGTAACACAAATTATACACATGATCATTTTGCAATGAGCTATGGATACATAGTAAAAGCGGCCGACAGTGTACCCATAGAATTATTGCAACAGTTTAATATTCAAACGACGCCTAAAAATATAGAAGAAATAAAAGCAGTGAGCCGGAGGAAGTATCCCTGTGTGCAAATATTCATCTCGGAGATGTTGCAGTGATATTACTTCGAGAAGTGTGATGTTACATTCTAGTGCCTATGTTAGTTGTTGAGAAGTACTTGCGATCCTTAATANTAAATGGCATTTGAATTTTTAATAAAACTTAATTTGTTTATTAGATATAATCATTTAAAGTTTCAAATTTTTGAATTAATATACAGGTATAATACACAAGGGATTACAAATATAGGTAGCTAATTGGTTTTTTATAACATCGATATTAGCAGGTACACAGCATTGTTATTATCAATTGTAGTTAGGCACATTGTTATGAGTTTATAAATACACTAACTGACAATACAGAAAGTATATCTATTGATAATCATAATTGATAATAAACAATCCGTGACTGAGACAGCAATATCATAAAAAAAAAATTTAAAAAGAAAACATATTGTTCAACTTGAAGCTAGGAAAAGAAAACGCGTTGATTTGGACCAAAATGTAGATGAACTAGATGATATATCTACAAAACAACAACAGGTAATTAGTTCGGACCAACCATCAACGTCATCTAATATATATATAATATATCAAAGAATTGTCCTACACATACAAGTGTATATTCTTTTATTAATCGACCACTTTCTCTGTCTAAACAAAAACTTATAGACGAGCAATTAGGAATAATGATTGCAAAAGAATTTCAACCATTAAGCCTCGTAGAAAATATTGAATTTCAAAAATTAATTAATTTATTGAACCCTAGCTATAAATTACCTTAACGAAAAAATTTTTCTAAATAAATTTTGCCACAATTATACGCAAAAGCTAAAGAAAAAGTTAAAACGAATTTAATTAATTCGCATTATATTGCATTTACAACTGATGGGTAGACATCCTTTAATAATGACAGTTTTGTTGCATTAACTATTCATTATATTGACAAAAATGAATGCACTTTAAAGTCTTTTTTACTAAGATATTATTATTTTAAAAAATCGCATACGGCAAATAATTTGTCAATTTTTTTAAATAATTGTTTTAAAGAATGGGAAATAACTGAAAAAGTTAAAATTGCAGTAAGTGACAGCGCCGCTAATATTACAGCTACCATAAATATGAATAAAAATTGGTGTCATATACCTTGCTTAGCTCATAGTATTAATACTATTGCTCAAAGCGGTTTAGATGCAATACTAATTGTCCATAAAAAAGTTAAACGCATAGTTGAACATTTTAAACGTAGTTCTCAAACTTACAGTAAATTAAAAGATATGCAAAAACAAATGGGTTATACGTATTTAAAACTCATTTAAGACATAACTACGAGGTGGAATTCTACGTACTATAAGTCTGAGAGATGTATTCGAATGAAAGAATCAATAATATCTACAGTAGCAATTTTAGGTAATATTTAGAATACATCTTATGAAGACTGTGATATAATGCAATACTACTGTGATATTTTTAAGCCCTTTAAAGAAATTACTATTGAATTGAGTAGTGAAAGAGGTGTGTCAATATTCAAAGTATTAATTTTAACAAATGTATTATTGTGTCATATTAAAGATAAATTTAACGATATTAAGTTACCCAAAGTAAGTCATACAATGCATGCCAAAATTATCACCAAAGCCGAAAAAAAATGTCAAGGTATTGAAGATCAAGCAATTCTTACCGAAGCTACTCTTTTAGATCCACGCTTTAAAAAAAAAGGTTTTGTTAATCATTTTACATATCAACGTACTTATGACAAGATTGTACAACGAGTAGCTGGATTTATTTTGTCAAAGCAACAGAAAGAAATACATCAAACAAAAATACAGGTAGCTAATTGCNAGGGATTACAAATACAGGTAGCTAATTGGTTTTTTATGATATTGCTATCACAGTCACGGATTGTTTATTATCAATTATGACTATCAATAGATATACTTTTTGTATTGTCAGTTAGTGTATTTATAAACTCACATCAATGTACCTTACTATCACTGATAATAACAATGCTGTGTACCTGCTAATATCGATGTCATAAAAAATCAATTAGCTACCTGTATTTGTAATCCCTTGTATATTAACTCAAAAATTTGAAACTTTAAATGATTATATCTAATAAACAAATTAAGTTTTATTAAAAATTCAAATAACATTTATTATTGAATTAAAAACTCAAACATTTTATTAAATTAAAAATATGTGTTACCATTTAAAAAATAAAGTTGACACCCTTACCAGGCATAAGGGATGAACTTAAAAAGTATTACATAGTTAATAATTTAAGAATAATGTGTAACTAAAGATAATAATAAAAAAAAATGTTTAAATTATTATTATTCTGTAAGTAATTGAGTGGGTTATGACAAAAAAATCACTTTGTATATAATTAAAAAAAAAACAGTATGTTATTAAACATATTGGTTAATAATATAATAGTTTAAACTGTTATGATTGGTTAATTATACCTCATATTTGTTAAGCCCAAATAATTCGAATTAGGTATACTTTATTTTTCATTTGTCTGGTCGATTATAATACAAATATATTTGTATATATAAAAAACGGTAGCACAGTGGGGTCGCGGCATATTGGAGACATTACATAGTTAGGTCCAGTATAGATTTAATCTGAAAGTGATTAAAATCACTATCATAAGAAACGCTTCGATGCAAATCTGTAGATAGTGTTTCATTTTAATAATTAATGGATAATTGCAAAAGCAACATCAACTTCTATTAAAATAAAATACAAAACCCATAATTATCATACAAAAATAGTATATTTTTCAATATGGTAGCCATTTGCGTATAGAAGATAGATCGTCGGGACAAATTTTTTTTTTTCATTTTGTAGTACATAAAATAAGCTTTAATTTGATATATGTTTAAAGGACGCAGTATATCCGGAACATTTTCAAAAATTAAGTTGAAAAAGTTAGTTTTTGTAAAATAGTTACTAATTTAAATCACCCCCAATGTGCAGGTTAAGTGATAGATTTTCAAAAAAATGATATCAAATGAAAGGTAAATATCTAAGGTTTTAGTATAAAAAAAAATTATGTTGATTTGTTGATTTTTCAAAAAGTTATGGAAGTTTTAAGAAAAAAAAGTGAAAAAATTTCGAAAATTAGCGATTTTTAAATGTGTAATTTTTTTGGATATTTCCCCCATTT
>NW_026099573.1:3392052-3393273 GCF_025091365.1 Daktulosphaira vitifoliae | reverse complement strand
AAAAAAAAAAAAAAAAAAAAAAAAACACATCATAGTAAAATTAATACCTTCTCCGCTTCGCATCGAAGCTAAAAAATTATTTTTAAGGGTTTATGTTATAAGTAGTAGTTTAGCGGCTCTTGCTAAAAATTTGCGCGCCGCTGACATAAAATTATTCGGAGAAACCGCAAAAGCGTTTTCAGCAGACGGCGACATTGATTTAGTGACCCGTAAAGGAGTGTACCCATATTCATACACCTTCAGTTGAGATGTACTCGAAGAAAAACAATTGCCGTCAAAAGCCGATTTTTATAATGAACTGTCAGAAACACATATTGATGATGCCGAATACAAACTTGCGCAAAACGTTTGGCAACATTTCAATTGTAAATTTAAAACAGGCAATGGCAAACGGATTAAAAGTAGAAAAGGTAATTCATAAAATTATATTTTAAAAATATAATAATAACATTTCATTAAATTACAGGTGCATAAGGTGTTACAATTTAAGCAGTCGGCATGGCTATCAAAATATATACAACTAAATACAGAGATGAGACAGAAAGCAAAAAATTATTTCGAAAAAGACTTTTTCAAATTAATGAACAACGCTGTTTTTTTGTTTTAAAATAAAATAAAATATATAAACATAATTTTAATGAGATTTCGTTTATTAACAGGCAAAATGATGGAACGTGTACAATTTAGAACGCAAATGGAATTGGTCAATAATACTAAACGAGCGGCTAAATTAATTAAAAAGTATAATTTCAAACATTGTACAACGTACAGTGAAAATTTATCGTTGTTTGTATTGGAAAAGAAAATTATCGATTTTTGTAAACCAGTATACGTAGGTTTCGCAATTTTAGAAATTAGTAAAACTCTCGTATACGATTTCCATTATAACGTAATATTTCAAATAATGAAGAAATATTTCAAAGACCGTGCTCGACTATTATACGGTAACACAGGTAGATTAATAAATATTTTTATTAAACAAATTTAATTATTTTAGCTTCGATGCGAAGCGGAGAAGGTATTAATTTTACTATGATGTGTTTTTTTTTTTTATGTCTGTTGCCACTTTTTCTCAGCTCTCACTGGACCGATTTCTTTCAAAAATACGTCAAAAGATCACAAATAGTATCTAGTTGAAGACATTACCCTTAAAAATTGAAAAAAATTCCCTCGTTCCCCGCAAATGGGGGAAATATCCAAAAAAATTACAAATTTAAAAAT
>NW_026099573.1:3370143-3391371 GCF_025091365.1 Daktulosphaira vitifoliae | reverse complement strand
AAAAAAAAAATTTGTCCCGACGATCTATCTTCTATACGCAAATGGCTACCATATTGAAAAATATACTATTTTTGTATGATAATTATGGGTTTTGTATTTTATTTTAATAGAAGTTGATGTTGCTTTTGCAATTATCCATCAATTTTTTAAAATTAAACACTATCTACAGATTTGCATCGAAGCGTTTCTTATGATAGTGATTTTAATCACTGTCAGATTAAATCTATACGGGAACCTACTATGCAATATCTCCACTATGCCGCGACCCCACTGTGCTACCGTTTTTTATTTTATGATTTTATTGTTTAGATTCATTAGTATACTTTATCGTGGGTGATGACTTACGCTGTGGCAAAGAAAAATCCTGATCTAATGGCCTGGCTTGACACTTCAGGTTTGCCGAGCAGTCACCCGTGTTATTCAAACGCTAACAAGAAAGTGCCTGGTTTGTGGAGTGACGAAGCGCTGGGGAAATCTATATTGGAGTTTATTAGTCTCAGACCGAAATGTTATGGTTTTGACTTGGAGGGAAAAGTAAAAATTAAGGCGAAAATGATACGTGGTCACGTTGTGAAAAATCATCTTACAGTCGAAGACCTGAAATGGTGTTTGTATGCTGAAGAGGAGTCTGCAGTGAACGAAGCTCATGCAGCAGTGACTACATATGGTACGATGGTTGTAAAAACATTCATAAAAGAGCTGTAGACCCTTATTGTCCTGTTGTAAAGTACCGTACAGAGAGAATGTGTCAATCAGATCATTTCAATATCAAATATACACCATTATGATTATGAAAATGACATTAAAACGTTCGGATGATAAGCGGTTTATATCAAAAGACCGTATTACTACCTACGCTTACGATCATTATAAACTACAGTACGTATACCATTATTATGCTAATAATATTATTATTAAGTATATTAAATAGTATTATTTTTTAGGAATGAAGACAGCATTGAAACTCAAGATTTGTAATTGCAACTTATAAACTAATGTAAAAATAATAAACAGATTACAAAAATGTATTATTTATTAGTAAACAATATTATTATTATGTACAAAAAATTATTGTTGAAATTATATTAAATAAAAAAATACAGATTATCCACTAGTCAACTTCTCATTTAGACCATTTCCCAATAAAAAATAATTGGTCCCCATTTAACTTTCACAATGTACCCCTAACATAAACCCTTAAAAATAATTTTTTTTTATAATAAACATAATATTTAGTATGATTTATAAAAATAAATCAAATTTTAATCTGTAATTTTGTGAACAAATTTAACGAAAAAAAAACCCAGCACAGTGGGGTGCGCGGCACAGTGGGGTCGTGGCACAGTGGGGTCGTGGCACAGTGGAGTCGTGGCATAGTTGGGTCCAGTATAGATGATATCTGACAGTGATTAAAATCACTATCATAAAAAACGCTTCGATGCAAATCTNAGTCAGTTTATTCCCCTAATAAAATATTTTAAAATAAAATAAAATACAAAACCTAAAAAAAATTGTTAAAATAGCATATTTTTGAATATGGTAGCCATTTGCGCATAGAAGATAGGTCGTCGGGACAAATTTTTTTATTTCATTTTGTAGTACATAAAATAAGCTTTAATTTGATATATGTTTAAAGGACGCAGTCTTTCCGGAACATTTTCAAAAATTAANCGCAGTATTTCCGGAACATTTTCAAAAATTAAGTTGAAAAAGTTAGTTTTTGTAAAAAAGTTGCTATTTTAAATCCCCCCCAATGAGCAGGTTAAGTGTTAGATTTTCAAAAAAATGATATTAAATGAAAGGGAAACATCTAAGGTTTTAGTATAAAAAAAAATTATGTTGATTTGTTTATTTTTGAAAAAGTTATGGAAGTTTTAAGAAAAAAAAGTGAAAAAAATGACAAAATTTACCGATTTTTAACATTTTTTTTTTCAAATTAAAGTATATTACATAAGCTTCAATTTAAGATATATATAAAAGTGTCAGACCTTCCGGACCACTTTCAAAAGTTAAGTTGAAAAAGTTCTACTTTCTATATGCATTTTTTATATTTGAAGCCCCCTGTATATTGGGAAATAGTCTAATTTAAAAAAAAGTATGTCGAATGAAAGATGTATATAAATACTACTTCTCATGAAAAAATTGTATTGATCCATACATTTTTTAAAAAGTTATAGCCTTTTGAAGTAAAAAATTTAAAATATAAAATCGAGAAATTTCACACAAAAATAGTATTCGTTAGCCATTTTCATTACGAAGACAAGTCCAGTGGTCAATTTTTTTTTTTCAAATTAATGTACATTACATTGCCTTTAATGTAAGATATATAAAAAAGTATCAGACCTTCTGGAACATTTTCAAAAGTTAATTTTTTGTGAAAAAGTTGTCATTTTAAATCCCCCCTGTGGGCAGATAAAGGGTCAAATTTACAAAAAAAAAATACCAAATGATAGGTAAAGACATCAAGCATCTATAAAAAAAAAAATTATATTGATATGTTCATTTTTGAAAAAGTTACGGCAGTTTTTAGTAAACAAAATTTAAAAAACGGTAGCACAGTGGGGTCGCGGCATAGTGGAGACATTGCATAGTAGGGTCCAGTATAGATTTAATCTGACAGTGATTAAAATCACTATCATAAGAAACGCTTCGATGCAAATCTGTAGATAGTGTTTAATTTTAAAAAATTGATGGATAATTGCAAAAGCAACATCAACTTCTATTAAAATAAAATACAAAACCCATAATTATCATACAAAAATAGTATATTTTTCAATATGGTAGCCATTTGCGTATAGAAGATAGATCGTCGGGACAAATTTTTTTTTTTCATTTTGTAGTACATAAAATAAGCTTTAATTTTATATATGTTTAAAGGACGCAGTATTTCCGGAACATTTTCAAAAGTTCAGTTGAAAAAGATCTATGTTTTTTACAATATTTTAAGTTTTGAACGCCCCCTATATAAGGGGAAATTGTCCAATTTTAATAAAAAGTATGTCAAATGAAAGATGTACTTATAATGTATTTAGAAAAAAAAAATTTGTGCTGATATATACATTTTTCAAAAAGTTATAGCATTTTTAAGTTGAAAATTTAAAATCGAAAATCGAAAATTTTAACACAAAAATAGTGTTTTTTTAACTACGGCAGCCGTTTAAATGTAGAAAAAAAAGTGTCGGGACAAATTTTTTTTTTTCATTTTGTAGTACATAAAATAAGCTTTAATTTGATATATGTTTAAAGGACGCAGTATTTCCGGAACATTTTCAAAAATTAAGTTGAAAAAATTAATTTTTGTAAAAAAGTTGCCATTTTAAATCCCCCCCAATGAGCAGGTTAAGTGATAGATTTTCAAAAAAATGATATCAAATGAAAGGTAAATATCTAAGGTTTTAGTATAAAAAAAAATTATGTTGATTTGTTGATTTTTCAAAAAGTTATGGAAGTTTTAAGAAAAAAAAGTGAAAAAATTTCGAAAATTAGCGATTTTTAAATTTGTAATTTTTTTGGATATTTCCCCCATTTGCGGGGAACGAGGGAATTTTTTTCAATTTTTAAGGGTAATGTCTTCAACTAGATACGATTTGTGATCTTTTGACGTATTTTTGAAAGAAATCGGTCCTATGAGAGCTGAGAAAAAGTAGTGACAGACACAAAAAAAAAATAAAATAAAATAAAATAAATAAACACATCATGGTAAAATTAATATCTTCTCAGCTTCGCATCGAAGCTAAAAATAGATACCTTACCACTAAATAAATAAATAACCGTATTTTTTAGACAAGTACAGAATAATATAACATCACTTAAAATTCAACTTGACTATTATTTTCTTATTTTAATCAGATATTTTTACTATTTATGCGCTGTTAAACTTATTAATGTATGATGTTTAATATTATATTATAATAAATACAATATTAATTTTTTTAAATTTATAAAATTTATAACATTTTTCTCACTCCATAAGTTATAGTATCAAATCAGGAGAAAATATTGAATTTACTAGGATGATTTTTTTATTATATGTTTTGTTTACATTTTTTGAATTCTTAAGAATCGAAAAAGAAAAAAATTTCTATCTAGAAAATATTTTTTAAGACGTACAAAAATTGATGTTGCCAATTAGGTTATGACATTTTCAGAAAAATGCTAAGAACAAAATGATTAGGAAATTTTACTGACAAACAAAATTATTTCCAGTCATAAGGGTACTACAGTAACAGAACCAGTTAATTTAACAGACATAAAAAAAAAAAAACACATCATAGTAAAATTAAAAAAAATTATCTTTAAAAATATTTATATTATTCATTTAACGAAAATAAATAATCATACAACAATTTTACATAATAGTTATAATCGTTATTGTTGAAAGGTCTGACAGAACGCCGTATTATATTTTGTATATCATTAAAATTTTGCCAAATATGTAAGCGTTTGAGACAGTATACACACCTTTTGAAGTCACATACTTCAAGCAGAGTGCTTTCATGGCTGAATACCTCTTTATGTGTTGTGGCGGTTTCAATAGGACGGTCCATTACCTCTATCATTACTGCACATTAACTATTACTCGTGTTACACACAAAAATGTGAGTTGACCCAGCTCTTCTGTCCATTACCATTCAAATGTTAACCTTTTTGTTGTTGGCCCATACTTAATTTCTTTTCCACCTATTTAACAGGAGTTTAACCTCCTCATAAGTGTAACAGAAGAAATTTCCGATGATTCAATTCTGTGAGTCGACCCAACAAATTTGTTAAAGGTCTAAACAAATGACGTCTATAATACAACGTGAGAACACTACTCGCGAGTTCACGATTCAATGTTATATTATAGACGTCATTGTATAGCCGTCTAACAAATCTGGCAGAATCGTTGTTCTTATATAACATATGCATTTCTATTACTTCCAACTCCTATGAATGCAGCGAAAATGAATTTCATTTTATTTTAAAATATCTTACAATGGGAATACACTGACTTTCATGAATATTATATAATTTTATTGACATAGAATAAAGTTTATAGGACATAAGACGTTAAACTTATTTAAATTTTTTTGCTTTTTTAAAGTCGAAAAAGTAACTTAAAAATTTGAATGAGTTTAAATTGTTAATTTTATCACCTGACGAAAGCGACAGACAGTTACCGAATCGGTAACACTTGTCTATCAAGCCTAGGGTTCGAGGTTCGAATCCGCCTGTGGCAAATAGTATTTTGCATTTTTTTTTTGTTAGAAAAAAATTTTTAAATCATTTGATTTTTATCTCGTTTAGATTTAATAACTTCAATAAATATCAAGGTTCCCACCATTGTAGTCACCCCTCGTAAGATGAAATTTCTTATTTATCTTAATATTATTTTATTATGTGGTTTTATTGTGGCTACGATTTATTTTCCCAACCTTCACTTGATCTACTTTTTAGCTTCGATGCGAAGCTGAGAAGGTATTGGTTTTACTATGATGTGTTTTTTTTTTTTTGTGTGTCTGTTACCACTTTTTCTCAGCTCTCACCGGACCAATTTCTTTCAATGATACGTCAAAAGATCACAAATTTTTTTTTAATAGATGCATAATGTTATTATTTTTTATTTGGTGTATTTTTTTAATAAATCTGACCCTAAACCTGCCACAGAGGAGGATTTAAAATGACAACTTTTTCACAAAAAATTAACTTTTTTAACTTGACCTTTGAAAATGTTCCGGAAAGTCTGACACTTATATATATATTTTCATTCGACATACTTTATCTTAATTATAATATTAATAAGGAACTAGAAGATCATGTAGCTTTTGGAATAATCCACCAATTTTTTAAAATTAAACACTATCTAAAGATTTGCATCGAAGCGTTTTTTTTTTTATAAAGATTTTAATCACTGTCAGATATCATTATACTTGATTTAACTATGCCACGTCACCACTGTGCTGGGTTTTTTTTTCAAATGATTACAATTTGTATTTAGTTGAAGATATTACCCTTAAAAATTGAAAAAAAATCCCTTATTCAAATAAAAAGTAGCTTAACCAGCTTTTCCCATCTATAATATTCCAAATTTTTTTGTAACATGTTGCTATATAAATCATAAATCTAAAAAAAATTATTTTTAGTTTCACCTAATTTTAACGATGAATTTTTACAATTATTATCATATTTTATAATACGCTCAATTGAGTAAATCTTTTTAACAACTTTTTTTTTATTGGTTCTTTTAGTTAAAGTAAATAATTAAAATTAATTCAGTTCTGCATATTTCAATTGTAGAATCTTTTTAAACGCCAAAAGTTACTTAGAAATGATTACAATGATTTATATTTAAGTGATCTATTACGATAAAAATGCAAAAAAAAAGATTTTCTAATAAATTTACTTTAAATAGTAATTATAAAATTTACTGAATGCATATTAATCTTAACAGTTTCATTTTTTTCTATTTAATGATGTCAATTTCAAACTTGTAAGTTGAGCTAAAAGTCATAGTCATATATACATATATTTTTTTATTATAAACTTTCATTTTAGAGGACGAAAAAAAGTAGGTTAGAAATTATTACTTTTAATATATTAATAATAAGAATGAATAATAATTTGAAAATAATTAATTATAAAAATTATATAATAAATTTACAAACTAATTTTTGACAATACATTTATTTATTGTATTATTTTTTATTTATTTGGAATAATCAGATATAATATCATACTTCAGTAGTTATGCACAAATAAGTTAAACAGTAGGATCAACATTCATATTGATGAAGTGGCCCAAGAAATTATGTTTTGTGTTTCCTTTTACCATTGTGTTTTTTAAAGATTCCTGAACAAGAAAAATAAGAAGATAAAATAAAAAATGTTGATAAAAACAAATACCTAAGTGTTATTAATGTTTTATTAGCAACTATTAATTAAATAGCTCCTATTCATTGGATTTTTGTTTAAGTTTAATAAAAAGGTATTACCATAAAGAAATATTAGATAAAATTTCAAATAAATAAAAGAAATTTTTCAAAAAGTATAACCAGTTAAAAATAAAAATAGTAATTTTATAAGAAATTTCCCTGTGGATAAGGGATAAGAATATTTTCACAGCCCCTCTGCCAGTCGTAAGAGGCGACTAATGAGGTTGCGTCAGGACTACAGTCAGCGTAAAATTTTTGTAAAATACCATGAGGTTTCCTGAACAAAACTTAGTCGAATTATTCTACCTCGGATGTACGCAGGGACAACAGAAAGAAGTTAAAAACGGAGAAGGTCTAAGGAATAAAGTATTTGATATCAGCCGGACAACTTGTGCAATAGTTGTTTCACTAGTCATGTGTACAGGTCTACCTAACGCTTTTAGTGTCAACGGTGTAGGGACATCATCACTTAACTCTAGGCTGGACTCTTGCATAAGGGAAAAAGATAGATACAAAGTAACAATAGGTACTTGGAATGTTGGAACATTAACTGGTAGAAGTGGAGAATTAGTAGAAGTATTGAAGAGGAGAAAAGATAACATTTGTTATGTGCATGAAACTAAGTGGAAAGGAGAAAAATCAAGGGAAATAGGTGAGGGTTAATAGTACAAAGAATGGTGTAGGGATAATAATAGATGAGGAGATGAAAAGTAAAGTAGTAGTAATAGCTGGAAAAAGTGACAGAATTATGGTCGTAAAATTGATGTTCGAAGAAAAAGTGCTGAATGTAATAAGTGCCTATGCACCACAAGTGGTAAAGTTATACCGGGCAAGAGTGTAAATACACAACATAGACTGATGGTATTGGAGTTGTGGTGTACCGGAAAGAGAATAAATAAAAATAGAAGAAACATAGGGAGAATCGAAGATCTGGAGGTGGAAATTGAAAGGGGAAAATGAAAAAGAGTTTGTAAAGACGGTAAAAGAGAGGACGGTGTGGAATTTCGAGGGAGATATAAATGATGTGTTGAATAGATTTGATAGTTGTGTAAAGAATATTGCAAAGGAGATTGAAACAAGGAAACCTGGTGGTGGGATGAGGACGTCCAAAAAATCATAGAAAGAAAGAAAAAGCAATTTAAAGTATGGCAGAAGAGCAAAAGGAGAGATGATTGGATGGAGCATAAACGCTTGTGCAAAGAAGCCAAGTGTGCACTAAGGCGAAGTTAAGGAGGTATGATAAGTTGTATGATAGGCTAGGAACAAAGGAATGCAAGAAAGAAATCTATAGACTTGCAAAGATAAGAGAGAAAAGGTCTAAAGATTATCATTATATAAGGTGTATAAAAAGTGTTGATAATAAAGTACTCTCGAGTAATGATGATGTGAAAAAAAGGTGGAAAGAGTATTTTGAAAAATTATTGAATGAGGAGTACCCAAAAGAGACATTAGAGGATATTTTGTGGAATGACTGGTAGTGAGAATTAATACTTCATATTAAAATGAAATTTCAAAATTATGTTTCTCAAAAATCATGTATAAGAATAATTTGTTTCTCAAAAAAATGCATGATTTTTTTAAATAATATATTTTTTTTTGAGGAAGATTCATAAAAATTGGATGAGTCTACTTTATTCTTCTCCCGAGGAAAAACTAATTAAATCTTAAAAATAACGCACTATGTAACAATTCGTAAATTTTATAGTATCAGAGAAAATCAATATCAGTGTCTTAAACGGTCCCTAATCCCGTATTATCACAATTTTATAAGTGATATTATTTGGAGCGATTTAACACGCTTATATTAGTTTCACCTGTATGTATATTTCTATGTTTGTAACTCTCCACGCGACACGTGTTATTATTCTCGCATATCCTGTCGTCTATGTCCTTAAGACTAGACTCTCGTAACGCATTCACTACACGCCGGCAACACTATTCCTGTATAATTTTATTATTGGTTTTCGTACACGTACACGTGTGCGTATCGTCAATATTATATATATATATAATATTGACAACACGCATATATACATACTTAAACAAATTTTTATTGTGACACGGCCTCGCCACTCGTGCCACCTTTATCAGCCGTCGCCCTACTATAAATATTTTTGTTAGACTGACCAATGCCGCGTGCCATACGCCACGGTGCAAAGTTCTGTAAGTGCCGCACGCCCGACGACGACCCGCCGTAAATGATACGTGAGTCTTCTTCCCGTTGTTAAAGTGACAACGTCAATGATGTACTCCGGACGTGCCACACGATCGAACTCGACGAACCGATTCGCACCGTCACCATCAACGCTGCTAACCGTTTGTTTTTTAAATAACCTGTTGTTGTTGATAATAAACGGTTCACGGTTCTCTACCCTCAAAACCAGTGTAGACTATATTATTGCGACGTAAGTCGTGCCAACTGGCTCCCCAGTAAGGATGTAACCAGTCTTACAGTGGATCAAGATAAAAAAACCATTTGCTTTTTTTTGCTTCACCTTCATTTGTTTTTTTTAAAATTTTATTTTTCAAATAAAACAGCTAGGTTTCCTTCACATTCCCTTGTCTCCGAGTTATTTCAATCACACAGTTCGACAGCAGTGAATTCCTCACCCGGTTATCATAAATTGTCAATAGCGCAACAATTATAGATTTCCACTTCGTTAGTTATTTTTTTAAATATTAAAACAAGTAGATTAATCAGTTGTTTGTCTTTATAATCTTTAACGCGCGCATGAGGCGCCGCCGCTGATACACTTAAAATTGCAACGACAGCGATAGACAAATAGTGTACAATACACTCCATATCAACGCGTTCGTTATAGCATTTAACAACTGGGTCCCATAAAACTTTTTGTATTATTAATTACGTAGTAATTAATTACGGATAACGGGAAATCAGGGTTCGATTTCGGAGGGGAAGTCTGAGAAACGGCTACCACATCCAAGGAAGGCTGAAGGCGCGCAAAATACCCACTTCCGGCACATGTAGGTAGTGACAAAAAATGACGATACAGGACTAATACGAGGTCCACAAAATACGGCTCTACCTTGTGTATGATACATTTTTGTACTTGAGTTGCTTTACATGTATATATATATTCTAATTTCTATTAAAATTTATATATTAACACGCTTTATTTTCATTAAGAGATATTTTGTGATATGAGGACAGCTAATGTAAGCGTTGAGGATGCGAGAGATCGTGTCAAGTAGAACTTTAGTATAAGGTATCGGCGTTTGATCAGGGCGAGAGAGCAGGTTCGTAGGCGTCGTTATCAAATGACTGCAGCTCTTCAGAAGTGGGTAACTTGACTACTGGAAAGTATACTGTTACAGGAAGCAAGTTGTCCAATAAGACAACAAGAACATTAAAGAAAACTAGAGAAAACTCAGTTAAAAGAACTGCAGGACTCTCAAGCGAGGAATTAGAGAAAAGTAGGCTCTATATGAAAAATTATATAGCCATGCACTCAAAGGAGGCCAGAGAAGCTCGTTTACAGCAAGTGCGTCAGCACATGGCTGAGATCCGAGCCCTGGAATCTGAACTAGACAAAGAATCTCGTTTGCAGCATTTGCGTTAGCATGTGACTGAAAGCCGAGCCTTAGAATCGGAAGATCTGTTCGTGGTATATAGCGCCGGCATATTGATAACAGGTGAACAATCATTCGGAGTGATGCATTACAATGGCAAATATTACTTCACATGAAATTATCACTTCTCAACAGAAATTAACTGATCAAATAATTTCAAAAGACATCAGTGATGGCACCGATTGATGTAATGCAACCCAATGTGGAAGATGAATTACAGGTTTCACAGAATCTCATTGAGATCACTCGTAAAACGAAAGACAATATCGTTAATTTTGGCCATAAACTGAAAGCAGAAGAATTTGCCTGGTACTTCTTATTTCCTTATAGAAAGTGCAGTTTTAAAGAGCAAAGACCCGTAAATATTACAGCATTAGACTATTTTCAATTTAGAATTTTGGGAAGTGATACAATATTTCAACGCAACGACTATCTCTTTTACGCCTTATCCTTTTTTGAATATTATCGTATCAAAAGCACTATATCAGCATGTAGTAAGAAAATCGTTAATCAAGAAGGAGTAGTTGAAAACGTCTCTCTGTATGTGAAAAAATTGAGAGGTTCTGCAGCTTAGTGGAGATCAGCCTTGAACGAACTAATAGTCAAATCAGATGTTGGGAGCTCCAACCTACTTAGTAACATTTAGCTCTCAACTGATTAGATCAACAAAGAGCTTTATTATTAATAGTTGATGGTAGACTTGATATTTATCCTAATACGTTCGACATTTATAAGACTCAAAGACTTATCGAAAAGTACCCAGTAATTTTGAGTCGACATTTCATGTTTAGAGTAAATGCGCCAATGACATTTATCAAAAACAATGATGACATATTTGGCAGCAAAGTGAAAGACCATTAGTGGCGTATTGAGTTCCAGAATTGGGGCAGTCCTCACCTTCATATGGTTTTGAATTGAAAATCATCCAGAGTTTAACTCGAAAGAAGAGAAACTTCTTCTCGATATTAACTGTTGCTGTAGAATACCTACAGAAGAAGAAGATCCAGAGCTTCACGATCTAGCTTTTTTTTTTTTTACGCAGTCTGCATTATTATGGGCCACCCTGGAACTGTCGTTAGGCATTATTTCAGGGCGGCATCACGAGCTAGTTAAGAAATGTCAAATTCATCGGCATACATATACTTGTACAAAAAATAATACCTCTGTCAGATGCCGATTTAACTTTCCACATCAAGAATATAACAAAACACGAACTGAATCACATTTATCAGATGAATTTCTTTGTAATGAAGGTAGAATTTGTTTACTTAAGCGTCGATTGGAAGATGCGTGGTAAATAATTACCACGCAGAGTTATTAAGATTATGGACAGGTAACATGGATATTCAGCCGTGCGGATCAAACGAAGCGATAGCGTACTATATAGCAAAATATCTATCGAAAGCAAAACCTGAAGGCGTAGATTCTGAAATTGCACAAGCAATACAGCAAAATCAACGTAAAGAGACTGATATTTCACACAAACTGTTCAGGATATATATGAAGATTCTTCATGAACGACAAGTATCGGCTGCAGAATGTGCGTATCGACTTTGTCATATCCCATTACGAGAAAACTCGCGAAGCTGCATTTTTCTGAACACAAGAAAGCGAGAACAGCATTATAGAGTATTGAAATTCGACAAAAGTGAACACGCAACTTGCTATTGTAGCAATATCTTTGAAAGAGATAAAAAACGTCCGTTACAATATCCTGACTACGATTTTGCGATCATGAGACTTACAGATTTTGCAATGTTGTTTGAACCATTTTATTCGAAAATAAAGTTTAAAAAAACACGCTTTTAAAGCACATCGAACTAAAAAGTTAAAAATAATTTATAAAATAAGCTTAAAACAATAATGAATGAAAAATACTAGTATTATTTTAAAAATTATTTTAAACTTTTTAGTTCGATGTTCTATAACAGGCATTTTTAACAACAACCTTTTTAAGTTTACGGGCCATTTGTCATTTCAGCAAAACTTAGACGGGCCGCATATCTATGAAAATTCACATTTTGAAAATTTTTTAATAATCTAACTTAAATCTACCCATATTATAAACATTATTAAATGTGTTATCTATCTAACATCTACCTTTATTGTAAACATTATCAAAAACCTACTTAGATTGTAAACATTACCAAATATGGTCATAAACGAGCGGGATTAAAGGTGATAGAAAACATTGATACTATAAATAAATATAAACACTAACATTTGCCTACTATTAATTGATGCGTCCTTTGCACACTTGAGTCAGTTAGTTTCCTGCTTATAATGTGAAAGCGACTATATTCCAGTGAAAGTGATATTTAAGTGCATTGAATTATTGGTAATAAAAATAATTTTTTTTAGCTCTGTGATAAATACTCTAATAAAAATGTCTGAAATTTCCGAATAAAATCGTCATTTTCAGGACATTTGGATGTATAAATACTTTTTCATTCAATTCGACGAGAAACCAACTTGTTTTATTTGTCGTGAATCTGTGGCTGTTTATAAAGAATTTAATATTCAGAGGCATTATGAAACCAAACACAAATCAAAATATGAAAGTATTAAAGATAAGGCTCGCGAATCTAAATTGGAGTTATCAAAAAAAAATTCGCGGACGAGACAAGCGCTGTCAAAAGTATGTTTTCGCGACAAGTAAAAGGAAAGGACGATATCGTTACAGCAAGTTATAAGATTGCAAATCTTATTGCGAAATACCAACAAGCGCTTAATAGTGGCGAGTTTATTAAAAAGGGCATCATCGCAGCTATTGAAGAAATCGCTCCTGAGAAATGCTCTGCGTTCAAAGAAATAAGTCTATCTCGGCCCACCATTACTCGTCGCATAGAAGACATTGGTAAAAATTTACAAGATCAGTTGCAAACAAAAGCAGAACAGTTTTCTTTTTTTTCCTTGGCTTTGGACGAAAGCACGGACAATCGTGATACAGCGCAATTACTCATTTTTGTGCGGGGAATAGATCGAGAATTTACAATAACTGAAGAGCTTGCATCTTTACAGAGTATGAAAGACCGCACATCTGCAGATGACATTTTTGAAGAAGTTTTGCAGTGCATAACAAAGTTGAATTTAAATTGGAAAAATCTTTGCGGACTAACAACAGATGGTGCACCAAGCATGATTGGTTCAAAAAATGGATTAGTCACAAAAATTTTGCATCAAATGGCCACTCAAAATTTAGAACAGCCATTGCCTGTTCATTGCATTATTCACCAGCAGGCGTTATGTTGCAAAGTACTCGAAATGGACCACGTCATGAATGTTGTTAGAGACATTGTGAACTTTATTCGTTCCCGTGGCTTGAATCATAGGCAATTCCAAGCATTTTTGGAAGAAGTCGGGAGTGAATTGNGCATTTTTGGAAGAAGTCGGTAGTGAATTTTCCGATGTTCTTTACCACAACCAGGTACGTTGGTTAAGCCGAGCCCAAGTATTATCACGCTTTTTTAATCTTCTTGCTGAGATAGAGATTTTTATGACGGAGAAAGGAAAAACATTCGTTCAACTTTCTGATTCATTGTGGCTTTGGGACTTAGCCTTTTTGACCGACATATCTAGTCACTGCAATGATTTAAATTTAAAACTACAGACACAGGGCAAATTCATATTTAAACTCTTAAATGACGTGTCCGCTTTTGAGCTGAAACTAAATCTATTTAGTAGACAAATTGAAAATAACAATTTTATACACTTTAATTGCTGTAAAAAAATACAAGAAAAGAATTTTTTTAATTTTTCAATTGTAAAATTTGTAGACTTGTTGGAAAAATTAAAAACGGATTTTCATACACGGTTTAAAAAACTTAAAGAACAAAGTATGTTGTTTCGATTGATTGAAAATCCTTTTCAGATGGATGAAGCTGTAGTTCAGGAAAATTTTCAAATGGAAATAATAGAACTGAAAACTAATACTTTACAAAAGGACTTGTACGAAGAAAATCGAAAGAATTTACCAAATTTTTACAAAAATCTTGACGATGATAATTTTCCTGAATTAAAAAAACTGGCTCAACGTGTTTTTTCAATGTTTGGATCGACATATCTGTGTGAACAAACATTTTCAAGGATAAAATGTATCAAAAGCAAAGAAAGATCTCACCTTACAGATGATCATCTTCATTACTTACTAAGGGCTGCCACTACAAAATTTGAATTTGACATCAAGAAGTTGTCACTACAAAAACAACGTCAAGTTTCACACTGATTTTAACTTTGTATTTGAATTTTTTTCTGACATATTTAAAATAAAGCATTTATCAAATTTTTCTGTTTTATTCAAATTCTATATTAAACTATGGGCCGCATAGAACAGTGTCGCGGACCGCACGTTGGTCACGCCTGTTCTATAAAAATGTGTTTTTTTAGTTTTTTTAAACTAAATTTTTAATTTCAAACATATATCAAGATTTTCCAGTACAATAATATTCTGTAAAAAATAAAATAAATTACGATAAAAAAAAAAGTTACATAGCACATTATTTCTGCTTTAATTTATGTGTTAATAAATATTATTTTAAAAAAGAAGTTCTTTGAACAAATATTATGTATTTATATAGTATTATTTGATATTCCTTTCCCGAGTTTTTGATTAAATAAATTCTTTTTCACTTAGTAAAAATTGTTAGCAATTAAAAGACACGCGCGCGGTGTATTGACATTTCCAACTGAGCGGGCTAGTTAATTTAACTCTAAATTTATAAAAGAATTTCATAAATAAGAAACTACTTTATTTTACTTTTTACCGAAGTATTTTAATTAAGGACAATTTTTTTAGTTTACATCATTTGTATTCTACATATTTACAATTTCATGATAGCCATTATATAATGTCTGATATCATCATTAATTATAGGTGCGTCATTTGGGAGGCAACTTGAGTATTTGCTCTAGTCTAATTTTTAATAAAAACTGGAGTCAATCAATTCACACTCTTGCTGGCCAGATAATTTTTGAGCTGACCGTACCTTCTTAATAGCCAATTTATAATAATCTAAGAAAAGTAATGAGATTGTATTTTAACTAATGAAAAAGACTTACTATTTAATTTTTTTTATGATTCAAAAAGTTATTTCATAGAAAATTCGATTGAAAATTATTTAATTATTATCGTCAAAATTATTTAAGAAGAAGTTATATTATGATAACTTTTATAATATATATAATAGGGATTAGATGTTAGGAAATGAACCGCGAGATGATTTGTAAGATGGGTCGGTCAAAATGTTCCCCATCCTAGTACAATCTGAAATTATGTCTCTGATTAATCACAAAGAATAATATACAATCACTAACTTTGTTTTTATTTATAGAAATAAATTATTCTCAATATATGACTTTCTAACATGCAAATATCATAGTTCCAAAATCAATACCTTCTCAGCTTTTTATTATCTCTTTATTATTACAATCTCCTTTGCAGTATTCTTTACGCAACTAGCAAATCTATTCCACACATAATTTATGTCTCCCTTTACATTCCACACCGTCTCTCTTTTACCATCTTTACAAACTCTTTTTCATTTTCCCCTTTCAATTACCACCACCGGATCTTCGATTTTCCCCCTGTGTTTCCTCATATTTTTTTTATTCTTTTTTCGGTACACCACAACTCCATTACCATCAGTCTATGTTTTGTAATTACACTCTCGCCTGGTATAACTTTACAATCTTTTATTCGTTTTACGCTCTCTCTCTTCCACATAAAATAATTAATCTGTGATCTATTCCTCCCACTTTTATATGTTATATAATGTTCTTCCCTCTCTCTAAAATAAGTATTAACCACAGCAAGATCATACAATACTACGAAATCCAGGATTCTTTCTCCAGCCTCATTCTTTCCACTAAAACCATACCCTCCATGTATTCTTTCAATCTCTCCTTTCATTACCTACATGTCCATTTATATCTCCACCTATCACCGCATCCTCATTGCCAAGTACCCCTAGCATAACCTCATCCGTCTTTCTCCAAAATACTTCCTTGTCTATTTCATCACATCCCACTTATGGTGCAAAGGCACTTATTACATTCAGCACTTTTTCTTCGAACATCAATTTTACGACCATAATTCTGTCACTTTTTCTAGCTACTTTTACTACTCTACTTTTCATCTCCTCATCTATTATTATCCCTACACCATTCTTTGTACTATTAACCCTCACCTATTTCCCTTGATTTTTCTCCTTTCCACTTAGTTTCATGCACATAACAAATGTTATCTTTTCTCCTCTTCAATACTTCTACTAATTCTCCACTTCTACCAGTTAATGTTCCAACATTCCAAGTACCTATTGTAACTTGGTATCTATCTTTCTCCCTTATACACGAATCCAGCCTAGATATAAGTCGTGATGTCCCTACAACGTTGACACTACAAGCGTTGGGTAGACCTGTACACATGATTGATGAAACAGCTACCGCACAAGTTGTCCGGCTGGTATCAAACACTTTATTCTATTGGCCTTTTCCGTTTTTAACTACTTTCTGTTGTCCCTGCGTCCATCCGAGATAGGACAATTCGACTAAGTTTTGTTCAGGAAACCTCATAGTATTTGACAAAAATTTTTACGCCGGTGTCGATCTGACACAACCTCATTATTCGCCTCTTACGTCTGGCACAGGGGCCGTGGAAGTATTCTTATCCCTTATCTACAGGGAAATTATTAAAGCTAACATATCCATAAAAATCTATCCATTTAAATTATGGTATTTTTGAAGAGAGTTCTTCTAATTGCGGAGACCGGAAATTTTTTTTTTACTAATTTTGATATTAATGTCTTAAAAAAATGTTTGAACTTCGACATATTTTTGAAAATTTTCAGTCGGTATTAACTGAGTAATTATGATGGTAGACACAAAAGTTATTAATCCAAAATAATGTGAGTATTTAAAATCAGTATAAATCTTATAGTATGTAAACAGTAACCTCTTGAATTTCCTGTTTATACTTATTATATTGCTCTTCATTTATGATGTCCTGCTGTAATAACTGTTCCAAAACCTATTTTTTAAAATAAATAATATGGTGTTACTTTAATTTTTCAAGTATTATTATCTAACTTATTCAATAGATAATGAACTTATTAAAAAATGATTAGCCCAAAACAACCTTTAAAAAATATTAAAATATTAAAAAATATAAAAGCATTTAAAAAATATACACTGGAGATGATACGTTTATATTATTTTTATAGCTAAACATTTCTCACTTCTTATTTTCCTCCCAGCCTAGGTATCAAAATAATATTAATAAATGCATTATTATAAAATAATTTAAAAAAAAAGTTATTAGTTTTCCAAAGGTTGTTATGAACCAGTCATTTTCTTAACTAGATCATTATTTATTAAATAAACAAGTTAATTATGTATATTTCTATTTGAAAAAACCCCCCTGTGACGTGGCATAGTTAGATCAAGTATAATGATATCTGACAGTGATAAAAATCACTATCAAAAATAAACGCTTCGATGCAAATCTTTAGATAGTGTTTAATTTAAAAAAAAATTGGTGTTTTATTCCAAAAGCTACTTGATCTGCTGGTTCCTTATTAATATCTCGATTAAGATAAAGTATGTCGAATGAAAAAGGGTTTATTAAAAAATATTATTTCTCATAAAAAAATTGTGTGGATCCATAAACTTTTCAATAAGTTATAGCATTATAAAGTTAAATATAATATAAATAATAAAATCGAGAATTTTCACACGAAAATAGCATTCGGTAGCCATTTTCGCCATGAAGACAAGTCCAGAGGTCAATTTTTTTTTTTTCAAATTAAAGTATATTACATTAGCTTTAATTTAAGATATATATTAAAGTGTCAGACCTTCCGGAACATTTTCAAAAGTTAAGTTGAAAAAGTTAATTTTTTCTGAAAAAGTTGTCATTTTAAATCCCCCCTTGTGGACAGTTTAAGGATCAGATATAACAAAAAAATATACCAAATGAAAGGTAATGATATCATGCATCTATATAAAAAAAAATTATATTGATATGTTCATTTTTGAAAAAGTTACGGCAGTTTTTAGTAAAAAAAATTGAAAAAATTTCGAAAATTAGCGATTTTTAAATTTGTAATTTTTTTGGAGGTTTCCCCCATTTACGGGGAACGAGGTAAATTTTTTCAATTTTGAAGGGTAATTTCTTCGACTAGATACGATTTGTGATCTTTTGACGTATCGTTGAAAGAAATCGGTTCGGTGAGAGCTGAGAAAAAGTGGTAACAGAAAAAAAAAAAAAAAAAAAAAACACATCATAGTAAAACCAATACCTTCTCAGCTTCGCATCGAAGTTAAAAAAGAAGTTGATATCCTTGTATGATTAAAGATATAAACATAAATAATATCACAGAAAATCGAAAAAATATATTTAGTTTTTTGGTTTCTAAAAGTTTTAAAGAAATATTAAATAGTTTAATGTAAATTTAATTTACATTAAATTGTCTATAAAGTAACTCATAAGTTATCAATATTATTTGAAGTAGTTATATTTTTATAATAAGTGCTAATAAGGTATCAAATTAAGATAAATAAAGCTATTCAAAAATTTATCTTAACCTGTTCGAAAAGTTTCATAATATTCACGAAAAAAAAACTGATATGCTGTTTATACTAGGTAAACAATAAGTTTGTTTTTAAGTAATAAATGAAATAATTAATTCATATATATGCAAGAATTTGCTTATATATTATTACTAACACAAAGTGTAAAAACTTAAAACATGAAGCTATGTCGCGGTTCAAAATTACACTTTTACAATGCGTAAGTGAATAATTAAAATATTGAATAAAAATTTAAATTTAGTATTTTTACAAGTATAATGTCGTGAAAAATTAATTAAATTAATCTGAGTTACAGTATAAAAAATATCACTTGAAAATAACGATATTCATTTACTAACTTTTTCGTTATTATAAAGAACTAACTTACACTAGATTTTGTTTTCCGTATACTACCACTATCAGCATACATCTTTACTACTTTTCCAATTGGGTCATCGTGTGTGGTACATTCTAAGTAGTATACCAATAAAGCATTTTGTTCTTGTTTAGTCCAACTGAAAAAAACAATAGTTATTAGTTTTTATATAAATTTATTTGAAATAATAATCTTTACTTAAAAATTTCACTACGTTCCCGTGAATTTAACGATTTATTTAATGTTAATAATGGATCATGTGACTGAGATAGACTCAAAAATTTATGAATGGCATATTCTATTAGATCCGACCACCTCTATGCAACAAATAAATAAATTACTTTGTATGCTTTTAACATTATGTACGAGGTCTGTTCACAGGGCGGAATTTGAATATTCATAGGCTCTAGGCACTACTTTAAATAATATTTTTCGTATTGAAAATCGTTATTTAGATGAGATGCTTTGTTTAATTGAGAACTATTTTTTTAAAATTGGACTTTTCTAGAAAACAATTTTAAATTGGAATTATTAGATACACGAGGAATACAAAGGGAGTCTATATGCTCTTGTATACCTACTGCTAGTCTATAATATTGCTACAAATTACTAATATATACACATAAAAATCCTATATATTTCAATACATTAATAAAAAACCCAGCACAGGGGCGTCGCGGCACAGTGGTGACGTGGCATATTTGGATCAAGTATATTGATATCTGATAGTGATTAAAATCACTATCAAAAATAAACACTTCAATGCAAATCTTTAGGTAGTGTTTAATTTAAAAAAAATTGGTCCTTTATTCCAAAAGCTACTTGATCTGCTGGTTCCTTATTAATATCTCGATTAAGATAAAGTATGTCGAATGAAAAAGGGTTTATTAAAAAATATTATTTCTCATAAAAAAATTGTGTGGATCCATAAACTTTTCAATAAGTCATAGCATTATAAAGTTAAATGTAATATAAATAATAAAATCGAAAATTTTCACACAAAAATAGCATTCGGTAGCCGTTTTCACCATGAAGACAAGTCCAGAGGTCAAATTTTTTTTTTTCAAATTAAAGTATATTACATTAGCTTTAATTTAAGATATATATAAAAGTGTCAGACCTTCCGGAACATTTTCAAAAGTTAAGTTGAAAAAGTTAATTTTTTGTGAAAAAGTTGTCATTTTAAATCCCCCCCTGTGGGCAGATAAAGTGTCAGATTTACAAAAAAAATATACCAAATGATAAGTAAAGACATCAAGCATCTATATAAAAAAAAATTATATTGATATGTTCATTTTTGAAAAAGTTAGAGCATTATTAAGTTAAAAATATTAAAAAAAATTATTTTACTAAAATCGTATTTTTTTATTAACTTTGATGTCCACTTTCACCACGAAGACAAGTCCAGAGGTCAAATTTTTTTTTTTCAAATTAAAGTATATTACATTAGCTTTAATTTAAGATATATATAAAAGTGTCAGACCTTCCGGAACACTTTCAAAAGTTAAGTTGAAAAAGTTCTACTTTTTATATGCATTTTTTATATTTGAAGCCCCCCCATATATAGAGAAATAGTCTGATTAGAAAAAAAAGTATATCCAATGAAAGATGTATATAAATACTACTTCTCATGAAAAAATTGTATTGATCCATACTTTTTTTAAAAAGTTATAGCACTTTAAAGTAAAAAATGTAAATTATAAAATCGAGAATTTTCACACAAAAATAGCATTCGATAGCCATTTACACCATGAAGACAAGTCCAGAGGTCAAATTTTTTTTTTT
>NW_026099573.1:3356032-3369606 GCF_025091365.1 Daktulosphaira vitifoliae | reverse complement strand
AAAAAAAAAAAAAAAAAAAAAAAAACACATCATAGTAAAACCAATACCTTCTCAGCTTCGCATCGAAGCTAAAAGTACAAATTAAGTACAGTCAGGAATCAACAAAGTGTAAATTTTTTAAATTAGTATTCATTGATATCTGACATTTAAAATCCTTGTCGTAAGACGTTTTAATAGATATAAAATTGATCTATCGACTTAAAGTTCGATTACTCATTATTTTTAGAACTTCTTAAACACTAACATATTTAAGTAAAATTAAAACTATATTAAAAATATTATTAATTTAAAAAAACTAAAAAATATTAAAAATATTAAACTCAAAAGCCACAAAATTTTGTGGCTTTTGAGTTTAATATTTTTAATATTTTTTAGTTTTTTTAAATTAATAATATTTTTAATATAGTTTTAATTTTACTTAATTAACTAGCCACAAGTGATCAATTTTTATTATACTAACATATTTAACATTAATTTAATGTCTTTGTGTAGTATATCAATATTACCAATAATAGCTAATAATATATTATTATATAAATATAATATTATATAATATTGTATATACTCATTGCCACCAGCATTTTTCTATTTATAATCTGAACATTTTACCAAGCCTAAAAAATTCCAAAGGTGTTCTAAAAATATCATAAAAACCATTGATTTTTTACTGAGTTATGAGATTTTTTTTTTTTTTTTGCTTGGCACTCCGCCCGAATTTCTTGGGACACTTTATTCCATGAAAACATTTTTATCTCTTTCGCTTATATACTATTAATTAGTAGTATATGTATTAGTAGTATATTTAGATGCAGAAGCTCAGTTGCGTTTAAGTCAAGCACAAAAACAATGGTTGATGGCAGATGCTAAGGCACAAACATTTTATAGTTACATCGGTATATGAACAAACATTAAAGTACATAATGAATTATGACACAGCAAATGGTATGTGAAATAAATTACGTTGTTGTTCCAGTAAACATTTTATAATTATGTTATGGATCAAAATGACACACTATACAGGGTGGCCCACCACTCACTGACAACTTAAATAACTTTTGATCCAGTTAATATTTTTAGCTGATTTTTTTTTTTAATATTAGTTAGACGTTAGGTCTATAGCTATATCTCAATAATTAATTTTTTTACATTTTATTAAAAAAATTAATTATTTTAAAATTTTAAATAAAAAGTAAAAAAAAAATCTAAGATAGCTATTTTGTAGAGTAGAATTTAAGAAAAATTTTAGTAAAAAAATATCTTATTAATATTCAATAGTAAATATTCTGTAGCGTTTTGAAGTTTGTGAAATTTTGAATTTTCATGTACTATTTTACAGTATTAAACATTGAAATACGTATTGAGAAAAGGACAGAAGAAAACGCTATCTTTTCAATATACTTTTGAATGAGAGTGATAAGTAATAATTGCCTTATCTAATTTCTTATCATGGTATTTATGCCAAGTTTGTAATGTATACACACTATCATCATATGTATACACAGTAATCATGAAAAGATAGCGTTTTCTTCTGTCCTTTTCTCAATACGTATTTCAATGTTTATAACCGTAAAATAGTACATGAAAATTCAAATTTTTACAAACTTCAAAACGCTACAGAATATTTACTACTGAATATTAATAAGATATTTTTTTACTAAAATTTTTCTTAAATTCTACTCTACAAAATAGCTATCTTAGATTTTTTTTTTACATTTTATTTAAAATTTAAAAATAATTAATATTTTTAATAAAATGTAAAAAAATTAATTATTGAGATATAGCTATAGACCTAACGTATAACTATTATTTAAAAAAAAAATAAACTAAAAATATTAACTGGATCAAAAGTTATTTAAGTTGTCAGTGAGTGGTGGGCCACCCTGTATATCAAAATTGGAAAATTTGAGTAAGCAACTAAAACAGTTATTTTGCAGCTAGAGCTATGTTATAAAGTAAAAATTTATTAAAATATTTATGGGCTTAAGTAATAAATACATCTGTATGTATATGTATTAGATCGTACGGGAAATCGGGTCATGAAGGATAAACACCTTATGAGTTATGGTATAAGAAAACGTCTAATATAAGTCATTTTAAATTATCTGGTAGTAAAATTTATGATCACATATTAAATTAAAATTTTTAGAAAATTTGGAGAAAGTGTATAATAAAATTCCGAGAAATATTTTTAAATGGTTATTAATGAGAAAAGGATTACCTAAAAGGTACATTTTGTAATAGAGGATATGTATGATGACATTTGTACCAGGGTAAATAGTGTGAGAGGAGTAACAGAAGATTTTGCTCTAAGCCCTTACTTATTTTCTATGGTGATGATAGAAATTACTAGTGAAATACAAGGAGAGGTGCCGTAGTGCATGTTGTTTGCTAACGATATAGTGTTAATAGAAGAAAATTAATCAAAGGCTAGAGCTGTGGAGATCAGCTTTTGAAGAAAAGGGTTTAAGAATAAGTAGAAGTAAGACAGAGTATATAGAGTACGAGTTTGACAAAAGAGAATACGAGGTAAGCGAAATGAGGAGACCCGTGACAATAGGCGAGGACGTGATTGGAGAGATGGAAAGTTTTAAGTATCTAGAATCAGTTGTGCAAAAGAACAGTGGTATTGACGAGGATGTAAGACACAGGATTAAGTGCGGTGGAGAGAAGCGTCTGGTGTGTTGTGCGATAAAAATATTCCAATGAAGCTGAAAAGTAAATTCTATAAGACTGTAGTGAAACCAGTTATGATGTATGGTCCAGAGTGAGTCAGGTGGTATAGGAACTAACATGATTGATGCTACTTCAAGTATTCTTCTGTAAAAATAGGGAGAGACACCTGTTTTGTATACACACCTGTATGTGGATAACCAAAGTTCTATAAAAATTAGTGAAGAATTCAAAATTTCATAAACGAACTAAACATATAAATATTCGTTATCATTATAATTGTAAAAAGTTCAATGAAGAAGCGTTTTCACCGAAGTATGTCACCAACAAAAAACAGTTAATAAACAACTAAGCCAACACCACGGACTTACAGTAATGTTAGTAATTAGATATAAAAAAATTGAAGATAAACATGTGTTTTTTAAAAGGAAGTGTTGATATTAAACAAATATCAAGCCATTTTTAGTATATTTAAGATAACACACATTATAGTGTAAAAATATATATTTATATTAGTATGATCTGTTTTATCCTATATGTATATAAGCAGTGCTCGAATTGGCCAAAAATAAGTAGGGGAGCTCAACTTAACAATTTGAAAACTGCGTCCCTAGCATTTTGAAGCATTTATTTTACTCATTACTTTATTTAGTATTTATTAATAAATTATATTTCATTATCATACTAATATTAAAAAAAAAAGAGGTGGTATTTTCCATAGTCCTCATAAAAAAAAGTAGTTGGGGTGCGCAAAAAAATTAAAAAAAAAGTATAGGAGCTACGTCCCCATGCGCACTGTATATAAGGTGATTTAATTATCATGAAGTATTTAATTAATCCAAAAATAAAAATAGTAATAATTTTTTTTTATTCTTTTAAGGTGTGATTCTTATGCACGCGTATATCGACGCGCGACGGACGCGGCGCAATTTAAATTTAGCCGCGCAGGTACTACTTTATTTGTTTTTAAATATAACCAATTCCTATGACCGCGTCTGGCGCCGCGCGACGACAATTGCTTCGAGAGTAGTCAAATCGCACGAGCCGCGCGGCCAAAAGCTAAAAATATAGAAAAAAGCAAAAAAAAAACAGCCACATAAATTACCTGCTCGTGGATTGTAGTTGTAATTAATATATTATTATTATTATTTTATTAATTTATCATTCATATTTTAATTTTCAAAGTATGACATTTTGTAAACGCCGTGTGATGTTTTCTGCTAAAGTGTTATACACAGTAGAAGAAGACATACAATTGGCTCAATGTGTAAGGGCACTTCCATGTTTGTATGACCTAAAAAATGCCAACTACAAGGATCAACAAATAAGGACTTGATCTAAGTGCGTGTACGTTAGGGTGGAACGAAATATTGAAAATGTTGATAATTGAATTCTAATAGATAAAAAAAGTTGCAGTTAAGTCCTGATTATGGGAGATAAAAAAAAAAAATTTTTTTATACCTTCGGTTGCCGCAAGAGCGTTGAAAATTTGACTGTGAGGGTAATTTTTTCGTTTTTATCACTTATCTTTTAATCTATTCTATTCACAGGAAAAATTATAACACCTTAGAAATTTTTTATTTACCTTGTCATACACAAGCTGTCGAAAGAAGCGTAAAATTAGTAACTGAAGCATCTGCAGCTGTATGCGGACAAGCTAGAAGGGATGATGTTATAAGGGCTAGGATTGAGTCTCGTAGGATTATGCCCAGGCCCGCATTTAGGGGGGGGGCATTGGGGGCATTTGCCCCGGGCGGCAAATTTTGAAGGGCGGCAAAAATCTTAATAGGTATACAATTTTTAAAAATTAATTATTTTTATTTAATTTTAAATTTTTTCAAACAGAACAATTTATTTTTATGAAACAAAAATATCTATTTCTAAAAAAAAATATTACTTTATTATTTTCTAATTTAAAACGTGTACAAAGATATAAATGTAAAAGAAGATATATCAAAGCTGTATAACAACATAGACTACAGTTAGTAGTTAGATAATAGTATTGATTATACATAGTAATTTTTATAATCAACAGCACTATAAATAAAGTAGGCGGCAATTTATTTGATTCATGTTTTTATCTAATTTTAACAAAGTATTGATATTTTCTCCCTTAAACTGGTTTTATGGATGTCGTCGGCCGTTGATAGTCGATTATTATTGGAATACTAAGAAAGTTAAAACACAATAATTTGTCTCATTTTTCACAAAATTACTATCTAATAATGTCACACTAATAATGTGTTGTGTACAGACAGCTCATTGTGTTTAGTACTCGACTACAAGTGACCGAGTTAATGTGTTGAGGTGTTTTTTTTTATTTGTATATTTTATTATTTATTAACGTATTAAAATGAGTGATAGCAGAAAACGTTTAAGTGGAAGTGCTTATAAAAAAGTTGCTAAATTAAAATTAGAAAAAGAACAAAAAGTCATTTCTCAAACCGCAAAATTAACTTCATTTTTTGGCAATCAATCTCCAATTCGCCAAGTGAAATAGAGACTACAGCTGAACAGATTTTAAATGAGTCTAGTGATAAAAAGTAATTTAAAAATCAAATGTTAACTTTTGTACGTTATTTCAGTTTTATATAAATGAAAAATTTTATAATTTTTTAGTGAACATCCTCTACATAGTACTTTTGAAACCATGGCAAATGAAAATCAATTAATTGAATATTCGGAATTATTAAATACGCCAACTAAAAAACCCAATCCAACACTTTTGGGGGGCGGCAAAATTCCTAAATGCGACCCTGATTATGCCTCATTTTAATTCCAAAAAATATTTTCAATTTAATTAAGTTAATGTTTACGTTAATGTTAATGTTTAAGTTAAAAAATTTACTTATATAAAAATTTAATACATTACAATAAATCAAAAATATATATAAAACTCTTAAGTAATGTGTTCTGTAAATTTCGTAAAATTTTGTAATAATTTTAAGATTCTGATTATTTATACACATATTTGATTATGGACTACAACTTTTTAGTAATATTAGAATTTGCAAAATAAAATTTGTTTTCGTTCCACTCTACTATTAATATTCCAAAAAATCTATTAGCTTCGATACGAAGCTGAGAAGGTATTGGTTTTACTATGATGTTTTTTTTTTTGTGTCTGTTACCACTTTTTTTCAGCTCTCACCGAACGGATTTCTTTCAACGATACGTCAAAAGATCACAAATCGTATCTAGTCGAAGACATTACCCTTAAAAATTGAAAAAATTTCCCTCGTTCCCCGTAAATGGGGGAAACCTTCAAAAAAATTACAAATTTAAAAATCGCTAATTTTCCAATTTTTTTAAATTTTGTTTACTAAAAACTGCCGTAACTTTTTCAAAAATGAACATATCAATATAACTTTTTTTTTTATAGATGCTTGATGTCTTTACCTATCATTTGGTATTTTTTTTTTGTAAATTTGACCCTTTATCTGCCCACAGGGGGGATTTAAAATGACAACTTTTTCACAAAAAATTAACTTTTGAAAATGTTCCAGAAGGTCTGATACTTTTTTATATATCTTACATTAAAGGCAATGTAATGTACTTTAATTTGAAAAAAAAAAATTGACCACTGGACTTGTCTTCGTAGNATTAAAGATAATGTAATATAAATCATTATGAAAAAAAAAAATTGACCTCTGGACTTGTCTTCACGGTGAAAATAGACATCAAAGTTAATAAAAAATTACGATTTTTGTAAAATAATTTTTAACTTTATATTTTTAACTTAATAATGCTATAACTTTTTGGAAAATGTATGGATAAGTAATTTTTTTTTTATATAGATGCTTGATGTCTTTACTTATCATTTGGTATATTTTTTTTGTAAAATAGACCCTTAACCTGCCACAGGAGGGGATTTAAAATGACAACTTTTTCACTAAAAATTTACTTTTTCAACTTGACTTTTGAAAATGTTCCGGAAAGTCTGACACTTTTATATATATCTTAAATTAAAGATAATGTAATATAAATCATTATGAAAAAAAAAAATTGACCTCTGGACTTGTCTTCACGGTGAAAATAGACATCAAAGTTAATAAAAAATTACGATTTTTGTAAAATAATTTTTAACTTTATATTTTTAACTTAATAATGCTATAACTTTTTGGAAAATGTATGGATAAGTAATTTTTTTTTTATATAGATGCTTGATGTCTTTACTTATCATTTGGTATATTTTTTTTGTAAAATAGACCCTTAACCTGCCACAGGAGGGGATTTAAAATGACAACTTTTTCACTAAAAATTTACTTTTTCAACTTGACTTTTGAAAATGTTCCGGAAAGTCTGACACTTTTATATATATCTTAAATTAAAGATAATGTAATATAAATCATTATGAAAAAAAAAAATTGACCTCTGGACTTGTCTTCACGGTGAAAATAGACATCAAAGTTAATAAAAAATTACGATTTTTGTAAAATAATTTTTAACTTTATATTTTTAACTTAATAATGCTATAACTTATTGAAAAGTGTATGGTTCAAAATAATTTTTTTATGAGAAATAATATTTTTTAATAATCCCTTTTTCATTCTGGATATTAATAAGGAAATAGCAGATCATGTAGCTTTTGGAATAATCCACCAATTTTTTAAAATTAAACACTATCTAAAGATTTGCATCGAAGCGTTTTATTTGATAGTGATTTTAATCACTGTCAGATATCATTATACTAGATCCAACTATGCCACGTCACCACTGTGCTGGGTTCTTTTTTACTATTATATTATGTTAATCAGATGAATATAAAATATATTATAGGATCAACCGACTTTTTTTTTTGTAAACCATTATACCGGTTTAGAAATAGCACATATGTTATTTTGTTATTGTCTGGTAAATATTTTTATTGTATTTTTTATACAATAAAATTTGTGATTCATTATCCAAGTTTTTTTAATTTTAATGACTAAGTATTATACATACGGCTTTTTTGCTAATAATATTTTTTATGGTAAACATTTAGTTCTACAAGTTTAATTCTATAATTTTTCCTGTGAATAGAATAGATTAAAAGATAAGTGATAAAAACGAAAAAATTACCCTCACAGTCAAATTTTCGACCCTCTTGCGGCACCCGAAAGTATAAAAAAAAAATTTTTTTTTATCTCCCATAATAAGGAGACTAAACTGCAACTTTTTTTTATCTACTAGAATTCAATTATCAACATTTTCAATATTTCGTTCCACCCTAGTGTATGTACCTAATTATTTACGTATAATGTAATGTTGGCTGCGCGTTTCTAGATGCGTGCATAGAAATCACACCTTTAGTTCAATGATTTTCTCAATTTTTCAATCATAAAGTTTTTTTTATGTTCATTACTTATACCTTATAATGATCTAATTATGAAAAAAATATAGTTTAAAAAAACTAAAAAAACACGCTTTTAAAGTACATCGAACTAAAAAGTTAAAAATAATTTTTAAAATAAGCTTAAAACAATAATGAACAATAATTGATAGTATGTTACTATCAATATCATGGTTGTTACGGGTAACGGGAAATCAGGGTTCGATATTGGGGAGAGAGTCTGAGAAACGGCTACCACATCCAAGGAAAGCAGCAAGCGTGTAAATTACCCATTCCCGGAACATGGAGGTAGTGACGAAAAATGACGATACAGAAATCATCCTTTGTAATCGTAATGAATACACTCTATATCTCTTAATGAGAGTAAAGCGTGTTAATATATATTTTTAATAGTAATTCGAATATATATATATACATGTAAAGCGACTTAAGTACGTAAACGTATCATGCACTAGGTATATCCTTGTTTTGTGGGCGGGGGTACGTTATACCTAAGGTATAAACGCCGGAAGCGGCGGTAGGAATATATAAATATATATACGTAAGGTGCATTACACGCGTGCGGTATTGGTCAATCAAAATAAAAATTTATTTATATATACAGGGTGATTTTTTTATCATAACCCACTCAATTACTTGCAGAATAATAATAATTTAAACATTTTTTTTTTTTATTATCTTTAGTTACACATTATTCTTGAATTTTTAACTATGTAATACTTTTTAAGTTCATCCCTTATGCCTTAGAGGGGGGTCAACTTTGTTTTTTTAAATGGAAACACATATTTTTAATTTAATAAAATGTTTGAGTTTTTAATTTAATAGTAAATGGCATTTGAATTTTTAATATAACTTTATTAGCTTATTAGATATAAACATTTAAAGTTTCAAAATTTTGAGTTAATATACATGTATAATACACATGGGATTGTAAATACAGGTAGCTAATTGGATTTTTATGACATTGCTGTCTCATTCACGGATTGTTTATTATCAATTATGATTATCAATAGATATACTTTCTGTATTGTCAGTTAGTGTATTTATAAACTCATAACAATGTGCCTTACTACAATTGATAATAACAATGCTGTGTACCTGCTAATATCGATGTTATAAAAAACCAATTAGCTACCTATATTTGTAATCCCTTGTGTATTATACCTGTATATTAATTCAAAAATTTGAAACTTTAAATGATTATATCTAATAAACGAATTAAGTTATATTAAAAATTCAAATGCCATTTACTATTAAATTAAAAACTCAAACATTTTATTAAATTAAAAATACGTGTTACCATTTAAAAAAACGAAGTTGACACCCCTCTAAGGCATAAGGGATGAACTTAAAAAGTATTACATAGTTAATAATTCAAGAATAATGTGTAACTAAAGATAGTAATAAAAAAAAATGTTTAAATTATTATTATTCTGCAAGTAATTGAGTGGGTTATGATAAAAAAATCACCCTGTATATATATAATTGATGACACGCGCTTGTCTAAGGGTTGGAAAATATTGTTGTCGACGAGGGGTGAGCGGGGTGGGGTGAATGAGTTACGACCGTTTAGTCTCAAGGCCGTAGACACGTGCGCGTGGAAAGTTACAAATAACACACAACATACATGTGAAACTCATATAAGCGTGTTAAAAAAACTATAACCTAAATACTGGTCTAAAAATTTTCATCGACGAGTCATTTTCACAATTAGATTATTATCTACTAAATAAGCTAGTTAATTAGTGGTGTTACCTTTTGAGAAATTAACATAGACACCATTATAAGGTATAAGTAATGAACATAAAAAAACTTTATAATTGAGAAATTGAGAGAAACATTGAACTAAAAGATACTAAAAAAAATGATTAATATTATTTTTATTTTTCGATTAATTAAAAGGTTCATGATAAGTAAATAACTTTGTATATATATAATAATTTGTAGCGGTTATATATATATATATAGATTTAATTATAAAAGTAATTGTGTCCAGTACTTTTTGAATAGACCTTGTGTAATAAATTATTATTAATAATTCATTTTTAATACTTCATATAATTCATCTTTTTTTTCCATTATCTGTAAAAATGACTTTAGAATAAGTGGTTGGTAGAGAACCGTAGTGTTTTCAACTTCTCCTACGATGTGGTGCATCATAGTTAAAATAGCTTCATTAACAAACTCATCATTAGTAATAAAGTTTTTTAAAACCAATCCATAATTAAGCATTATGTCAGGAGCCGCAAACCTTCATAAAAATAATAATTTTAATATAAAAACTTAATTTGAATAATTATATTAATAATTAAGAAGTAAGAATTATTGTAATCTGTTTATGAATACTCAATAAGTTGTAAGTATATTTACATATTTATTTTCTAAAATCTGGTATATAAATTTTAGCAATTTTTAGAAGATTAAAAATAAATTTTTAATTTTAAATGCGTCTTATGAAAATCGAAAATTTTGAAGTGCAAAAACCTACATTATTATTTAAATAGACACACATTTTTTGGTATATGACAGATAAAAATCGTATTTTTGTGAAGTATGAGCTTTTAGATACATGCCACAGATAAATAATATATACATATAGAAATTTTATGATACGTTTACTTTTTAACATGTGCTCGTATGCTTTCTTTGAGGTTGCAAAAATGTTTGATGTTATCAAAAAATATTAGCACCATATGGTTTGTGGTTATCAAGTCCTGCAAATACTCAATTGTCTGTATATCTTTATCATAATGCCGGATGAGTAGAGCAAATAATGATTTAAAATCTTGTGCCCAGGAGATAGAATCTGGCGAATTAAAACCGGAATCTAATAAATACAATATTAAATAAAAAAATAATTAATAAATAGTTAAAAAAGTCAAATTAAATTTTCAAAATAAGAAACTTTATAACTACTTTTGAGATCTATTTTCAAATTATTAATGAAATCTTCATAAATAGAAGACAATCCGACAACGGATTGTCTATAATACTCAATTGTTTTGATTACTTCTTTAATAGCCATTACTACCTAGAATAAGATGTCATTTAAACCACTTAATTAAAAGAGATATTTGAAGCACTTTGTGACAAATGTCTTTCTAATCTCGATAGTAGCATAGCCAATGGAGCACAGATACCACGACTCTCCCATTGACAGCAATAATTATTTTTAAAATTAAGTGATAAGCAAACAACAAAGTCTAATGTATAGAATTTTGTAAATTATTTCACTACCCATCCCCTCATTATGAAATCCTGACTCATAGCGCCGCTTTGTTTGTCAAAAGGAATTAAAGATAAATCAATTACCAGATGTAAGTGTCGGACAGGCAAATGAATATCATGAGCTTTTTGCCGTTTAGCTACCATCAGATGTTCTAATACTTTGAGCCCTTCATGAGCCATGAATGAAATCAACTGAAATGAAACGATTTTTCTGCAAAAACAAACATGAACAAAAAATATATTTTTATTAATGAATATTGTACTTTAATGTTTAAATCTTGAATAATCAATAAACAGTACAATTATCTTAAATAAAAGTATTCGTATTATTAGCTTATAACCAAAATAAAAACAAAAATTAATTGATTTGTCCATATTTTATTTCATTCAATTTTAAAATTAGGATCATTCAAATTTCTTAAATAAATAATAATCACTATTCTAATGAATTATAATAAAAACTTGTAATTTTGTTATCAATATCAAATTAATTTATTGTATTAGATTGGAACTCACCTAACTATTTTCAAATCGATTTCTACTATTTTACAAAATCTACAAAAATAAGTGAGAAGCCAAAAATATAGAGAAGTGTCGATATGGTGGTGTGCATTCGAATTTAATTGGTTGTAAACTTCAATAATTAGAGTATTGAAACCGTTGCGCAAAAAGTGTATCGTAAACTTTTGAAGCAAATGTGATATTTGATCCTCAGTCGGAGTAAGACCAATAGCAGGCGACACTCGAACTACATTTAATCTAAAACAAAATTAACTTAAATAATAATAAACGTATAATAAAAACGAGTACTTTATAATTATTATGAATATTCTCACTTTGATTTTTTGGTCACTTTTTTCATTCGCGTTTTAGATTTTTTATTGCTATTAAATAAAGGTTGGGGATCTGATATTTTATTATAAGCGTTGTTATTTTGGTTAACTACAACTTCACTAGGTTTTATCGAAGAAATTTCTTCATTTGCATGAGGATTTAATTTATTTTTTTTGTGGTTATTTAATTGTTCCCTAGAAGAAAATAATATAACCTAAGTAAATTCTGCAGTAATAAACGTAAGTGTATTTTTTACAATTTACCAATCAACCCTGACAGAAACTGGTTCTTTGAATACACTCTGAGATTTTACATCATTAATATCAATGTACTGTGTATCCATAGCTTCTTCACTATCCTGTCAATAAGAATGTTTATATTTTTCTAGTTCATTGTTTTAACATAGCATAGACTGTCTATTATCCCTCATTTAAATTATATCTATTAGAAATATTCTGTATATCTAACAGTCAATAAAAAACCATGTAATAGCTTTTCTTAGACTCGATTTTATCGGTACTTATTTTGCAAAGAAATTTTTATCCGATGCTCGATTTTTGATCATATTTTTACTTGGTACTCGATATTAGGTTATAATATCATGGTTATTTAGTACAATTTAAATCAGTCTCACTTTGTAAAAACTTTATTACTCGGTTAGTTAATCAATTAGATTTTACATACGTAATTGAAGTGAAAAACTACTCCTGCAATTAAACTCTAGTTACATTTTCAAAATTAAATTACTAAAAAAGAAATTAGATAACTTTATTTTTAGTTAGGTATGAAATGTCAAATCTATGTTTTTATTTAATTTGATTTTAATTATTAAATACAGAAAAAAAAATATTTTTGCACAGTGGGATCGTGGCATAGTTGGGTCCATTATAGATGATATCTGACAGTGATTAAAATCACTATCATAAAAAATGCTTCGATACAAATCTTTAGATAGTGTTTAATTTAAAAAAATTGATGGATTACTCCAAAAGCTACATGATCTGCTATTTCCATATTTATATCCTGATTAAGATAAAGTATGTCGATTGAAAGAGGGATACAAATATTATTTGTAGATAGTGTTTAATTTATAAAAAAAAAATTGTTAAAATAGCATATTTTTGAATACGGTAGCCTTTTGTGCATAGAAGGTAGGTCATCGGGACAAATTTTTTTTTTTTTTTTATAGTACATGAAATAAGCTTTAATTTGATATATGTTTAAAGGACGCAGTATTTCCGGAACATTTTCAAAAATTAAGTTGAAAAAGTTATTTTTTGTAAAAAAGTTACTATTTTAAATCGCCCCCAATGTGCAGGTTAAGTATTAGATTTTCAAAAAAATAATATCAAATGAAAGCGAATTATCTAAGGTTTTAATATAAAAAAAAATTATGTTGATTTGTTTATTTTTGAAAAAGTTATGGAAGTTTTAAGAAAAAAAAGTGAAAAAAATGACAAAATTTACCGATTTTTAAATTTGTAATTTTTTTTGGATATTTCCCCCATTT
>NW_026099573.1:3350692-3355863 GCF_025091365.1 Daktulosphaira vitifoliae | reverse complement strand
AAAAAAAAAAAAAAAAAAAAAAAAAAAACACATCATAGTAAAATTAATACCTTCTCAGCTTCGCATCGAAGCTAAAATATAATTGTACAACTTTTATCAATAATTCTTTAAAAATTCGTTTTTTACTAACTATTTACAGTGATTATATTTCAATAAATATACTAAAACTTAATAAATAATATGTATATATATATATATCACTGGTGATCCGCTAACTGTTTTACGCAATATCTTAAAAGTATAAGATAAAATATATTTACATTTCTTTTCAGAAGTTATAAGTACAAGGTGGCCCATAATAACCTTTCACATTTTATTTATAAATAACTTTTGTTCAAAAAAAGGTAGGATAACGGTAAATCCAGTTCCAGATAGCTAGACGATGCCTAATTATGTTTCATTGCGATTTTATCCTAATGGAGCAGTGGACGGGTGCTCATCATGCGTTTATCGTAAAAGCTTATTATAATAATAATGACTCTTACGTAAGTGCAATTCTTGAGTTACGTAAAACTTTTAATCTTGACGGAAAAAGTGCAGTTCCATCGCGTCTAAACAGTGAATTTATGGATAAAAAACTTTAAGGAAAGTGGTGATGCGTTTAAAAAAACACCGAGCGGTCGAAAAGTTTCCATATGAACTCCAGAAATGGTGGAATAAGTGAGAAATTCAGTACAGATTAGCCCCGTCAGATCAACGCGAAAACGATCAGCAAACTTGAATATTTCACGGACTTCTCTGCAGAGAATTTTGTCCGATCACCTTAATTTTCATGCTTATAAAATTTTAATCACTCAGAAATTGGAAACAACTGATCCAGCAACAAGAAAATCATTTGTTCAGAGTATGCTCGAGAAACTTAATTCTGGCGAAATTCCGTTTACTGATTACTAACGTGGCTCATTTTTACCTCAATGGCAATATAAATAAGCAAAATATGCGGTGTTGGTCTAATGAGAATCCAATGCTCGTGCAAGAGAAGCCTCTTCATTCCCTCAAGCTAACGGTTTGGATGGGTATCGCCCAACATGGTATCGTGGGGCCAGTTAACGGTGAGCGCTATCGTTTGATGTTGATTGAGTTTCTGGTACCCGAATCGAAACGTAGACGAAAATTATCAGCTACCTAGTTTCAGTAAGACGGGATGACCTGTCATTCGGCGAAAGAAACGATTGAACTGTTGCGAAAAAATTTCCGCCACAGACTGGTTTCGCGGAACATTGAAATTTGTTGACCGCCTAGGTCACCCGACTTATCGGCGTGCGACTATTTTCTATGAAGATATTTGAAATCCAAAGTGTATGCGGACAAGCCCAGGACTTTGGAACAACTTAAGAACAACATTATTCGAGAATCGGGCCTTATTGGAACAGATATGCTGATGAAGATGTTCGAAAACTTAAAAAACGTCTGAATGTATAAAAAATGAGGGTAAAAATCTGCAAGGAATAATTTTTAAGACTTAAATTGTAAAAGTAATTTAAATATACTATCTAAAAACGGCATATTTCTACTTTATTTTAGTATTTAAATTATCTCTGTACATACATTTTTCGCCAGGTTATTAAAAAAATAAACGTGAAAGGTTATTATAGGCTACCTTGTACCTTACATACTTAAAATAGTTGAAAAAAATAAAGCTTTATCTCCTCTTGTTTTTTCGTAAAATTTCATTATTTTCAACTTTTTAAACTGAAAATTACGTATATAACTTGCTTAAAAATAAGAAAATTGTTCATCGGTCATAACTTTTGAACTAATATTTTTGAAGTTATTAACATTTTAATAACAACATTATAGGTGAAGCGAGGGTCTGTTATTTTTATTTCTAAATGTTTATCAATCGTACTACTACTTCCACCCTTCCATAAAAATATTATTAACTTCCAAAATTCTGGTTCAATAGTTGTTATTGTACAGTCATTTTTTTGTTTGTAAGCTAGTAAAATATATATGTTTCCATTAAAAAAACTAAAAATAATATAGTTTTAAGAGAAAAGTAGAGGAAATAGAGATATATTTTTTCTGTTAATTTAAGTGTATAGGATACTTAAAATTTCTGAAAAGAAAGATTTATATTTTATTTTGTACTTATAAAGATATTGTGTCAAACATAGATAACAGACACCCGTATATACAGAGTCATTCATTAAATATAAGACACTCATTATTTGGGAAATGATTGAGAATATTAAATTTTCGTATAGGAAAATATTGTTTAATTAAAAAACGTCTTTAAAAATATGTAATTAAATAATTTTTTTTCATCTCTTCGAGGATAAAAAATCTAAATATTAATTTTCTTTAACAGGAATCTCTAATTTTAGTTTGATGATATAATAGAAAAAAAAATTTAAATAATTTTGTTTCATATTATGTTTATTAACGTTTGTGTTTTAAAATTGTTTAAAGATTTGGATTTAAAATACAAATTCATTACTAGTTTGGTTTTTATAATGCAAAATGTAACAATAATCCATTTTAACGAACCATACATTATTTATATTGTAGGTTGGGCTGGGTTTTTAAAATGCTAATTAATAAGAAAAATTGTCCACACTTGCCATTCAACTAAGTACTATTGTAAATTTACGTCGTATGTAATAGTATATACGATATGCATTACTTATTACAAACATGTTATTTTGAGTTCTTTTAATAAATGAACATTTCCTTTTATTAGTATATAATATTTTCAATAGATTTTAAGAAAATGAGTATCTTATCCTTAAATAATCACCCTGTATCTATATGTATAAATATTTATAAAAGTGATTACTTTGATAGTATTAACTAGGTGATCACTATCGTAATCATCTGACGTAGAAGATTCAGTTGATGTATTAATTTGAATTGAATTTGCTCCATTATTCTAAAATTAATTTCATAAGTAAAAGAAATTATATTTTCTCTAATGTTGTTTTAATTTACAATTTAAATTAACAGTGCATAATTTATCAAAAGTGTTCTATAAAATATATAATTTCTTATTAATTGTTAAGAAAAAAAAACCAGCACAATGGGGATGTGGTATAGTTTAATCCAGTATAGATGATATCTGACAGTGATTAAAATCATTATCATAAAAAACGCTTCGATGTAAATCTGTAGATAGTCTATAATTTTAAGAAATTGTTTGATTATTCTAAAGACAAAATTAACTCCTATTTTTATCTTTATTCCTAATTAGTAGTTGATTTATAAGTATAATTTACGAATAAATATCTATTAAAGCAATTCAACGTAGTATGAAATTGATATTTAATAATTTAGTATTGTAATTTTTTCGGAGAATTTATAAAAAATTATAAAGTATTTATTACTTTTATGGCAAACGGGTATAAAAATTGAAGGGCTTGACACAGAACTTTTTAGATAATAATTATTAATATTTTTTTGGTATTTTAAAGTTGATTTTTTGAAAGTTTATAATAAAAACAAGTTGAATTTGATACCATAACTTTAAGCTCAAGTTCAAGATTGAAATTTACATTATTAAGTAGAAAATTTCATGAAAATAAAAAAATAGTATTGTTAAGATTAATATACAGTTAGGAAATTGTATAATTAATTTACTGTTATTTATCAGAAAAGCTCAATATTTTTTTTGCATTTTTATTGTAGTAGACCACTTTAATAGAAATCATAGTAATCATTTCTAAGTAATTTTTGGTGATTAAAAATATTTAGAACATTATTAATTTTAATAATTTACTTTAACTAAATATAACCAATTAAAATGTTGTTAAAAAAATCTATTCAATTAAGTGTATTAGTTGTGAGCATTTGACGTATCTTTAATAAAAGTTGGTCAAGAAGAGCTGAAAAAATAAATGAGCTATTAAAAAAAAATCACATAGTAAAAAAATTTTAATATGAATCAAAAATTTCTTTAAACGAGGTGGACTACAGTAATGGGGTCGTTTATATTTATTAAAGTTATTAAATTTAAATGAGATAAAAATCAAATGATTTAAAATTTTTTTTTTTTTAAAGATTTAAAACTCAAAAACTTTTGTAAGGTATTTTAAAATAAAATAAATTACAAAATCGAAAATTTTAACACAAAATGCATATGGTAGACATTTTCAACATGAATACAAAATGAAGTTTAAATTTAAAATTAAAAAAAAAAATTTTAAATTATAAAAAAAAATATTTAGAATAATTCACAGAGAGACATCATTTGTAGTACAGGTTTATAAATTAGCGAACCTAAAATTTTGTGTTATCATTTTTGACCACAAAGGTCTCAGATTTCTTTATTTTCACTACTATCCCCTACCAACACCCATGTATTAATAAAGAATATAATGTTTTTATTGTAATATCTAGACGATAAAAAACCCAGCACAGTGGAGTCGCGGTATAGTGGTGACGTTGCATAGTTGGGTCCAGTATAGATTTAATGTGACAGTGATTAGAATCACTATCATAAGAAACGCTTCGATGCAAATCAGTAGATAGTGTTTAATTCTAAGAATTTGGTGGATAATTACAAAAGCTGCATGATCTGCTAGTTCCTTATTAATACCCTGATTAAGATAAAGTATGTCGAATGAAAAAGGGATTATTAAAAAATATTATTTCTCATAAAAAAATTGTGTTGATTCATACACTTTTCAATGAGTTGTAGCATTATAAAGTTAAAAATGTAACCAACCCAACCCAACATCAACTCCTATTTCCTTAATTATATCCAGATTAGTAATTATTTTAATTATATATTATATAATTTTTATAATTAATTATTTTCAAATTATTATTGATTTTTAATATGTTAAAAGTAATCATTTTGAACCTACTTCTTTTTGTTCTTTAAAGTGAAAGTTTTAATAAAAAAAAAATGAATTTATTACCATAACTTTTAACTCAACTTGCAAGTTTGAAATAGATATTATTAAATAGAAAAAAATGAAATTGGTAGATTATTTCAAAAACAACAATAACACTTATTCCCTTAATTTTACCCCGATTTATAACTATAATATATGAATATATAATAATTACAGTAATTAAATTGAGTATGAAAGTGGTATTCAATAATATAATATTGTAATTTTTACGGAGATATTATGAAAATAAAAAGGAGTTGTATATTCATATACTTTTAATGCGTATACAAATTTAAAGGAATTGATGCAATACTTTTTAATAAAAAAATTTTGTTA
>NW_026099573.1:3271067-3350633 GCF_025091365.1 Daktulosphaira vitifoliae | reverse complement strand
TAACTTAAATATCATAAACTTAAATGAATCATTTGACGTATCGTTGAAAAAAGTAGGTCTAGTGAGGGTTGGCAAAATAAATCGTAGCCACAAAAGAACCACATAGTAAAATAATATTAACATGAATATCAATTTCTTCTCAGGAGGGGAGACTATAGTGATAAGATCCTTTATATTTATTGAAATTATTGAATCTAAATGAGATAAATATCAAATGATTTGAAAATTTTTTTCTAACACAAAAAAAATGCAAAATATTAGTAGCTACAAGCGGTTTAAAACCTCATACCCTAGGCGTAAAAGATACAAGTGTTATTGATTTGGCAACTGTTCATTGCTACGTCGCACGATAAAATCAGCAATTTAAGCTAATTTAAATTTAAAAATTACTTTTTTGACTTTAAAAAAGCAAAAAAATTGACACGGCCCGCGTCGCTTCGTTATACACGATGCCCCGCGACTCGTGCCACCTTTATCAGCCGTCGCCCTACTATGAGTATTTGACTGACCAACACCGCGTGTTATACGCTACGGTGCAAAGTCCAGCAAATGCCGCACGGCCGACGACGACCCGCCGCAAATGGTGCGAGAGTCTTCCTCCCGCTGTGAAAGCGACAACGTCGACAGCCGAACCGCACCCGCGCACCGTCGCCTACAACGCTGCTAACCATTTTGCCGTCCAAGGATTACGCCGAACATCGCGTCGTCGACGCCAGCGAAAGTGCCGCGATATTATGCGAAGATTATTATTACTGTGTTTATCTTTTCGGTTTGTTTTATTTTTGTTAACATAATCTGTTGTCGCTCATTTAATAAACGGCCCACGGGTCTCTACCCTCAAAACCAGTGTCGACCACATTTTTGCGACGCAAGTCGTGTCAAAATTTAAATAAGTTTAATTTCTTATGTCTTATAAACTTTATTCTATGTCAATTAAATTATATAATATTCATGAAAGTCAGTTTATTCCCCTAATAAGATATTTTAAAATAAAATAAAATACAAAACCCAGAATTTTAATAAAAAAATAGCATATTTTTGAATACGGTAGCCTTTTGCGCATAGAAGATAGGTCGTCGGGACAAATTTTTTTTTTTAATTTAATAGTACATAAAATAAGCTTTAATTTGATATATGTTTAAAGGACGCAGTATTTCCGGAACATTTTCAAAAATTAAGTTGAAAAAGTTAGTTTTTGTAAAAAAGTTGCAATTTTAAATCCCCCCCCATGAGCAGGCTAAGTGTTAAATTTTCAAAAAAATTATATCAAATGAAAGAAAATTATCTAAGGTTTTAGTTTAAAAAAACATTATGTTGATTTGTTGATTTTTGAAAAAGCTATTGAAGTTTTAAGAAAAAAAAGTGAAAAAAATGACAAAATTTGTAGATTTTTAAATTTGTAACNTGAAAAAGTTATGGAAGTTTTAAGAAAAAAAAGTGAAAAAAATGACAAAATTTGTCGATTTTTAAATTTGTAATTTTTTTGGATATTTCTCCCATTTGCGGGGAACGAGGGAAAATTTTTAAATTTTTAAGGGTAATGTCTTCAACTAGATACAATTTGTGATCTTTTGACGTATTGTTAAAAGAAATCGGTCCAGTGAGAGCTGAGAAAAAGTAGTGACAGACACAAAAAAAAAAAATAAACACATCATGGTAAAATTAATACCTTCTCAGCTTCGCATCGAAGCTAAAAAATAATTTAAATGTACCCCTAAATTCATGTAAAAAGATCTTTGATATAATATATGTATTTAGGTTAAATACGAATATTTACGGGTGGCGACGATGACGTGTTACTTTCGTTATCTTCAGAGCTATCACTGATCATTGTTTCATTCCACTTGCTTAACTGTTGAGCCATTTGATCAACATGTTGATTTTTATAAATTAATGCTAATAATTCAATAATTAACATAGCCCATTGTCCACGATTTATATTTGCAATTAGATTAATGAGTATCTGTAATTACGTAATAAACTATTTTTTTTAATAATAATTAAATTAATTATTATAATTAATAATAATTTAATAGATAAGTGATTAAGATTCTATAATCCTATTCTATTGAGAGGAGAGATTATTCATAAGAATTTTGTTTATTACCCCTTCCATATTGCGTCTTTAAATCTAATTTTTTCACTTCTAGTTTATTAACCACTATTATTATTTTCTCTTAAACGTATCCTTATACATATATCCTATCATGACGATAAAAACATATTGAAAACGCCTCAAAGTGAAACCATTTTTAAAAAATTATATGACCTTATATTTTTTTTTTTATTGAAAACTTCATAATTTACACTTATTCAATTTGTATTATAATTATTATTTAATTCCCTGTAAAAATTAGTGATGTACTCATGACTGTTCCTTTGGGTGAGATTTTTTAGTGAAAAAATATGATAGTTTTAACAATAACATTAATGACATAAATTATTTATTAAAAATTTGCTTTATAAATACTATAATCAAAGTGATACATAATACCTATCACTTATGAAAACTTTGTTGAAATTTAGGCTTTAGTAATAATTTACTCATAGTAAGTAAACCGTTAGAACGTTTTTATTTTTTTTTTAAATAAAACTTAACCATTCCTGTAACTAGGTAGGGTTCGAAAACTTAAGTATACTTAGATTTTTCATTGGATTTTCATCAAAATTATATTAAAAGAAAACTAATTGTCATTAGTACTTATAAATTATTTTTTTGAGTGTTAAAAAGAAATAAAATAGAAAAGATTCTATATTTTAAAATATAGAAAAAAAATTGAAAATGTTTATATTACAGCATGGTAATTTTAAGATATTCTTTTAAATTTCAAAAATTGATAGTATTTTTCAAATTTTGGCAATGATAGGTACAACTAAATTAAAGTCAGTCCAGTTAGAACTGAGACTTTTCATAGACAGATATAAAAAACACAATAGTAAAACCAATACCCTCTCATCTTTGCATTGAAGCTTAAAATTTAAACAAATTGTCCGTCTTCATAATATATATGTTTTTTTAATTTGTTATTTTGAGTAAAATAAAACAACATGTTCATTACATAGTTATTAAAATAAACATACCTCATCAAATTTTTCAGAAAAAAGCATCCATAATATTTGATTTTGTGACTGATTGTTAGGCACGTGAAGTACGTTTTTTAACAATCGTAAGCAATCATCTATAACCTCAAAATAACTTGAATATACTTGGCTATTGTAAATCTATAACATATAATTTATATTATACATTTTCATAAAAAAAGTTATTATGAACGAGTATTTGAATGCTTGATTTGGATATATGCACAAATGCTAGTTCATTTCAAAGAGAAGAGTATATTAATAATTTTCAGAAGATAGATAATACCTAAGATAAATATTGACCAGTAGCGCAACTAGAAAAAATCCCTGGGGGGGTCCAAAATTATAACTCAAAAATGTAATCATAAATAATCATATTAATAATAATTTTTCTTTTTTTTGTGTAAATGTATAATAAATAATGTAAATAATAAAGTTAATTAATTAATTAATTTATAGAATAAAGTCCAAACGGCGCTTTGGAGTTGCTAAGCAATTTATTAATTCTTCGGTTTGTACATCTATATTGTAGTGTATATTAAGAGCAGCTAGACCATTCAATCTTGTCTCTGATGTCGAGTTTCTCAAATAAGTTTTGATATGTTTAGGCGAAGAAAATAATCTTTCAGCTTCGCAAGATGTAACGGGGAGTGTGACCAGTATTTGCAAAAGCTTAAATACATTTGGAAAAAATCTGGATTGCAATTATTTAAGATTTCGATAGAATTTTTTTATTGAATTTTACTGTCAACTAGATAACGATTCCACAATAAAACTTCTGATTTTACATGATCAAAATTGTCAACGTCATCGCCGTAAAATTCAACAAGTTCTCTGAGATTTTCTTCATTGAATGTTGAACACTTTACTAACATTTGAAATCCACTTATAATGTTTTTATGATTCATAAATCGATCATTAAGTTGTTGAATGAATGAATCAAGAAATGGAATAAATAAAGTTATTTTAAAATATTCTTCAGCATTATCTGTTGGAATATTCATGCGGTTTTGACGCATTGCTAATCTAGGAATTTTAATGGTAATTTCAAAATCATTTAATCTTAGAATAAGATCATTATACAATTTTTTGAATTCAAGAGTAACGTTTTCTCTTATAAACATTAATTGGTTCTTTACTAAACTTATGTGTTCCATAGCCTCCGATAAATCAATATTTTTGGTTTGTAAATATTTACATAGTGAATGAGAATATGGAAAAATATAATTCAGAATAGTTAGGGCCACGTTAAATTCTGATGCTTGAATAGCTAATAGAAGATGATTTGTTTTACTTGATGTATCACTATCGTTCCACAAAGTTATTTCTTCTAAACAATTTAAAATCGCAGGGAAAAATTCATAAAATGTTTCAATTGAGTTATAACGCTCAATCCACCTAGTAGGACATAATTTTTTCAATTTTTCTTTTGAAGATGAAGATTCATTTTTTTTTAATTCGTCTAAATATATTGAAAAAAACTGTTGTCTCTTCGGAGTGTTAAAAAAATTATAACACGCTTCTATTGTATTCAAAGTATTCCTTATTCCTTGAATATTACATGAATTTGAAACAGATAGATTAAGATTATGGGCACTACAATGCACATATAAAGCTTTTGGTTGTTATTTCTTAATTAAAGCTGCAACTCCATTAAATTTCCCACCCATGCTTGCCGCTCCATCATAACCTTGACTTTATAAATTTTTTACTTCGATATTTAATTCTTTTAACTCAGTAATTATATGGTTCGCTAAACTTTTTCCACTTACATCATATACCGGAACAAACTTCAAAAAATCTTCATGAATATTTTTGGTTTTACTATCATAATAACGAGCACATAAAGCAAACTGTTCAATACCCGATATATCAGCTGTTTCATCGACTATTATTAAAAAAAAATTACTTTCGTTAATTTGTTTTACAATTTTGGATGAAATAATTTCATAACAGATGCTAACAATTTCATTTTGTATTTTCCAACTTAGATATTGTGCATTTTTACTACAATTTTCTCTAGCCAATAAAAAACTTTCATCGCCGGATTTTGCAGTTGCCTTTAGGAAAAATATCAATAATGCCCGAAAATTACCTTCATTTATTAAGGGATCTTCAAGTTTAAGAACTCCAGAGTCACGGTGGCCTCTAAGTGCGATGCCTTGTCGTCCACATAGAAGCACCGATTCAATTACTGGAACGATAATTTTTCGATTGTTTTCTTTTTGAATTTTTTAATCTTTATTTAGTTGATGATAAACAGTGTCAGATTTTCCTGTAACGATTGCTGTAATTGATTGAAAATCGAGTATACAATTTGATGATAATTTGCTTTATCATGGTTATTAAACCTTTCTACAGCATGTTTCCATTTGTTAAAAGCTTCAGTGCAAAGTTGACCGAGCGGCTGACTACCCTTACCACCTTTTGGTTGAGAAAAAAAGCACACAATATTTACAATAAGCGCCATCTTTTACTTTACTATAGGCAAGCCAATTCCATTTTTCCAGCCAGCTATACTGAAATTTCAATAGTTTTTTTCCATGCTCAGTAGAAGGAAATGAAAAATTCTTACCTGGAATCCATATGTTTTCTAGAAAATTAGTTTTTTCAGCATCCGTTAATTTTTTACCGACATATATGCTAATATCAAAAATGCTATGATCAACCACGGCCTTTGTTTCTGTATTAGAAGTTTGATCATCGCTAGTGGTAAGTTTAGAATTTTTAGGATTCGATTCAGATGAATCTGATTTTTTAAAATAATCATTTATACGTTTCATAATTAAAAAAATAAATAACTATAAAAACAAATAACAAAATACTGTAAGGTTTCAGCCAAACAGAGGACCTACTAATTACCCACTGTCCAGGGGGAACACTGGACAATGACCTAGTAGCCGCGCCAAACAAGATAGTACTTGTTGACGGAGCTACTAGGTTTTTATAAAAATAAAAAAAAACAAATGTTAATAAAAATGAGGGAAAAGTATAGAGAAAAAAAAAGAGAGGCCATGTATAATATAACAACATTTTTTAATTATTTAATTAAAAATTTATAATTACGATTTTAAATATATATATATTCATAGGAAAAAACTATGAAAAGGAGAAGAAGAAAAAAGGAAGTGCTTGATACACAAAATTAGAAAGGGGGTAAAAAGGGGGGTTTATTGATGTTGTACTTGTTGTTGTTGATTGTTGATTGAGGAGTGACGGCCCACCACCGGCCATAGTTGTGTCTCACATCATCATCATCATCTCGACGTTTATTTTAACAAAAAAACGGAGGACAAAAAAATATGAACAGCCGGGTTGATGCCACAAGTAGACGGCAGGTCGACTCAACGTTTATTTTAATAAAAAAAACGGAGGACATGTGATGAGGCCGGTGATTGGGACGCCGGGTGGTGGTGGTGCCAACTTTGAACACGTTCATCGAGGGGACATAACAATATTGGTACAGGTGCACAGTGTACGGTCAGCTGATGACGATAGGATGACAGATATCGGACCTGTTGACTAGTGGAGGTTATCATATACAAAATTATTAAAATACTTTACACCTACTGCACACACATCTAATTGATAAGATTTATATATTAAAAAAAAAACTGATATAAATTCTGGAACATTACAATACAAAAGACGAAAGACGAAATACACGAGTTTATATTAACTGATTGCCGATAGGGTTTTGTGGAATTTTGGTTTGATAATAATAGGTTATATATTCTTGCAATGAACCATTGTCTTTTTTGAAATAAACGCAAACATGTTTTTGTCAATATATATCATCATAGTAGTTTGTTATATTTTATTAATCAATGATTACAGACCTTATACCACGGCTTCAATATAAGATAATGATTTGTTATCTGCTGCAAAGCAGACCCAGTTTAAACTATTATACTACAAAAATAAATAGTGTTTACTGTAAAATATAGTTTGATAAAAGCTAAAATTACCTACCCAATTTTTCACTTTAAAATGCTCAAGGGGGGTGGGGGGTCCGGACCCGGGACCAGTTATACATTAATTGTACAAATATGATAAATAATAAATTAACAGCTATTCAGTTAATTATAAGCAAAGAAGAAATGAAGGGTCAACGTTGGCATTTGACATCATAAGTGTAATAGGCTTTTTTTTAAGGTAATTAGTGGGGGCGAAAGGAACATAAAAAAGAGCAACAGATCGGGAATGACGTTGAGGAACTCTTAAACAGATTAATGAAAGCAAATAGGGAGAGTCAATATTACCTTGTAATAAACTATTTAGGAATTTAATACCCAAGATCCGTCTATGCTCAGCCAGCCCTAGTTGAGAAGCAACTGGTCCATAGTTGTGGGGTTCACAAGGGATATTTAATCTAAGACTAGCATATCTCATAAATTTATGCTGAACAAATGTTTGTGACAAGCAGCCCCTTAATATTAAAGGGGAATGGCCTGTTACTGTATAGTAGCGTTGTTTATTTTATAGCAAACAAAACGATAAATAAAGGAAAATAAGAGGGGGTAAAAAAATAGGTACACCTGCTTATGAATGTACAAAATACGCATCTATATATTACAGTTCTGCAAATTAAAAACTCTTAATAAATAAAGGGAAAGGGGGGTAACTTACATACTAGACTGACCGACAAAGCGGCTATGACCAAAATAGAAAATAAATAAAACAAACAATTAAACTTAGCTGTATAATTTAAGATGGTGATTAATGACAGTGAGTGTGAACTGTATGTGAGCGTTGATGACGACGTAAACGATGCCACTAACCCGTAATATGCGAGCAGGATTGTTTTACACGGATATACAGTACAAAACATGTACACAAAAAAAAACTCGTACGTCTGGAGTTTACCAAGTTAAGTTCGGCCAAGACGCAACCGTATGAGCAAAAACAATAAAGATATGGCGAACTATGGCCGATCAATAGCACAAACACGCGGAGGCGTTTGCTGTGAATATGAGAGAAGATAACGCACTACATAATTATAGAAGTACGACTATTGGATCTTAGAGACGTGAGAACGAGTGTACTGCATACGTACAAAAAAGGTTGTGACGCTCGCTGATAAAGTAACGACGGCCGGACGTAGCATGAATACGTTCGAACCGGTCATACACGAGTGCCACACTCTACCCAACAGAGTTCATGCGGATTCCAAATTACGGCACCATATTCAACAATAGGGCGAATCAGTGCACAATAAAGCACTTTGTATGATAGACCTAATCGAAAATCCCTACATAATCTCAACACAAACCCCCGAGTTTTAAAGGCCTTACAACAAATATGCTCAATGTGGGGTCTAGGATCAAGATTACTACTAAGAATAAATCCTAGATCAGATACAAAGTCATTAAAACATAAAATCTCAGTAGATCCGAGAGATAGACATATTTGGTAGGTGACTGAATCCTGGCAAAGTCATGGTCTTACATTTAGATGCATTAAGGGATAGTTCTAGTAAATTAAACCACTCCGTGAACCGATCAAAATCACTCTGTAATAAAATACAGTCATCCAAGGAGGATAGAGCTTAATATCTTCTGCAAAACATAAAATCTGGCTATTGGAAGGTACACTTGATACACTGTTAATGAATAGAGAGAACAGAAGCGGAGACAAGTGACCTCCACGAGGAACACCGGACGTAGCAAGATAGACATTAGATTTTATTCCAAGCAATTTGACCCACTGGTAACGGCAAGAGAGCTAAGACGAAAACCAGGACATGAGAGGTTCACCTATTCCGGATAAGTTAAGGACCTGGATTAGGGCATTGTGATTAACTGAATCAAATGCCTTGTTGAAATGCGTGTAAATAGTATCTACCTGTGTTTTCAAATTAAAAGATTGGTATAAATAGTTGTTAAAGACTAAATTACAGGTAATGGTGGAACGACCAGGGCGAAAGCCATGCTGTTCCTCTATAAGAATTTTATTGATCGAAGGTTGGATACAATGCAAGACCAACAATTCAAAAATTTTGGAAATGTGTGACTGGATTGAAATCGGACGATAGTTAGAAACATTGGACAGTTTACCGGACTCGTGTACAGGGATAACTGAGTTGAATTTTAATATAGAAGGAAAGATTCCTTCTTCAAGTGAACGCTTAAAAAGAGTCCAGAGGGGAAAAGCTATAATATTTTTTAATTGATATAAGTACTCACCGGATAAACCATCAAGTACAATGGACCAGTTACCATGCGAGTCAGATAGGTGTTTATAAACATTTTTAACAGTAAAGTTAACATTATTAGGTACATCAAAGGATTTGATACCTAACGAGGAAGTATCAAGATTAAGTTGATTATCGTAGAAAACAGAAGAGAAGTACATAGAAAACAAATTGGCCGCTTCCTGTTCGCTAGTAGAGGTAATTTCCCTATAGAAAACCTCCTTAGAAATTTAATTAAAAGACCTTTTGTTTTTAACGAACTTCTATATGATGATTCTATACGTTCGACATATCTATGTAAACATTTTTTAGATTCGTATTTAAATCGAGCTAGAAGCAATGAAAATTCCCTATAGTCGTGAGCATTCGAGTATGTCTTGAATTTAATATGTGCCTTTTTCTTTAAAAACAAGATATTTTTTAGACTCTTATCAAACCAAGGTGGGAAATTCGAATCAGTAAATGTACACTTAGGAACAAATTCAAGAACTGATTTGTGTAAGGCATCATAAAGAGCAATAAACGCAGCGTCTACATTGTATAATTGGAAAGTTGAGTACCGTTCAAAAGATGATAATAACAAACGTGCATCCTCGAAGTTAGCTATACGAAAGTTGTAGAATGAGTGACTGTGGTTACAAAGAGGAGAAGACAGATTTATTGGGAGATAAATATTTAATGCAGGATGATAAAGGTCAACTGGAACAACAGGTTCATACGACTTTCCGACATATATTAGTTTACAAGAAAATACAAGGTCAAGTATAGAATTAAAATGATTAGCTCATAAAGTATAGGAGAAGAGTTAGGGGGAAAATAGACACCACTTAAAACAAAACTAGATTGACCAACCGTAAAGCGAACAAAAACTTGTTCTACATCTAAGTCAGGGACAGATATAAGAGAAGCAGGATAATCTTTATAAATGCCAACGAGGACGCCTCCACCCCGAGAAAATACACTAGTATTAGTACATCTGTCGCATCAAAAAATATTATAATTATATAAACCAAGTTCATTATCATTAAAGTTATTATTTAACCTGGTTTCCGTTAAAACGATAAATAAATAGTTAAAAGCAGGTATATTACATATTAAATTAGATAGTTTGGTTCTAAGTTCACGGCAATTTTGATCAAATCCTAAGATTTTATCAAGGTGCAGCGAAGAAACTAGGATTGGCTGGTATGACTGTTGAAACGACCATCCTCGTTTTTTGAAAGCGATGAACCAACAGTAGGGAACCCGTTTACGAATATTACGCACAGACCAGTTTCACCACTTTTGACTCTCCTTTCAAGGTCCTCGTAGCATAAGCGCAAGAGCTTACGCTGCAAGGAAGTTCTATCCCTGGACATCCGAAAACCTTCAGGAAAAGACTTTCCTAAACGTTTAACAGAATTATAAGCAGATAATAGGTTGAAAGCAGTATCTTTAAATTCAAAAATTATTTTTACTGTGCATGTGAAATCCGCACGGGATCTACCAATGCGAATTAACTTAAATTTCACAAAAACATCATTCTTCAGCGAACCGAGAGATTTAGATATAGTAAGTTTGTCATGTTCAATCCTTGTAGAGGTATCCGGCGAAGAAGACTCAGGAACACCATATAAGATTAAATTGGGGAGACACCTTTCATGCTTAAAAATTTTCTTGAAGTACATGAGATGCAATAGATTGGGAATTCTCAAAGGGTTTGATGCCCTCCAATCTAGCAACTTTACTCTTAAGTTCTTCAACTTCACCACAGAGGATGGCATACGAGGTTTTAAGTTCGAATACTTCTTTAATCAATTTTAGGAATTCCGAATTTAGTTCAAGTTCAAATAATGCCTTATAGGTAGTGAATATTTCCACCTGAAGAGCCTTAATATCAGCCAATATATCGTCATTGGAAGTCGGGCCTTTAGGGGAAGACAGTTTATTGTTGGCAGCAGTACGAGTGATAGGCATGTTGAAAATTTAACTAGTCAACAACGTTTACTATCGTTTAAGTCTCCGAAGAAAAGCAGAGCAATGGTACGCGTATAGTATAAATTATAACAATATTTTTACCACCGTTTAAGTCTCCAAAAGAAACAGCTGGTAAGGCCACAGCTAGTATTGATAAAACAGCTAATAATTATTGACAAAATGTAATGATAACACGTATCAAATAACGATGTTCACTACGACTTGAGAAAAAGAAACAATAAAAACTTTACTAAATTAGTATACAATTATGTAAATCGATGTACACCGCAACAAGAACATTCAATAAGTAGTATACAATTAATTGCACTAGTAACTGTTAAATATAACAAAACACATTAATGTAACAACAGAGAGCAATAATGAGCATAGATAAACAGTGACATAGAATGAAGAATAAAGAATTAATAATTTAAAGAATAAAGAATAAATTAATTAAATACCCGTATATTTTTTCAATTAAATGATTTCATTTTAATAGTATTTAAAATCCAAAAAAAGTATATTCAGCGTAGTTACAAATATTTAGTAATTTATTATTTAAAAGAAAATTAAGAAATTTTTGGGGATTTTTTACTTAATTTTTTTATTTATAAATGCTTATTTGAGTGTTTTTCATTATATTTTTTAATGCTTTTTTTTATGATTTTAAGTGCTATAAGTCCCAAACCCTGCTAATAAGTTTTCAATAAACTATTCATTAGAGTGTTCCTTATGTTTGTAATATACAAAGAACATTGCTTTCAAGTTTTTTATTATTTTTTTTATTCTGATGTGAAAAAAATTATTTCAAATATCTCATGCTCCTAACTCAATTTCAAAATGAGCATGCAAGCATTTGAAATTTTCTATTTAAATAATGGGGATTTTGATTTTTTTTAAATTATCATAGGCTTGAAAAAAGTAAAATAATATGATTTTTGTGCCAATCGGCACAGAATTTAATGAACTTAAGTACTTAAAATTTTGTGCAAACGGTAATTTGCATATGTGCAAGACTATATGGCTAAGTATGTTAACAATTTCACGTAAAATTCTAGTTATTTCATCTAAAAATAATTTTAATAATGTCTCATTAACACTCTTATATTAGTTTCACATGTATGTTGTTTGTAACTTTTCACTCGCCACGTGTTATTATTCTCGCGTACCCGTCGTCTATGACCTTGAGACTAGACGTCGTAACGTATTCACCCCGCCCTGCTCACCAAACACCGGCAACACTAATTCTGTATAATTTTATATTTTTGGTTTTCCTACCCGTGCACGCGTGCATGATATCAATTATACAGGGTGTTCAGTAAGTCAGGAAACAGGTTTACAAACATTGTTACAAACAATGAGAACAATAGAAACCCGTTTCCTGACTTACTGAACACCCTGTATATATATAAACAAATTTATCTTTTGACTGACCAATACCGCTCGCGTGTAATGCACCTTACGTATATATATTTATATATTCCTACCGCCGCTTCCGGCGTTTATACCTTAGGTATAACGTACCCCCGCCCACAAAACAAGGATATACCTAGTGCATGATACGTTTACGTACTTAAGTCGCTTTACATGTATATATATATATTCGAATTACTATTAAAAATATATATTAACACGCTTTACTCTCATTAAGAGATATAGAGTGTATTCATTACGATTACAAAGGATGATTTCTGTATCGTCATTTTTCGTCACTACCACAATGTTCCGGGAGTGGGTAATTTACGCGCTTGCTGCTTTCCTTGGATGTGGTAGCCGTTTCTCAGACACCCTCCCCGGAATCGAACCCTGATTTCCCGTTACCCGTTACAACCATGATATTGATAGTAACTACTATAATAACATGAAACTAAAAAGTAAAAAATAAATATAGTTTAAAAAAACTAAAAAAATACGCTTTTAAAGCACATAGAACTAAAAAGTTAAAAATAATATTTATTATATTTACTGTCCAGAGTACATCTTTCACTCTAGAAAAAAGACGATGATTTCAATGGATTTAATATTCTTAAAAAACTAATTATTATTATTTTTATATAAATTTTATTAAATTAAAAACTAATATACAGTTAGTCAGTTATGAAGGAAATATATCGAACACTTAAAGTCAAATAAAAGTTAACTCAACAAAACAAAATATATTTGGTGGAATAATCCAATCAGCATATATTTTAAATCACACATCTACTAAATATTTCAATAGTTTATGTACCTTAACACTGTTGTCTCTTATAAGTTGTATTATTCGTTTTATAACTTTTTTATCTACAAAAGCTGTTTTCCCAGATGTCAAGAGCCAACTAAGCTTAATAATGGTTGCACGATCTGCTTCATTTTTAATCAAATGATTAGTCGGAATCAAACATTCAATAGGCATCATAATGTTTGAAAGAATTCTACAATAAAACATACCTTATATTAAAAAATGTAGTGATTCTGATTGATAATTTTATGGAAATTATATTGTGGTTATTTAAGTTTAAATTAAAATTTTTATTTCAAATAATTAAATTCTACATACTTAACTAAAAGTTCCAATATTTTTTCATTTTCAACGTTAATTAAAAGAGGTATAAGATCCTATAAAAGTTAAAAAATTAATTTTAATACATACAAAAATGCAAAATTTTTTAGCTTGGATGCAAAGCTGAGAAGGTATTGGTTTTACTATGATTTTTTTTTTTTTGTGTCTGTTACCACTTTTTCATAGCTCTCACCAAACCGATTTCTTTCAACGATACGTCAAAAGATCACAAATCGTAATTAGTCGAAGACATTAACCTCAAAAATTGAAAAAAATTCCCTCGTTTCCCGTGAATGAGAAAAATCTCCAAAAAATTACAAATTTTAAAAATCACTATTTTCAAAATTTTTTCTATTTTTTTTTACTTAAATCTGCCATAACTTTTTCAAAAATTAACAAATCAATATAACTCTTTTTTAAATAAATGATTGATGTCATTACCTTCTATTTAGTATATTTTTTTTATAAATCTAACCCTTTACCTGCCCACATGGGAGGATTCAAAATAAAAACTTTTTCACAAAAAATTAACTTTATCAAATTAAGTGTTGCGGAAATACTGACACTTTCATATATACCTCAAATTAAAACCTATGTAATATAATTTATTATGGAAAAAAAATTTCGGACTTTATTTTGTTTTCACGGTGAAATTGGCTACCAAATGATATTTTTGTGTGAAAATTCTCGATTTTGTATTTTACATTTTTAACTTTATTATGCTATAACTTATTGAAAAGTGTATGGATCAATACAATTTTTTTATGAGAAAAAATATTTTTATCCCTTTTTCATTCGATATACTTTATTTTTATCAGGATTAGTTAAACATTATAATTGAATAATTAACAATGTAATACATTTTAAGTTTATCTATTTATACCTTCTAAGAGTGTCGTCAACTTTGTTTTTTTAAATGGCAACGCATATTTTGAATGTTTGTGATTTTAATTTAACAGTAAATGGCATTAGAATTTATAATATAACTTTATTAGTTTATTAGATATAAACATATAAAGTTTCAAAGTTTTGATTTAATATACATGTATAATATACAAAGGATTACAAATACGGGTAGCTAATTGGTTTTATATGACGTCTATATTCGCAGGTACACAGCATTTATTATTAATGGTAGTAAGGCACATTATTGTGAGTTTATAAATACAGATATAATTCTATGGATTTGGTATTACATCTACAATCTGAAGATGAAAAAGATATTTGTGCGTATGATTAATTTGAAAAATTCTTAATTTGTCAAAACGTAATCGAAGAATCATTAATATCTATTGATGTAATTAACTTTATAAAGAAAAGTAATGGAGCTTTTTCGAACTTAGCCATTGCTCCTAGAATTTTGTTATGAGTTCCAATAACTTAATCTAGTACAGAACGCAGAATAAATACAAAAAATTAAAATTAAGTGTTGAAAATTACGTAGTTTATGGATTTTCCATAATACGCAAATTGTAAATTTTGTAAATTCTAAAGTAGCGTTAATTTTATTTTTCCATCATCAAATTTTCACCAAACGTTTTAATTTCCCAAAGGTAAGTACAATGTAAATTTGACAAAAATTCGTTCAGTCACTTTAGTGTAATGACATGATTAAGTTAGCAATTTTCACCAAACCATGAGTGTTCAAGACCGTAAAACGATACAAAAAAAATTATAAATGGATTCAAATATAATATGGGTTAAAAGAACATAACTAAAAGTGTTTTGAAAAGAAAAAGAAAATTTTTATGTAAAAGAAAATATAAATATATATATATAAGGATAAATGATAAGAAAAAAGTTAAGTGGATTATGGAAGTTTATTCTAAGGCCATTCCAGTTAATATCAAGAATTATCCCAAATAAAAAAAATTTTTAAATTCACATAAATACATCTTCAGAGTATACATAGATTTTTCTTTTTCTAAATTAATAGTCACAGTCTCAAGGTGGACATTGAATTTGAAGTTATATAATTAGACTTTGTTTTTATAAGACTTAATTAATTTTGTGTTATATTTTCATATTATATTTTGACTTTGTGTTTTTACGTTATTTTTTTTATTTATTTATTTTAATATTTATTTATTTTATAATATACAAGACACAACATAATCAAACAAAAAAAAAAAACAAATAAATATTGTGTACGCCACAGACGGCAATGAGTACAGAATATAAATACAAAATATCTAAATAATTAAATAAGTACAGCATACATAGAAGTTTAAATTATTAACATACAAAATTAATAATTAAAATACATCGCTACAAATAGATTTTAACTTGGTTAAATGGTCATTAAAGAAATCAAAATTTTTAATTAAATTGCAAAAATGTAGCATTCTATTGACCGGTGAATAATAACTATAATTCTGACGATATGAGTTAACATAAAATAAATTATTAGATCGGAGATGAAAATTAGGAACATTAAAAGGAATTAGACTTAAAATTTCTGGACAATCTACATTATTATTAAGGAGATTATAAATCCAAAAAACATCATTGCATTTTCTCCTGTAAGCAAGGGAAGTTAAACCAAGAGAGATTCCTATTTCATCGATCGACACATTATAATCCCTAGACTTAAAAGAAATGAAGTGTAAAAAACGTCTTTGTATAGATTCTATTCTATTAATTTCACCTATTTTATATGGACACCAAATAATAGATGCATATTCTAAAATTGATCTTACCAAAGAAATGTACAAGGTTTTGATACACAAAATATTATTGAATTCATTACAATTTCTTCTCAAAAAGCCAAGTGTTCGTGAGGCTTTATTGTAAATATAATCTATATGGTTAGAAAAAGATAAATCGCTGGATAATATAACTCCTAAATCTTTAATACTATAAACATTAAGCAAATTACAACCATCAATCGTATACTAATTAATATTTACATTTTTAGAACGAGTAAATGTTATCTGATGACATTTATTTGTATTAATTACTAATCCATTTTTTTTAAACCATAAACTGAATTTATCTAAATCTTATTGTAATTTACCACAATCATTAACTGATTGAATAGTCATAAATAACTTAAGATCATCCGCAAAAAGCAGATAGTTGCAGTGTTGAAAAATTCGACATAAATCATTAATAAAAACGATAAAAAGTAAAGGAGACAAATGGCCACCTTGTGGTACACCTGAAGTAACATTAATTATATTCGAAGTAAAATTATCTATTTTGATTTGTTGATTTCTATTTTTGAGAAAGGAAGAAAGCCACGCAAGCATTGAATTACCTACACCCAAAAGTCTTAGCTTTTTTAACAAAATTGAATGATCAACTTTATTAAAAGCTTTCTTGAGATCAGTATACACAGCGTCAACGCGGCCTCCAGAGCTTATATCGGATATTAAAGTAGTGTAAAAAGTAAGAAGATTTGTTATAGTTGATTTTGATGAACGGAAGCCATGTTGATTATTAACTAAAATAGGTTGAAATGTATATGCAAGCTTAGGTAGTAATAATTTTTCAAATAACTTTGGTAAGACATTAAGCTTAGATATGGGGCGATAATTAGTTACCTCACTTCTATCACCAGATTTAAAAATAGGATATATAAAGCTAAATTTCCAAAGATCTGGAAAACAACCAGATGATAAAGAAAGGGAATAAAGGAAGTGAATCGGCCGGGCAAGAGCACAACGACAATTATTAAGAAATATTTCAGAAATTAAATCAGGTCCAGTTGAAGTGCTATTTTTAAGATGAGAAAGACCTTCATAAATATCTGATAAAGATAAATCACACTTGGAAAAATCAATTTTATCACCTTCGTAACTATCTAAAGACAACGGATCAGTATTATGTGCTGAAAATACTGAACCAAAATATTTACCAAAAATATTAGCAATGTCTCTCATATTATCAAAGCGCGAATTCTCGTACTTCATTACATTAGGTAGTCGGTTTACATTTTTACAATTCTTTATATACTTCCAAAAGTATTCAGGATTATTTATTAAACTGTTTTGAACTTTATTTAAATAATCAGAATAGCATTGCTTAGATAAAAATTTACAAGTTGCACGGGTAGATGAAAATTCATTATAGATTGACTGTAATCCATATTTTTTAAATTTTTTATGCAAATATTCTTTTTTGTGTATAAGGGACTTTAATTCTTTTGAAAACCATAGTGGAAAAGAAGATTTATAAGAGTATATTTTAGGCACATTAGCATCTAACACTCTAGAGATTATTTCATAAAACTTACTTAATGCTGAGTTAATTTCATTTTAATTATAAAGACAAGACCAATCTACATCATTTAATAAATTAACTAATAAAGGAAAATTAGCATGGTTAAAGTCATAATACCATGTATTATTCTTATATCTTGAATTATAACTATCATAATTGTATACATTACTAATTAATAATGATGGATGATACCTATCGGGAGAAACTAAATTATCATTAGACCTAGATACCAGAGTTGAATTATTATTAACAAAAACTAAATCTAAAGAATTATTAAATAAATAATTATATAAATAAAATAATTATTTAAAAACCTGTACTCCTAAAAACATGTATATTAAAATTTGAGTGTATGCGTCAAGAGTCGAGGTTGGACTACGGGTCCTTTAGTCAATCATAAGAATTAGTGTACGTGCTAGCTAGTTTTTGGGATTAACCGTCCTTTAGTAGATATAGTAAAAAGTTGTGTTGGTGGCTGACAAAGAGCCACCCCTCAGTCTGATACTTTTGAGCTAGATCGTGCTGACGGGTCTAAACTCTAACTCTTTAATAGTTCAATAATTAGAGGGATTGAGGCTGACCAGCGTATCCAACGGGAGGACTCGAGAAAAGCTAAATAGGACTAACTTGTCGTCTAAAAATGTTATTTAATTTGTGCATTACTTTTGTGTCTACGTTGGGGCACTACCGACGTACGACACTGGATATTATTATTAAACAACTGAAAATTAGAATAAAGTGAAGGGGAAACATGAGCATGACAGATCCGTCGCATGTGTCTAGGTATAGTGGACATGCCATCAACGTCATAAATGTAGAGGATCCAATGAGATGTTCACACCATGTCCACCCTGACCGCACCCAAGGATACTGTCAGCTCATGGAACAAAGGAACAAAGAAATAACAGAGTTATATGAAATTAACCATTTTACAAAATATAACCGTAGTCAACATTTATATAATCATTAATTAAAATAAAAAATGTGTCAACATGGTCAAATAACCAAAAGAAATAAAGATCATTTAAAAAAAAGCTGCGCACAGCAACAGAAACAAAAAGAGAAAACGGGGGGGGGGGGATTAAGTTATAGATTTTTAAGAGTTATAACAAGTTTAAAATAAATAAAAAATGGTGAAGGGGAAATTACATATAAACGAACTCCTCCAAACATTTTATTGATATGCACCAATGCACCTCGTAACATTTACATAAAGGAATTATATATTTTGTATTCAAACTTTATTAGTGTTTAAAACTGACAATTTTCTCATTAGCAGAAACATAAACACTTGATAGACCAAAATAAATATTTTATCTTTATTTGTTGGTCGTATTTTTAGAGTTCGTTCTTTTAAATTAAAAAGTACTTAAAATCTTGTTTTGACAAAAATAACCTTTACTCTTTTTGCGAGCAACATATTTAAGTGAATATGAAATTTTTTCAATTTTTGAGGGTAATTTCTTCGACTAGATACGATTTCTGATCTGTTTACGTATTGTTGAAAGAAATCGGTTCGGGTAGAGCTGAGAAAAAGTGGTAACAGGCACAAAAAAAAACATATCATAATAACATTAATATATTCTCAGCTTTCATCGAAGCTAAAAATGCACTATCTGATAAAAAAAAATATAATTTTTTTTTGTTGTCAATGATTTTTAAAGTCTATGATAAAAATTTCTGAACTATAACAGCACACACATAAAGTGATTTCACATGGAAAGACCCAGTTTAGTTTCTATCATCATATTCTAAAATTGTTTATGTGTAAGTTCGAAATTTATACATGTACATTTTTACATTTTACAAGCGTAAAACATTATGTTAATCATATCTGTAGTCTTGGTTTTAACAACTACGATTAATAGAGTTTTTACTGAAATTTCTTATATTAGGAGTTCAGTCAGTAAGGAAATCAGATTCTATTTTTGTCGTTGTTTATAACAATTTCCTTGTTTCCTTTCTTATTAAATACTGTATAATTAATTCTATAATTTAAGATTTTTTTGATAATGTATATATATATTGTTAAAAATAACAGTGTTAAAGAATGAACTACGATCCCAGATAGTGGCTAAGTGAAATGATGGACTATTTAAAATTTAACCCATTCTAGTGAAATCTGAAACGATACCTCTGTCTTCTCAGATCATGATAATGGATGTTCAAGAATAGAAGATAATATGCAACAGTTAAAATTTACCATATACTTCATTTTGTAATACTAACTTTTTGAACTAGTTGAGAAAATCCAATCGTCATACGAAAACTTCTCTGACAAGGGTCCTCTGAAATCAATTGTTCGTGTATTTGCAAAAGAATGGCTAAAACAAATGATCAGTGTTAAAAATGTATATTTCAAATTTATTTGTGACGCATCACGACTGTTTAAAATAGGAAAAATTGTTGTTTCCAATATTTCCTATTCATTTTATATACATATACATTGTATATGGAAAGTATTTCAAGTAGATTGATTCAATATTAATAATTAATATTTAATTAATCAATCAAAAATGTCATAATTAATATAATGTATTGAACTTTTCATAATATGAGTTGATTGTTTTTTATTTAATCTCGCCATATTTAAAATTCAAGAACTGGACATTGTTTTCAAATTACATTAATTTTAAAATGTACATGTTTTAATAAATATTACTTACAATAACATTTATTCGACGGTATGTAATCATTTCCCACAAACATTCCTAACTGTGCAAACATGTTTTGTACATGAGGATTTCCCAGGTATCTAGTCATATCCATATTTTACTCATTCAGTACTCGAACACAATCTTAAATAGTTTACTGTTAGTACATTTTTTTATAAATTTCTTTTAATTGAATGAACTATTGTTTGTTAAATTGTAATTTTTCATCAATTCTTTAATTGAAAAGTATGTGTATTCAATTAAATAAATTAACTTAATTTATAAAAGTTACGTAAGAAAGACACAATAAAAGCAAAAGAAATGGAATTGCTAAATATTACATAAGAAATTTTTCTCAGTACATTCACTTCATAAAATGTTTTTCAAGCTCCAACAAGTAAAATATTACGTAAACGTTTGTTAAACCCTTTATAAATCAATTTAGGTTATCCAAGAATTGAAAATAACGATTGATTTGATTAAAATATTTATTTCATGTAATAACTTGTCAACTTACAATAGAAAGTTTAAAAAAGTAACTTAAAAACAACAAACAAATTTAAGTTAAAAGTAAGAAATAAATTATTAGTCTATTACAAGCATACAAATTATTTTTACTTTTTAATTTTACCTAATAAAATGTTGAAATTGCGACAATAATTGTTTCGACTCAACAACAATAATTCATTATTATTTTAGCAATATTGATTTAAGCCAGGCCAGACGAATTTATCCTTTCTCTGAATTAGAAAAAATCTTATCTTTTCAAGGACTTTTGTGCTCTCTTTACTTAGCTATTACTTTTGCATACGAAGCATAGACGCACACTGAAAGTGGCTTAACTCCGCAACATTTTAATTATCCTTAATTGAAATATTATTTTTTAGATTATAAATAAACTCTACTTGTCAATTAACATATTTTTATTTTAAAAATGTATGTGGAAAGTTCATGTATGATACCAACGATTTAAAAAAAAAAATGCTTATTATTTACATTAAGAATAAAGTTATATAATTTAATATATAACTTTTTAATTTATTTTAATAATAAAAATATATATTAGTGAACTACTTGTACCAGAATCGATTTAAAAATCCTAAATAGCTAAACGTAACAGAATTCAATCTCGGTACTTATACCCTGATGACACATTTAAGACTGAGTTCGGTAGCAAAATCAAACAGTTTAGCAAAAGTATTTTATTTTTATTTAAATTTTTAAAATCAACATCTTTATTTATTTTGATAATAATATTACAAATCGATTTATTCAAATTACTTAATTTTGATTTAAATTTCGATTTTTTGTCGATATCAAAAACAATTTAAAACCTTGAAAAATTATAAGAGATTACAGTTAGATCCCGTTCATCCTATAAAAATAATTTTAATAAATCACAGAAAGTTAATCTTCAGTATTTATTAAATTTAATTTGAAGTAGAAAACGACTTCAAATAACACAATGTGTTGTAATTAATAAATTCCACATTTAACTTCATAATTTGATTTTAAACCAAATTTTATAATTTGGAAAGTTTCTTTTTATACAGTAAAAAATATATACTTCAATAAACATTATATAATTAGTTATAGTTAAGCTAGGGGTCAGATAAAAAAATTGTTTTTAGTTAAGCGTTTAAATATACTATACTGTTATCTTAGAATTAATTTTAACGTTATTCATTAATTAACATTATTCAATTTTTATGTTTAATGTTAAAAAGGTTTGAAACATCTAGAAGTAATTTTTATATGGGCCTATTAATTTGAACATTTAAAGTTCCTTTGACAAAAATTTTAAATAATGTTTAATTTCTTTCTATTTTCGAGTTTACTAACAATTATTGTCATAGCGGTTATACCATTATAACATAGTTTTGTTATTATACTTTTAGCTATTTGTTTATAATTGTTAAGCTATTTGTTATTTTAATAAAGGTTTTAAAATACACATAAGGGCAAATGAAAATATTTTTCTTGTTTAGAATTTTTTAAATATAGTGTTTGAAAAAAAATTATTTGCATTATAAGTTTTATTATGTTTTGACAATTTTTTTGTTTTTAACGTTATAAAATTATTCATACAATTATCTCGTCCTGAGTTAAACATTTAGTCTGTATATATTAACTAAAATTCATCATTTCTAATTAAATTAACGATCAAAAGAGTGAATTTTGAAAATATCAATAATAATGTATAATATTTTAGCAATGAAAAAATCAGTACTTTAAAATTAATTCATTATTATGAAATAAACACCCAAAATTAATATACAAACGGAAAATATAATATTTTAGTTCATAATTTTATATTTCTTCTACATTTTTTTCCTCGCCTTAATTCCATTACTTGGGGTCGGCCACTTTTATATACACGTCCTCATATCGCATTCATCATAATTTTATATTTAAAAAAAACTTAAATTATTGTTATTTACCGCGTTTTACCTGGATTAATCAAAATATTAATGTTTTATGACATCTAATTATAATTTACATTGTTTGTACATTTGATTTACTAAGAAAAATAAGTCTATTTACCAAATTGTAATTAGTAGCTTGATTCAATGATTTTTGCAACACATTCAATTTCGATTATTACTATTACAATATCTTTTGTTGTGTATATCAGATAAATCGGTTAAGTATTATAATAAAATCAGTTTTTCTTCAATCGTTGTCGACGTTTTACTGAGGAGTTTTTTTTTATTGTAGATTGCCGGCTTTAAAACATCACGTTTTCTTACAACGTGACAAATTGAAGGCTCACGCGCAATTCTACTGTTTCTGGATAAAATACTAAAGATAATAATGTTTAACAATTTGTATTTACATAACTAGATGAATAATACATTAACTTTTATATTATTTTTTATATTGTATAACTTTTTGAGGGATTCTATATATTTTTAGAAGTTTTGCAAAACTATTTAGTAATAAAAAAATGCTATGTTATAAAAATTATTATAGTATAAATATTTACAATTAAGATAAGTCACTTATTTTACAAGATTTGTACAGTTATATCAATATATTAAAATTAATTTTATATTTATTATTTTTCAGAATCAATTTGAGTCTGTTTTAAACAAATCCACAATGATTGATTCAATTGTTGGCAAAGTATCAAAGTCATCTAATCGAAAATTAAAATTTTTACTACAAATTACTTTTTAAATCATCATTATTTTAGAAATTACCTAGATCCATAAAGTCATCCCAAGGTTGATGAGTGTAATTACAAGATGTTCCACTTAGTGGTTCAATTCTAAAAACATGACATACAATGATTTTAAAATTAAATAAATTGATAGGAAATATATATATTTAATAACAATTAGACAATCAGAATTTTTTTCAAGATAGAGTGGGATTAATATTATTTTATAATTATATAATGATGATTTTTATTTTACTAATCAAAAGAATTTATCTTAGAATTGCTTTTTTTTAAATTTTAAATAAATAAAAGATCATTTGATAAATTTATTGGCTCTATCACTAAAAAAAATCATATACGATTTAAATGTTATAACATTGCTTTCCATTTCGGAGAGGTTTACAATTCTCTATCACCTTGCCATGGTTGCACCATTAAGTGATAATTACAAAATAGTGTCTTAGTATATTTTTGCTGAAAAGAGCCTACATAACTTATAATAAATAATATCCGTAACCGTCCTAAAAGCAAATAAAATGAAAGGAGTGAATAATTTTCTTTACCAATTTTTTTTAGATGAATCATTGTTTTATGTTATTATTTTTTTTTTGCAACAACAGCAGTAACTAATTACATCAAAAAATTGCCAACTAAAACAGTTAAATATTAATAGTTTTAATAGTTTTAATAGTAGTATATGGAATAATCACTCCTAAAACCCCTGACAATAAAATTAAATAAAATTGCTTTTTCCAACTATTATAGCTTTGACGTGAAGCTGAGAAGGTACTATGTTCTTCTTTTTTCTTTATAGCCACTTTTTCATAGATTTCACTTGACTGTTCTTTTTTTCAATAACACATTCAAAAATTATAAAATGTACTAGACGAAAACATTATCTCACAAAATTGAAAAAGAAATCCCTCGCTCGACGTAAATAGTTCATTAGCTTTGATGCGAAGCTAAGAAGGTATTAGTTTTACTATGTGTTTTTTTTTTTTTGTGTCTGTTACCACTTTTTCTCAGCTCTCNGTTTTTTTTTTTTTTTTGTGTCTGTTACCACTTTTTCTCAGCTCTCACCGAACCGATTTCTTTCAACAATACTTCAAAAGATCACAAATCGTATCTAGTCGACGACATTACACTCAAAAATTGAAAAAATTCCCTCGTTCCCCGTAAATGGGGTAAATCTCCAGAAAAATTATAAATTTAGAAATCGCTAATTTTCAATTTATTTTACTTAAAATTGCCATAACTTTTTTTTTGAGACCAAATCGATATAATTTTTTTTTTATAGATGCATGATGTCTTTACCTTTCATTTGATATATTTATTTCATAAATCTGACCCTTTACTCAGGGGGATTAAATATGACATCATTTCACAAAAAATTAACTTTTGAAAGTGTTTCGGAAAGACTGACACTTTTATATAGATCTTAAATTAAAGCTAATATAATGTACTTTATTATGGAAAAAAAAAATTTCGGACTTTATTTTGTTTTCACGGTCAAATTGGCTACCAAATGATATTTTTGTGTGAAAATTCTCGATTTTGTATTTTACATTTTTAACTTTATTATGCTATAACTTTTTTAAAAAAAGATTGATCAATACAATTTTTTCGTGAGAAGTAGTATTTATATACATCTTTCATTCGATATACTTTTTTTTTTAAATCTGACCATTTCCCTATATAAGGGGGGAGGGGGTCAAACTTTTTCAACTTAACTTTTGAAAGTGTTCCGGAATGTCTGACACTTTTATATATACAGTAGTAAATAGCCGAATAACGTCGATTTTAGTATAATACGGGGTTTAAAACAATAGTAAGCAATTTTTAAATTCTCAAGCAATACAGTGGTGTCATATAGAAGGGAAATGCAGGGTAAGCAAATTAATAATTGTGGGAAAAAGAATATAAAGGGAAACATGAAAAGGATAGAGGAGTGGACGTTTTTGTCGAAGAAACATCAAGTTACGTGTACGCGAGTGTCTTTGTACGATTTAATTTTGTTTTGTGTTACATTTTTGATATTACTTTTTGACTTTGTGTTTGATACGTTTCTTAAATAAAATAGTTATTTTAAAACCTGGACTTAGAGCAAATATTTTATATTCACCGTGTTGTGTGTGTGTGTGCGGCTAGAGTCAAGGTTGGACTACTGGTCCTTTAGTCAATCTTAATAATTAGCGTACGAGCTAGCTAGTTTTTGGGCTTAACCGTCCTTTAGTGGGTATAGTAAAAAGGTAGTTGTGCTGGTGGCTGACACCCTTCAGTCTGCTACTTTTGAGCTAGACTGTGCTGACGGGTCTAAACTCTATCCCTTTAGTAGTCCACTAATTAGAGAGATTGGGGCTGATCAGTTTATCCAACGGGAGGACTCGAGAAGAACTCCAACGACGAACTCGTCGTCAATATACAGGGTGATTTTATTATCATAACCCACTCAATTACTTACAGAATAATAATAATTTAAACATTTTTTTTTATTATTATCTTTAGTTACACATTATTCTTAAATTATTAACTATGTAATACTTTTTAAGTTCATCCCTTATGCCTGGTAAGGGTGTCAATTTTGTTTTTTTTAAATGGTAACTCATATTTTTAATTTAATAAAATGTTTGAGTTTTTAATTCAATAGTAAATGACATTTGAATTTTTAATAAAACTTAATTTGTTTATTAGATATAAACATTTAAAGTTTCAAATGTTTAAGTTAATATACAGAGTGTTCAGTAAGTCAGGAAACGGGTATCTATTGTTCTCATTATTACAAACAATGAGAACAATAGAAACCCGTTTCCTGACTTACTGAACACCCTGTATAGGTATAATACACAAGGGATTACAAATACAGGTACACAGCATTGTTATATCAATGATAGTAAGGTACATTGTTGTGAGTTTATAAATACACTAACTGACAATACAAAAAGTATATCTATTGATAGTCATAATTGATAATAAACAATCCGTTACTGTGATAGCAATGTCATAAAAAACCAATTAGCTACCTGTTACAAGGTACAAGGTGGCCCATAATAACCTTTCACATTTTGTTTATAAATAACTTTTGTTCAAAAAAAGGTAGGATAACGGTAAATCCAGTTCCAGATAGCTAGACGATGCCTAATTATGTTTCATTGCGATTTTATCCTAATGGAGCAGTGGACGGGTGCTCATCATGTGTTTATCGTAAAAGCTTATTATAAGAATAATGACTCTTACGTGAGTGCAATTCGTGAGTTACGTAAAATTTTTAATCTTGACCGAAAAAGTGCAGTTCCATCGCGCCTAAACAGTGAATTTATGGATAAAAAAACTTTGAGGAAAGTGGTGATGCGTTTAAAAAAACATCGAGTGGTCGAAAAGTTTCCATATGAACTCCAGAAATGGTGGAAGAAGTGAGAAAAAAAAAACACATCATAGTAAAATTAATACCTTCTCAGTTTCGCATCGAAGCTAAAATTATATATTGATTTGGTCTTTTTTAAAAAAGTTATGACAGTTTTAAGTAAAAAAAAAAAAATTGAAAAAATGTCAAAAATTAGCGATTTTTAAATTTGTAATTTTTTTTGAAATTTTCTCCATTTACGGGGAACGAGGGAAATTTTTTCAATTTTTGTGAGTAATATCTTCGATTAGATACGATTTGTGATCTGTTTACGTGTCGTTGAAAGATATCGTTTCGGGTAAGAAAGCTAAATAATTAAAATAATAAATTATATGAAAACAAAAAACGGTGATTTTTATACAAAAATAACATTTTTTGTTTAACTTAGGTGGATTAAATATCAAATAGAAGATAAGTCGTTTTTTTTTTAACTTTTAATACTCAACATAAGCGTTAATGTAATATATGTTTAAGGCGTGAAGTTTTATGGAACTCTTCTCAAGTCACTCTACCAAACTATTCTCTGCTCAACTTGTCAACCGCTCAATACTCGGGACCATACATCACAGCTGGTCTCACTACAGTCATATATATATATTTTATATCTAATTACTAACATTACTGTGAGTCCGTGGTGTTGGCCAAGTTGTTTATTAACTGTTCTTTGTTGGTAATATACTTCGGTGAAAACGCCTCTTCATTGAACTTTTCACAATTATAATGATAACGAATATTTATATGTTTAGTTCGTTTATGAAATTTTGAATTCTTCACTAACTTTTATAGAACTTTGATTATCCACATACAGGTGTGTATACAAAACAGGTGTCTCTCCCTATTTTTACAGAAGAATACTTGAAGTAGCATCAATCATGTTAGTTCCTATACCACCTGACTCACTCTGAACCATACATCATAACTGGTTTCACTACAGTCATACAGAATTTACCTTTCAGCCTCATTTGAATATTTTTATCACATAAACACTTTTTTAAACCTTTTTCTTCAATAGCTGATCTCCATACACCTCTAGCCTTTGATTAATTTTCTCCTACACTACATCGTCAGTGAATAACATGCAACACGACTTCTCTCTTTGTATTTTTCTAGTAATTTCTTAGTAAAAGCAAAACCTTGGTGCACTTCTACTCTTATCCTAAAATCTTCTGTTACTCCTCTCACACTTTTTACCCTGGTACAAGTGCCATCATACATATTCTCTATTACATAAATGTACCTTTTCGGGATTCCTTTTCTCATTAATACCCACTTTAAAACCTCTCTCGGTACTCTATCATATACTTTCTCCCAAAAATAAATACCATACACAGCTTTTTCTTCTTTTCCCTATATTTTTCTATTAGTTATCTCACATAAAATAATGGCTCCATTGTTGACTTCTCAGGAATAAATCTAAACTGGTTTTTAGAAACTGATGTCTTATTTGTTATTCTCTTATTTATTACCTTTTCTTAAATTTTCATACTATAACTCGTAAGTTTTATGCCTCTTCGCTTATAACTACATTATTTTTACTCATCTGTTTTTCCAACGTACATCCGAGATGGGACAATACGCCTATGTTATGTTCAGGACTCCTCATACTTTTTGACAAAATTTTACGTCAGCTGTCAAACTGTCGCAACTTCATTAGTCGTCTCTTACGACTTGCAGAGAGTCCATAACTATTGTTATCCCCTAACCACAGGTACTGAAGTTTCATGAAACATTTTCAATAATATGTTGAAATAGTTCATTTTTCGTAGAAAATTTTTATTTGAATCTCGCCCTTAGCAGGTAAAGGGTCCAATTTTCAAAAAAAAAAAATATCCCTAATGAAAGAGAAATACCTAAAAAATAATTGTTTTGTTTCATTAATTTTTCAAAAAGTTTAGAATTTTATAAAAAAAAATGTTCAAATTTAACAATAAAAAAATTGAAATTTTTTTGAGATTTCCCTTTATTTACAGGGACTAGGGAGTTTTTTTAAGTTATAAGATTTTTAAGAGTTATAACAGTATTAAAATAAATAAAAAATGGTGAAGGGGAAATTACATATAAACGAACTCCTCCAAACATTTTATTGATATGCACCAATGCACCTCGTAACATTTACATAAAGGAATTATATATTTTGTATTCAAACTTTATTAGTGTTTAAAACTGACAATTTTCTCATTAGCAGAAACATAAACACTTGATAGACCAAAATAAATATTTTATCTTTATTTGTTGGTCGTATTTTTAGAGTTCGTTCTTTTAAATTAAAAAGTACTTAAAATCTTGTTTTGACAAAAATAACCTTTACTCTTTTTGCGAGCAACATATTTAAGTGAATATGAAATTTTTTCAATTTTTGAGGGTAATGTCTTCGACTAGATACGATTTCTGATCTGTTTACGTATTGTTGAAAGAAATCGGTTCGGGTAGAGCTGAGAAAAAGTGGTAACAGGCACAAAAAAAAACATATCATAATAACATATAACATAATATATTCTCAGCTTTCATCGAAGCTAAAAATGCACTATCTGATAAAAAAAAATATAATTTTTTTTTGTTGTCAATGATTTTTAAAGTCTATGATAAAAATTTCTGAACTATAACAGCACACACATAAAGTGATTTCACATGGAAAGACCCAGTTTAGTTTCTATCATCATATTCTAAAATTGTTTATGTGTAAGTTCGAAATTTATACATGTACATTTTTACATTTTACAAATTTTAGTAAAAATTACATTTCTTGTATGTTTTGAAGAAGTAGTCACAAATATTTGTATTTATGAAATAAAATAGAATCAAAATCATTTTTTTTAATTATTATAATTAATAATTTATTATTATTCGTATTGAAGCTCAAAGTGAAATCTACTTACCTAATTTGATTAATAATGTGTTCATTCTGAGACTTAGGAACTTTTAATAAAGGAATATGTAAGATAGCTGATTTTGACATATTTTTATATTTTTCAATATGATCATATTTCTTAATTGTTCTTTTTCTAGTAAAAAACATTTTTTTACTTGTAGTAATATTTTTAATTTGTTCACAGTCTTGTATATTGCAAAAAGTTTTTAAATGTATCCATGTTCTTTCACGTGTCTGTAATAATTGTCAATTATTATAAAAGAAGTTTTAGTATTATCATAATACTACGACAGCACTATAATAAATGAGAATTAAAGACACTATAAACACGTGCTTATAGCAAAATTAATTTTTATATTGGTTGTACTTAATAGATATAAAATTTGTAATATTTATTATAATGACAAGTAAAGAAATTTCTATAAATAATATAAAAATGTAAATAACTTCTGAAGTATTGATCCAAAAGTTGTTACCGACCAGTCATTTTCTTAATTACATTATTATTTATTAAGTAAGCTAATAAATTATGCATGTTGCCATTTGAAAAAATAAAATTAACACTCCTATAAGTTATAAGGGATGAAATTAAAGAATAACTAATAGCTGGTAAAGTAATTAATTAATACTTAACTAAAAAAAGCAAAAAAATTTTTCTTCAATATTTTATTTATTTTAAGAGTAATCGAGTGGATTATGATAAACCGATAATCTGTTTAACTTATTTAAGATAATAATGATAATGACTGTTTTTATAGCATGTTAAATCTTTTATACTATAACACTAAAAACGTCAAAGACAATACACTTATCACCACCTTCTAAATACCTCTATAACTAAGGAGAATTAATATATATATTAATTGAAACTATAGAATATAGCCCCCCATATCACCGAAATCAATAATGATTCTTGGATTTCAATCGTGATTAAATTATTTTGAAAACTATCGAATCAATAAACTATCTAATTATGCAACTATATTTTAAGTATAATATGTAATATTATCTATAATATATGATTTTTCGTTAGATATGAACAAATTAAAATTATTTGCGAAGATATTGTGTTATCTTCACCAATAAAATTTAAAATTATATCAATTTTCTGTATTATGTTTTTAAATTCAGTCAAATCAAAAGCGTGTTAAAATACAAAATGTAGCAAGCCTATGTCCGTATTTAGAGAAATTATCATTAATAGTTACATAACATTTTGCCGCCTTGAATAATTCTTAATACTCATCACTCTTCAAAATTTTATAATGAAAAAAAAGAAAAATCTAAACTACCACCGGAATAATGTCTCTATCAGACACTCTATAAATACAATGCCTAAACGATTCCAAAAGTGTGCCCAAAGTTATTATATAAATTATTATATTAATAATACTATTTATCGTCATATTAGAATGTATAAATCATTAAACATGCTTCTAGAAACATACCAAAATTATTAAAAATAGTTCTTAAAATATTTTTAAAATTACCTGAATGCCGTAAAATGTCTTCACGTCAATAGATTTCGAAGTCATTGTTAATATTTTCACTGCATTTAAACTAGACAGTTTGAGCTCATGAGAATTGGTAAAATATAATAAATTAAGGCGAAACCGCGGTCATATATGAGACCACAGAACTAATTAATTAGAACTATTCAGTGATTAAACTAGTAAATGATTTTTCTATATTGTGATTAAGTTACTATAAAGGATGTTCGGCCATCAATCAGTATGACCAGTATAACATTTCTTTAATAGTTTAAAAAAATAAAATATTTTAATGCTGTTTGTTTAGTAAATAAACACTAAATTTATAGTGTTTGAATTAAATAAATAAAGCACAATAAAATGTATAGCGATAAAATTACAACAAATAAAATAATATAATTCTTGATGATTAATTATGATTAAGAATTTCCTATACAATTTCATTAACATAAGTTTTCAATGAATCTAATTATTGAGGAACCAGCATGGCCATGATTAATTTAGGCTCACAAATTTCATTAAAAATTAAAGTATAATTCACAATCTAGAGTAATTAGATAACTCGTTATAGACTATTTAAAAATAGTTTTATTTTATTCATATGAAAATAATACTAATTACTCTTTAACATGATGAATTATTTTCGCAAGTATTTCTTTTATAATATTGTTATTTTTAACTTTAATTTTCTCCAGTGTGATTTCAATTTACATATAAAAATCTATTACACATAAATATTACTTTGTTACCTACTCCTCTCCCCTATACTTAAAAATTACTAATAACTATTAAAGTATTATTACAAAACTAGTCATCAAGCCAATTATAAAAATAATTATATGTACTCATTTCAATTTTGAAATTTACCTCTAAAACTATTTGGTGTTAAATATAAAACCTGACAAATTATATAGCCACATAACTGATATTATTACTGTTTTAAGTAACTGATGCAAAACTATAAAAACATTAAAAAAAAAAACTATCAATATTTAATTAGTAATAATATTTTATAATTGAAAATAACAAAGGTTATAGACAAAAATATATAATTGCAACATTCAAAACATGATACAAAAAATATTTTTTTAAATATATACCATATTAGTAGCTTAGAATAATTATGGATATTTCTAGCATATAATTTCTAGATTGAAAAACATTTCAAAGATTATTATACTATAGTGTAATCACACTTATATCTTATTAAATAATACTGCATATTTAAAATGAAAAATCATATTATTTACAACATAATTTCCAAAAGTTTAATAACATAACAATAAAAAAATCAAATACGAGTTCAATAATATATACTATTATAAAGTAAAATAAATTCATTATCTATGTTTATGTATACAATAAATAGCATAAATATTTGCATGTAGGATGTATTTATATTAATACATTTTTTAATAATAAATAAGTTAACAACAATTTAAACTTAAATGAAAAGTTAATATAATTGTTAGATTATTGCAATACATTATTACACATTTTAAATATATGAGAAAACAAAATTAAATACAAAAATTAATTACAAGAAGGAAAAATTTAATAATTTCAGTGAAAATATTTGAAAATCATTCGATAAATGTAATTAAAAAAATATATAACATAATTTAGCTAAATAAACAATTAAAGTGGTATTAATTGGTAATGGAATGCATTCAAGTAATTGAAAAATGTATAATTTAATGAAACATTTATTCACATTTACTTTTCACAGTAACCATTATTTGGTTTGTTTGTTGAATTAAATATAAGGCACTAATAAATACTGCATTGGCACTGAAAAATAAAATTTATATAAAAATATGAATATCTAAAGGTTTAGGCTTACGTTATTTTTTTAAAACAACTAGTTATAAATAGATATTAAAAGTACAGTCATTTTTCAACAAAGACAGTAGACATTAGCAATAATAACTTACTCTTTGAACATGTCTTTTTTACATTATTAGATGCAAAATTTAACAATTAATGTTTAAATTGGTGCCATTATAATTGTGGATGAAAAGCTACGGGACAAGGGCACAATATCTTTTTGAGCACTCTTATGATACTACAATTTAATTATAACAACCTCTAAAATTTTAAATTTATATTCCTTTCTTTTCTTTTTCAACTTTTAGGCTATTAAAAGACTTTTATTTAATGTATACTTTATAGTTTAATGTACATTTAAGTTTAGATTTTAAATAAATAACTTACTGTCCTTCTTTGAAGTAATCTTTAAGTGTATTACTAAAACGTTTTGAATACTTAACAAATTCACGTTTTCGCTGTTCTAATACTTGTTTATTACTGGGTCCAGGTATATATGCAGATACTTCATTTACTGCATCAAGTAATTTTTTTATTGCACTAGCTATCTCCCTATGATTAAAATTAATTCAATAATAATTCACTAAATTATACAAAAAAAAAATATTTTTGTAATTTTTCTTACTTTAACGCACAACGCCTACTGTTGCCAGTATATCTTAGAAATTATTTTATTTCTTTTTAGATTTTATAAGTATGTATAGATATTGAAAAATAATAAAATTAATCTAGGTACTAATAAAAAATCTAGATACATAATAGAATAGTATTCGAAGACAGTTTAGCATAAATATAAATAATTTTTTTCTTCAATTTAATAATATTCAAATAAGAATTATATATATATTTTTTTAATAAAACTATTGGAAGGTATCTTGAGATACACTTTCCTATGGAAAATATTGCTACTATAAAAATTTTGAGCAAAAAAAAAAAAAAATAGAAAAATATAAGTCTATATCTTCTACGTAATACTACGTAAATGAGTACTGAGAATTAATTTGTCAAAAATTGGCCATATTTTAAATGATACAAATAAAAGAGCAATGGTGCTTATGAAAGTAGAATTGAAGTATATGAACTAAAGAAAGAGCAAACTAGCTACAAGTAGATTCATACTTCGATAGGCGAAATTTTTAGGAAGAGATAGAGATTGAAACTTGACCATTTTTCATAGTTAGATTTTGGTTGAAGATATCATTCCATTTTGCTGGTTCAAGCTAGCAAAGTTCTCAATTTCCATAACCCACTTTAATATTAAAATGAGCGACTGTCCATTCTGCTGCTCTTTAAGACCATTTATTTTGAGAAAGTAACAATTTTTAGAATTTCTTCTTTATTTACACTTAACGACTCACCTTTATGCCAAGTTTCAATTTCTATATATATAGGAAGTGTCTTATAATTTAGATGATTACTCAGTCATCCAGTCAGTAACAAAAATGAAAACTTTAAAATTAGTTTATTTGAAATAGCTTAACATTAAGGACAACATTTTTAGCACTCTAAGCTATTAGAGCCTAATATATGTTTAAATTTTTAAAAGCCTATCTTAAAAGAAAATAGACAGAGGTAATAATAATACTAGTAAGGACCCAGAACCTACTAGTTTCAAGATAATAATAAGCAAGTTACCTTGAAGGCACTTATTATTGCGAGTTTTAGTTTTAACGTTCACATACATGTATTAAGGCATGTCCCCATTGGGTCCCTTGTCCGCATGTGTGTTATAACAAGTAGGATAGTAGTTATGTGAATAACCATCAGGGAAATCTCATCTTACATCACCTACGTTCAATTCCATAGGCAAATGGTCTGTCACAGTAGAGACTATAACGAACGTGAACATATTGCCACCGACAAATCAAGGTCCAACAACAAGACGGGGACCACCACGCCATACCAACTATGGGTTTTACATCAGTAAACATCAGATATCTGGAGCAGAAAAACGTTCCACGCACCATACTCATTATCAAGCCAAACTAATATTATTATGTAAATATTCATATATATGTAAATGGTATTTTTGTATATATGTTTTTTATTATTTAATTGAATATAATTTATTAATGAGTTATAATAAAGTACTTTTATAAGCTATAAGGGGTTGGGTTTCTATACAACTAGCTAAAAAAAAAAATTAATCAAATGAAGCATGATAGTAAAGTTATCCTACAAGTATTTTTTAAGTTTATATAATTAAATTTTATTAATTATTTAATGATTTTCTTAAGCTAAGAATTCAAAAAATCATAACTCATGATTTATGAACTTATACATTACTTTTAAACTAAAAGTGCATACTTAATAGTTTCCAAAAATGTTTTTCTATCATTTATTTCATCTGGAATACGACTTAAAATTTTTTTTAAAGACATTGACTTCTTATTTAACTCTTGGAAAGCTTCTTCAGATCGATTTAATCGATATTCACCACCTAAAGAGAGGAATACTACTGTATTTATAAAATGATATATTTATATTTAGTCAATAGATTATGCATTCTCATCATTTAATAAAAAGTAATTTCAAATCAAATATCAGTTAAGATCATAGGTTAGCAATAATCAACTCAAAAGCCAAATGGCTTTTTTTTTGGAAAAAAAAATAACTCTCCAAAAATACTTTATTTTCAACTTACTCTTTTCATTTATTTAAAATAATCAGCTCACCAAATGAATTGCTAAAAGATAGCATACGAATCAATACATGATTCGCATTAAGTTGGTTTTAATTGATTCATTAAGCATAAGATACTTATAATACTTGGAATCTATTGAGAATGTCAAAGATTTATAAAGGATGATATAATAGAAAAAAAAAAATTCAAACAATTTAGTTTATGTAATATTTTTAATCCATTGAACTCATCTTTTGTTAATGCTTGTTATAGTTTAATGTTTTTTGACCAATTTTATATTGATAATTTGTTATTAATCATATAGTAGCCAATATTTCTTTATGCTAAAACATTTTTACCTTATTATACCATCAAACTGAAAATAGGGGTCCTCATTAAAAAAAATTAATGTTTAGGTTTTTTAACACTGAAGGGATGAAAAAAAAATTACTTAACTACAGATTATTGAATGGTTTATTAACTCCAACATCTATTACCAGAAATATTATTTGAATTTTTTAGATAGTTTCCAAGAAAATGAGTGTCTTATTCTTAATTAAATGTCCTGCATAGTACATAATATATATTATTTACAATAATCAATAAAAAATAGAAGAAACTTGATTAAAATAGTAAAAATGACTAGTTTGAATATAAATAGTGATTATATCTTTTACACTTTTACAGACTTATAAATAATAATTTCTCTTGAATATATCAAAATTTTCTATTTTAAATCACTAGTTTTGATAGTCAAGATACATATTAAATATAGAAAATTACAATTAATTAATCAAAATGACCTTTTGTTCAATGAAACCAAAATTTTAAAAAATTATCATATTGTGTTTAGAGATTGTACTATAATAGGTATTTTTAGAAAATTTTAATAAAATAATTTTATTATTTGAGTAACATGTTGTGATAGTGTCACGTTACCATTATTGTGAGAATTATTATAATAAATTACAGACAGCATATATGCTTTCTCAGACTGATGAATTAACAAATAATATTTATTGCCAAATTGGCAATAGTTCAAATTACTATAAAAACCCAAAAGGCCTGACCATCTTTGTCAGTCGACTCCAGTGCCTTGTGTCATTCATCAGTCTCAGTACTCGGTTGTCACTGTTCGGCTTACTTCTTAAAGTAAAGTCTTTGTTTTTTTCCTTGTTAACCTATCTACTCTCTTCCATAACATTTCAGAGTACTTACACTTCTTCTGCACCTCGTACTCTGTTATCTTCCTCACCTGGTACGCCTAATATTTGTGTCTTTCACTTTGTTTGCACCTCATACCTAGGTGTTACCCTTATTCACCTCCTTTAACAACAGCCTTTCGACACCCACAGCTAACCTGGAGTGTCAGCCGAGCACGGTGACTGCTGTATGACAACACGCTCATGAATACCTAGACAGCAGGCTTCTCATCATCCTCATCTTTATCTTTGTATACATTTTACTTACTGTTTTGTGTTACGACAATGTTTTTGGAACAATACAAAACAAATTCACTAAGTGAAACTTTTTTGCTTCATCATTACTGAAAGATCTTTTATGATAATACCAATACCAAGTTGAATTTGGTATACATTGATAAAATCCAAAGTTTATAAATTTTTGTTTAATTGATATGTTAGAAAGTGGTAGTAACTCATATTCATGACATTAGTTTTGGGAAAAAGCTATGAATTTATATTTACAAAATAATGTTACACATAAATATTTTAAAAATTGAAAACATAAGATGTTTTATTGTACAATTAAGTTAAAAATGTATTTGATTATATTTAGGTTTTAACAAATGTAATGTCATGAAATACAAAAGAAAATAATATTAAAAGCAGTAATTGAAATTCTTATTAAAATAAAACTGTTAATATTCATTTTAATTGAGTTATATTTTTATGATAAAAATATACTAACCATCATGATCAGACACTAAGCCTTGTAATCTTAATATACTTTCATTCATGTTTATACTAATATCACTCTTTTTCATTATGCCAGATACCAGATTAAATACAAATCCTGGATATACATTTTCAGTTTTAAACAATGCAGACCTCAATGTTTGAGAAGCTGAAACATTGTGTTTCTCCAGCTAAAAGTAAAAATTATTTCTTAAATGCAATAAGTTATTAAAACCGATGTGAAATATGTATACTTGATATTATTCCTAAATATTTAGTTTAGAACTAGATTGAAATTGAAAAAAACTTAAAATATTTTACATAATTTATTTTTTTAAAACGAGAATGTTTAAATATGAAAACAAGGAGCAGTATTTTTATTTACTTGTAATAATATTGGTCTGATGAGGACCGGAAGAACTAGAGAACTAACAGGTGTTTCGTCATTCATTTTCATTATTCGTTGACAATTTCATACAAAAATAACACAACATCAAATCATCTTCTGAGAAAAATGTCACAATTGCTAATTAAGAATTTTACATTTCACGATCTGTAATCAATAAAAGCATCACATCAGTAATTAAAAACAAAAATTCTGTCAATTTTATTTTCAAAGATTTACTTTATCGTATTGTAAACAAAATAAAATACCCTTAAGATAATTCAAATTTTAACTTACAATGGACATAAGAGAATTTTCGGGAACAATTTTTATTTAAAGCAATACAAAATTACATTATTAACTTCAAAAACCTTATAGAACTACTGAAACAGTATAGAATTAAAATGGTATCGTAAAATTATTAAAAGCAAGGACCAGACAGGTTTAAATATTGATATCAGCAAATATAATTAATTTCGAAAAATAAAAATAATAAATAATTTATTATTTTTGAGTAATATAAACATGTCTCATTTTTATAAACATATAAGCAAGAATTATTGTCAATCATTAAATATAAACTTAACATAACATTAATGACCATTTAAATTCATTACAACAATGAATTCACTTTACCATGTTGATGACACTAAAAGTTAAAATCGGTTTTATTATAATCCGATGTATTTGTTGAACTCCGTTTTTTATCAATGATTTTAACGGGTAACAGTTTGTACACCGATCTTTTTCTACAATATTTTGGTTTAGAACGAACATCATTCCATAAATCGTATAGACTTTATTATTTATTTTGTTGTATAATCATATAAATTTAACAAATTCTTCTAGTAAAGTTAATAAAATTTCTTTCGTAAACAAAATAATACATTTTGCTAGGTTGACTAATTGTCGTTTAACGATATTATTTAAGATATGTATTATTTATTTTGTTGGTTATGTTTTAATGATACACTAAACATTAAATGGGTATTAAAGCTTTCTATGAAGTTGTTTTAGTTAAATAAGATAATACGAATAATGACAAGTTTTAGGCATCATTTATAATGTTACGCGTTAAATACATTAGGTGTACATTTAGATGATACAGTATTTAAGTCAACTCTACATTTGACTATTTTAGTCGGGGTCACATAATTAATATAAAACCGACATAGTTGCTTAATATATTAATTACTATATGACAATACTCAAGTATCTAACTATACTAACGTTTTTGGTATTCATGGTTTTTGCTCGTTTAAAGTTATGGGTAATTGGACCAGTTGTTGTTCGTATAGCAGTCCTTTACCTAGTCGTAAGGAAGTCAATGGTACTGTGAATGAGTTTCCTCAAGAAGGCGAAGAAAGTGTTGGAAATCTTCAGCATATTAGTGAACGTGAACAAGATGATTGGAACACTGATCCATCAGTTCACCCCAAGGTTGCCACATTATTTTTAGAACGATCTAAAGTTGAAAGTAAGTCAAACCTCTTGGGCTATTATTAATTATTTTAAAATCAATTTTATACATTCACTTCTGCTGTTTAATGGCTATTGTCATTAGTCTTACTTATAACTTATGGATAAATTAAAATAGTCATTCAAACCTTTAATTAAAACAATTTGCTGTTTTATATTTATTAAAAGTAGTAAAAAATAAAGATTTTTTCAGTTAAACCAAGCATAATAAATACACTCTTATGGCTATATAGTTAATTTAAAAATATTGTCCAGTTTGTAAAATTATATTGTTATTAATTTTATTATAATACATTTTTTTGCAGATGGATTAATCAGAAAACATAGTCAATCTCAGGTGTGTATAATTATGAAATAAAATTTCAATATTCTTTTATTTTTTTATTATTTTATCACCTTAAATATACTCATAAGAGTACCTATTATGAATATAGGTGCAATATGATGGGTTAAAAAGAAGCTTGGCTTCTTCTAAAAAAAAGTTATAAAAATTATTAAATGTATTCTATTTTTTAAATATTTTTAGGGATGTAAAAATTAAGTAAACCTCAAAAGTTATTCAAATTGAGTCTATGATAATGGTATCATGATAAGCCTCTCTTTAAAATAAAAATTCTGGTTATATCACTGTTTTTATTTTATTTTCATATTATAAAATTTAATTTAATTTGTACTTTAATTCAATATTTAATTATTAAAAGTATTTTCATTATAATTATCATAAATTTAATTTTTTTTTTTTAGATAGTTGATTTTCGATCTCTTAAAAAAAGTAGTTCTTGTTCCACTATATATTTAGATGATAGTACAGTTTCTCAACCTAATTTAAAAAATACAGTCAAATGTGTAGCACTAGCAATTTATTACCATATAAAAAATAGAACTTCTGAAAGGCAAATGGAAATTTTTGATGAAAAATTACATCCACTTACAGTGAGTCAGTTTTAATTTTTAATTATTGACAATTTTTATTATTATTATTATTTTTTTTTTTTGTACTAGAGAGATCATGTACCTGATAATTATAATATACTAAGTCCAGAACATCGCCAAATATACAAATTTGTTCGAACATTATTTAATGCTGCCCAATTAACAGCTGAATGTGCAATTGTTACCCTTGTTTATTTAGAAAGGTTACACATAAAAATATTTTTAAACAATTTCACAATTATTCTTTATTTTTTTCTTTTTAGGTTATTGACATATGCAGAAATTGATATAACACCTGCTAATTGGAAAAGAATTGTGCTTGGAGCAATTTTATTAGCTTCAAAAGTATGGGATGACCAAGCCGTGTGGAATGTTGATTATTGTCAAATTCTTAAAGATATAACAGTTGAAGACATGTAAGAATATAACTATTAGCTGTACTATTGGGTATATAAAGTGGTCCACAATGTTTTGATTAATCTATAAATCATTTTAAATTACTTTTTTTTTTAATAATTTATGTATTCTTAAATTAAGTTAATATCATTTTTTTAGCTTCAATTCAAACCTAATTACTGACCTAACCTGTTTCCTTACTTACTGAACACTCTGTATATTACACTATAAGTGTAAGAGCCATATGTCAACATTTAATTTGATATTTTGTTATATTTAATTCATTTAATTATTTTCTATCTTAATTTACTAGCTACTTATTTATTTTTGATTTGAGTTTAATTAGAAATTTTAAAAAGAAAGGTAACTCTTATGGAAATTTGAAATTTTATTAAGTAAAAAGATTATTATTGTAGTCAATTTGTTATGAAAAGTACAAAATTGTAAAGTTCATTGAAATCTATGGTTCATTTTATATGCAATGAATATATACAAAGTGTCTCAGATCTAACTAACAATGCTTAAACTTTTGATACAATAATTATTTTGTTTTTAAATTTATTTATAAATAATTATTACCTTCTTAGGCATCCTTTAAAATGAATATTTTTATTATTATTCATTAATAAGAAATAATAGTAAAAATTATTTATTTTTTTTTTTTTTTCAAAATTTCAAAATGTCCATTTTAGTTCTTTTTTTACCAAAATTTTTAATGGGTTCATAACAATTTTTATACAAGTAACTCATTGAGTTATAAGTATTTTAATACAAAAAGTGTTCATGGGAGGTGGTCAGAGTTTATGTACATCAATTCAGGCTGCATCCACCTTTACTACTTATGCATATATATCTAACCATTAACATTTTTTGCAAGAAAAAGACTAAAAAAATACCTATTTTGAAATTTTGAAAAAGATTTTATTTTCATTTATTTTTTTTTAGTAATAAATAATAAAAAATATGCTTTAAAGGTAGTCTAAAAAAGAAACAATTATTTAAAAACAAAAAGTTGACAAAATAATCTTCTTTTGTGGTTATTAGGCCACTGAGGACCATCCCATTTTGCACCCTAACCTTCATCCTTCTCTATTTGACACTTTTTCTTTCCAATCAAAACCTCCGCTAAGTAGTTCAAAATCTTTCCATCTTATTTGGATCTTCTCAACGGTTTTTTTTGTCGCGGGTTTTGTTCATTACTGTTTTTATCAGTTCATTCTCGCTTCTCTAATCCATTGTAGTGTTGACTTTTTAGTCACGTCACGAAATATAAATTCTCTATCAAACTCACACTTTTTGAAATACCTGCCTTAGTATAAATTTTGGTCTACTGTTGACCTTTCCATCCTGATGGAAGCTACCTTAATAGTTTCCAATTGTTTTAATTTTTCTTTCATTATGGCTAAGATAAAATTAGATAGTATTTTATGTCTTATTTAACAAGAAAATGCCTCCATAGTTTTTGCTATCTTTAGTATTTTCTTTTTTATGTATAGGACATTTCACAGTTTTCTATTTCTCAGGTAATTTTTTTGTATTCCAGATTTTTTTAATTAAATACCATATCCGTCTGCATTCCTCCTTTTTTCAATAGTTTTGCCTGTACTTTGTCTTTGACTGGTGACTTGTTATTTTTAGCATTTTTATTTGTATTTTAATTTCACAATTATCTTAATGCTTTTTTTTTCACGACCGGCTTAGTTTTAGGCCGCCCTGGAACTACCATTAGGTATTACTTCAGGGCGGCCCTGGCTGTCTTTAAAACTCACACCACCACGTTGTGAATCAGCCCGAAATTAATCAAGAGCTGATTCACAACGTGGTGTGGCCTCCCCCTGTCAATGCGAGGGGGGCAAAAATAACTCACAAAAACATAAAACATAAGACACGAATACCTAAGGCGCCGGCCTTAACCAGCGCCTTAGGTCCTTCTGTACCGGGCGGCTCGGGTGCCTCTGTCTCAGGCGTTTAGCTTCCTCCTTCTTTTTCAAGATGAATTCGGCGAATGCCTGGACGAGCCTCCACGCCTCCCGGCTTCCCAACATCAGATCCACCAGGGACCCGACTCAGAGTGTGGACCCTAGACGGGACTCCAAAGAGTCCCGTTCCTGGGCCCACGCCTCGCACCGGAAGAGGGTATGCAGAGCGCTATCAGCCTTTCCCGGGCGATCTTAATGCTTCCCATCAAGGAATTATACACATCTTTCAGCGTGACATAGAGTTCCTTATTTTCATCATCCCCTTTATCTTCTGTGTGTGCTTATGCATTGATTATCACTATGTCTAAAACATTTGTTTTTAATGTAAAAGTTGATATCCTTGGGTTAATATCTTTAAAACTTTTATCTCTATGTATTATCGACTCATGTAAAACCCATACCTAACTTGTGTCCTTTTTCACATATTCCATTAAAAATGGTTGTCTGTGATATCTTTGTATTATCTTCCTTTTTTTCCAGCTAACTTCTTGCAGAGCTATTTATTTCATTCCATACTTCTGTACTTCTACCGTCAAATTTACTTATTTATTTTCATTTTATTCTCCAAAAAAAGTTATTCATTAAAAAAATAATAATTTATTGTATTCAATGAGTAATGAAACACATTTTTATTGTTCTCATTGTTTATAACAATTTACTTGTTACTACATTGAAGTTATCATTTTTTAATTTTTTATAAAATTTCTTTAACATGAGTTTTACTTTCCTAATTCTAAGTTAAGCAAAAAAAAAGTCATAAGACATAGATCAGTTATTTCTATTAAAATTGCCTCATCAACACAATTTAAGAGGTCTAGAGCATGTTTAAGCTTAAGTTGGGATCAGTTCCAAATCTTGCACAGCTTATTTTTATGAGCATTAAAAAAAAATTAAGTGGTTGTGTGAATAAAAAAAATTTGATTTTTGAGGGCTACCCTAATATTTATATAAATACCAGCTTTTGTCTCACAGAATTGTTTTCAAAATGACTTTTTTTTTTATTTTTAGATTGATGAATGTCTTTTATTACTTTGGGCCATATTTACACCAATAAAATATTTAGTTTATTTTTGATAGAAATAGAAATGGTCCTTAAATTTAAAAAAAATATTAAAATTTTAAACTCCTTAATATTGGTTTTTTTTCTTATAATAACTGGTATATTATAAATATTTATTATCAATAAATTAAAATTTCATTAGAAAGAGTTATACTAGTGAAATTTTGGGTAAAGTTATGTTATTTTTATCTAATTTATCTAATACATAAATTTAATAAAGTTTGATGAGGTTTTTTAATCTTACTGTTCAAACTAAGTATTCATGTATAAGATTCTTAATATACATGCTATTTCTAGGAATGAATTGGAACGTCAATTTTTAGAAATGCTTCAATTTAATATAAATGTTCCATCAAGTGTTTATGCCAAGTATTATTTTGACTTGCGTTCCTTGGCCGAAAATAATGAACTAACATTCCCTGCAGAGCCTTTGAGCAAAGAAAGAGCAAAAAAATTGGAAGCTATGTCTAGAGTATTTGAAGATAAAATAACAGCAGAATTCTTAAAAAATGGAGTTAAAAAATGGTCTAGTTTAGACAATGTAAGTTGTGCTGCAATTACAAGAAGAAGTGCTGCTATTTTGTCTTGAAAAATTTGATGTTATTAAATTATAACAATGAATAATATGACGTCACCAAAATTGTGATTATTAATCATTTTAATTAAAGTTACTATAGTATTAAGTCCCTTCCTCAGCTAACTTTTTTATTTGGTACTCAAGATATATGAACATTTTTAGTCATTTTTTTTATATTTATACATATAAAGTATACTAAAGCTTTACTGATCATTCAATATTTTATTACTTTATATTTTTAAATAATTAACAAATATTTTCATTCAATCAATAAAATATTGACTAATAAATTTTATTTAGTGTTACTAGAATTTCATTATTCATACTATACTAAAAATGCCATATTAAAGTATTTAAAATTGTTATTTTTAAATTTTATAATCAAAAATAACTTAAAATTTTAATGTAATTAACACAAAAGAACTAGTTTATTTTAACTTATTATATTTTATTTTTTTGTGAGGGTAATTATTTATCTGAAAATATTATTACATTTTTTTTTATATATATAATAATTTATATATTATAAAATTCTTTTGAGCACGCTTATGTCAAAGTAAAAGATTTTTTAAAACATAAAATATTAAATTAATGGTTTAAGTAATTGATTTAATATAATATGTTATACAATAATATTATTCTGTAAATGACTTTATAAAACATATTTTTATATTTATATATTCTATTATTTTTAAAAATATCAAATACATTGTGAGTTTTTGAATAGATTTCTACTGAAACTCATTAGAAAAACCTATTTCGAAATTTATGTTATATATTTAAAATGATATTATATTTCTATATTGATGGTCTAAATTAAGTACTTTTATTAAAAATTACAAATGTTTTAATGTGCTGATTTTAAATTATAGAAAATATCTTATTAGTTAAAGTTAAATTTGAAAACAAAGTATTAAGAAGTTAATATATACTCTATCCACCAAATTTTAAAAGCTATACAGTTTGTTTGATAAAAAAATTCAGTACAGTGGGGAAGTGGCATATTAGGATCAAGTATAATGATATCTGACAGTGATTAAAATCACTATCATAAGAAACGCTTCAATGCAAATCTGTAGATAATGTTTCAATTTAAATTGTTTTCAAATTATTATTGATCTTGATTTTTAATATATTAAAACTAATTATTTTTAACCTACTTTTTTTTGTCCTTTAAAGTGATAGTTTATAATAGAAAATATAAAAGAATTTATTACCATAACTTTTAGCTCAACTTACATGTTTGAAATTCACATCATTAAATAGAAAAAAATGGTATTGTTAAGATTAATATGAAGTCGCAAATTATATAATTACTATTTACGATGAATTTATCAGAAAATTCGAATTTTTTTCGTAATAGATCACATAAATAGAAATCATAGTAATCATTTCTAATTAACTTTTGGTGTTCAAAAAGATTCTACAATGGAAATATTTAAAACTTAATTAATTTTAATGGTTTACTTAAACTAAAAGAACCAATAAAACAAAATTATTAAAAAGATTTACTCAATTGAGCGTATTATAAAATTTGATTATAATTGTAAAAATCCATTGTTAAATTCAGGTGAAACTAAAAATCATTTTTTTTTTAGATTTATGTTTTATATAGCAACATATTACAAAAAAATTTAGAATATTGTAGACTGGAAAAGCTGGTTAAGCTACATTTTATTTGAATAAGAGATTGTAAGCTAAACTAATAAACATCAGCCTCACTTTACAAGGACCCCAAGAAGGGTCCACCCTGGGCCGAGGCAAAGCCGGAGCACCAGGGATTTTGTACCTTATTCTATGGTGAAAGGTAATGAAGAATAGTAATTCTTTAAGATAACAAAGATTAAAATTTATTAATTATTACAAGTTCAATTTTTGTTTATCATAACAACTAAACTTAATAGACAATTAAATTTTACTAATAAACAAAATAGATCTAAATATATCCGAATAAACCGTAGTATGTTAAATAAAATACTATGAAAATTAAACAATGGTCAAGGATCAGAAAAAAAATATATGAGTAAAAGGTAAGTAAGGCAATAACAGAAAGAAAAACAGGTACCTTTAGATAAACCCAGTTAATATGATTTTGGCCTAATAAATGTTTTTTTATGTACATGCAACATTTTACACCCATAAAGGTAAAACAGTGAATGGTGATTGATTGCAATTATATAGAGTTAACTGTCTACAGACAGACTGGCTTCAGAATGGTCTTTGTATTTTGTGAGTTGTATAATTACACATGGCCCATGTGGTTTAAACATAATGTTCACATAATCAGTATTTAAGAGTTCATTTCAGAACAACTTAACATATCAAATATTAACTGGATCAAATAATTAATTTAATAATGTAACAACAAGAGAAAACACAAAGAAAATAGGAGGGTAACGTGGGTATGACAGATCCATCGTATGGGTCAGGGTAAAATGGACATGTCACCAACGTCAATAGGTATCCTCTACATAAGTGTAGAGGACCCATTAAGATGTTCACCATGTCCACTCTGACCACACCCGAGAACCTGTCAACTCACGTAAGGTGAAGAAAGAAAAATTAAAGAAACAGAAAGAATTGACCATATAACATAATCTGAGATCATAGTTACAATCCATATAGTCATTAACTAAAAAATAAGAGGATGACGAAATAGTCATAGCCCAAAACACAATGAAGTAATTTACATATGCAAGCAGTGGCGGCTCGTGGGTCTCGGAAGTGGTGAGGCAAACTTTTAATTTAGTAAATCTTAGGTGTTTACATTTCATTTGATATCATTTTTTAGAAAATCTGACTCTAAACCAGCCAACAGGGAGATTAAAAAAAGTATTTTTTGCACATAAGTAAAGCTTTTTCAAATAAAGTTTTGAAAATATACCGGAATATTGATACATTTACTTAATTTTTTATTGAGTAGATCTTTTTAACAACTTTTTTTATTAGTTTTTTTAAATAAAATTAATTCAGTTCTGCATATTTCAATTGTAGAATCTTTTTAATCACCAAAAGTTAATTAGAAATGATTACTATGATTTCTATTTAAGTGATCTATTACTATAAAAATTCGAGCTTTTTCTTTCATTTGACATACTGTTTTTTAAATTGGATCACTTTTCTTTATACAGAGGCGTTCAAAACTTGAAACATACGTAAAAAAAGTAGAACTTGTTTAACCTACCAAAAGTTAATTAGAAATGATTACTATGATTTACCATTGATGAAACTAACCCAACCTATTTATGTGATCTATTACGATAAAAATGCAAAAAAATTCGAGCTTTTCTGATAAATTCATCGTAAATAGTAATTATATAATTTGCGACTTCATATTAATCTTAACAATACCATTTTTTTCTATTTAATGATGTGAATTTCAAACATGTAAGTTGAGCTAAAAGTTATGGTAATAAATTCTTATATATTTTCTATTATAAACTATTACTTTAAAGGACAAAAAAAAGTAGGTTAAAAATAATTAGTTTTAATATATTAAAAATCAAGATCAATAATAATTTGAAAACAATTTATTATAAAAATTATATATTATATTTTTGAATCTAAGAATTACTAATTTGAATATAATTAATAATATAGAAATTGATATTGTAATTATCCACCAATTTCTTAGAATTAAACACTAAATCTACTGATTTGCATCGAAGCGTTTCTTATGATAGTGATTTTAATTACTATCAAATTAAATCTATACTGGACACAACTATGCCACGTCCATACTGTACCTTGACCCCTCTGTGTTGGTTTTTTTTTAATACAATTTTGTTTAATATTTGAATATAGCCATTTTATAAATAAGTTTTAAAGAAAAATTTTTTTACCAAAAACTCTTACTTTCATTCAGTAGTTACGTTTATATAGCATTTTTAAATTTGGTAAATTTTGATTTTTGTTTACAATTTTCCTATGGTATCAAATGTTAGTCGATATTATATTAAGTATACACTTATTATGTATTTTACTAGTATCAGTACGCAATTTCTTTTCAAAAAAAAAACAAATAGATTGTTTAAATAATAATAAATAAATAAATTATTAAAAAAAAAAAAGTATAAAATGTTATGTAGATCATAAGTTCTATGAGATGTCAGATAGATTTGTTCCACTTTGTATACGCTTAAATTTTGATTAATTATCGAATTATGTGATTTTATAACGTGTTGTACACGTATTAATACGGAAATTTAGTAGAGCGTTTAGCCACAGAATAGATTAAACCAGAAGTGACACTCTTAGTTTTTGCTGATAACAAGCTTATGTCGCTCAGTGTTGCCACTTAAGAAATAAAAATGTATTCCCTTTTTTCTTTATATACGGTCACATTGTTCAACACCATTATTAATGGTTTGTTTGTAAACACAATGTTTATAAACATGGTTTATTGGTAAATATGAAAAATATATGGTAAATATTGGTATTAATGAATTAGAAAATATTTTTATTAATAACTTTTCCACACTTGCTATTGTAGATGGAGTTGGAGCCGAATTAAAAAATTATTTTTGTAATGTACCTTTTAACCACCCTTGTAAATGTTTTGATAAATTGTATTTAATTAATTTGTTTACAAGATTTAGAATATTTACAGCTATAAAATTTTTAAATAAAAATTTAATGTCTGAGAGAAAAGTTAAAATAGGAAATTGTCTATTTTAACTCATCTATAAATTATTTATTTATGTATATGATATTTGTAAATTATTGTAATATATGTTTTAAATAAATTTAATATTATGTGGATATTGAATAATTTTTTTTTCCTAAATAAGTCTTTATTAAATATACATAAAATAAAAAATATATTAACACAAACTAATTACACATAATGAAAACATTAATTGAAAGTTTTAAAATGGTGTTATATGTTTAGAAATAATAATAAAATAAATCCAAAAAATTTACTATGCAAATTTTCTAAAATAATTAGCATGTAAATAATACATTTAGAGTTCAAATCAACCGCCGATGTACAATTATTGTACAGTACAATGAATTATATGCATACAATTATTTATTTTATTGTTTTTATGGTAACACTGAGCGACATAAGCTCAAAATTACCGTACTCTCATAAGAATACATGTAATTTTTTTATCAGTGTCCATTCTGGTTTAATCTATTCTGTGGTTTAGCCTCATTTATAAATCAACTGAATATATTTTTATTATTAATTAACTTTTTTTTAAATAATTTGTTTAATTTGATTGATAAAACCAATTATTTTAACAATTAAACGTATATGATTTTAACAAATTGTAACCAGTTGTCTTATTTAGACGAGGAATGAGCGCCACTAAAAAAAAAAAAATTACAACTATTGAAAAACAATCAAATTTATACAAAGTTAAAATTCATCTTCAGTACTTGAGTAGTACTTAAATAGAGGTTACGGAGATTGCCACGAACTGATAATGCTTCGACATTCATATACTCCGACATTGTAAAAAAATCCCCCGAATACATTTACTCCGACAACAATTACTACGAATACCTCGTTACAAAAATTTGGATATTACTACGACGATGAATACTACGAATAGGAAAATTAGTTGATTGCTCCGAATATCGATTAAAAAATTATCAAATTTCGGAGTAGATGATTATCGTAGCAATATATTATCTGATGGAAAAATATAACATGTATATATACATATAAAATTAATTCAAATTTTTAAATAAACACTATTTTGTATTTACAGACAATACATTTGTATTTGCAGGATACACGTTAAGCTAACGAGATGAAAACATTGGCAAAATAATCATCTTTTCGCAGTGTCGGCCTGGCTCAGAAGGCCTTCATTAAATTTAAGATTTTTTTCTCGCTGGACCATGGAGAATTATCTGAAAGGTCATTAAGGAAAATTGCCTCCGGGATCATCTCTAAGGTTCCAGACCGACACTATTTCCTAATAAATATCGATTAGATCTGGCCAAAGCTGAAAGTCATTCAAATGAGGATGATCTTTGAACAAAAACAACACTGTCAAAAAAAAAATGTTTTAATTTTTGACTATTTTCTTATTATACCTTACTATATAGACAGTACACAAATAAAAAAAAAAATGTGATTAGCGACAATAAGTGTTCTTGCTGTTATCGGTGATGGGTAATAGAACCATCTCACGACAAAAATAATTATATTTAAATACTATATTTTGGTGGGTAATATTTTGGAGGGGGTATAAAATTGTTTTTATGTATTTCCTTGATCCACGATAAGACATTATGAAGTAGTGATAAATAGGTTTAGAATAGGACACACTAGGCTCGTTTATGGGCACCTCATACAAGACGAGCCTGAATAATGTATCACCTATGGGGAAGACCTTACTACGAAATTTACCATGATTCGTTGTAAAAAATATACAAACATCAGAAACAACGTCATTTTCCTGAAAATCTGTACGAATTACTAGGACCGAACCATGAAGTCATTGAAAAAGTTATTTCTTTTTTAAATCAAACTAAATATTATAAAAAAAATCTAACTTTTTGAATTTAAAAATTATTTATGTTTACATAAATACCTACATTTGTAAATTATTTTGTAAATATCTAATTGTTATAAAACTTGTTAATTACTATAAGCCAATAACTATAGACTCTCAGGTCTTAAATAAAAATTTAGTGTTTTTATGTATATTTTCCAAAAACAAAATTTTGAGAACACCCTTGTTACTCTCGTATACGGGCATAATTTTTTTTGTGATATAGTTTTTCCTAACTTATACACCGTCCTTAATTTTTTGTGGTTAATATCCAAAGAACTGCGTGACAAAAATAGGTTATTAAAATTACTTTATAATTTTTTAGAAAATGATTTTTTTGGCCGTGTCCGCCAAAGTATAACGAATCAATTATCGATAAGATTATTTTTGCACTAAAAATATTTTTTTGAAACTTAGAATCTATAGAACTTATATATTGAGAGAGAGTTAAAATAAATTATTTTTCAGCATCATATATGTTCGTTGGGTCGAACAAAAACATACAGTCGATACGAATAGTATGCCAATAATGCGCCTTTTGCCACTATTATTATTCGTCTATACTTAAGCGAATAATTTTTCACTTCTATTTTAAATATTAGAAAAAACCTATGTATACGATAAAAGACAATTTATTTTATGCGTTTGAGAAGCAATAAAGATTTCCACATTAAAATCTCCTACTTTCCCCGATTTGCAGATATATTTGAAAGTACGATCCTTTCTTTGAATCCGATACACGAGTGTAAATCGTGATCACAAAGGCTTACATAACTAATGAATATTGATAGCAGAACATCTCAATGTATTCCCTCCTATAAATCTATTTTGAATGCAACGATGACTAGGAATTCACTCGTTTATCTTGGTGAAAATTCCCCTCGAGTAACATGACCAGTTGGACTTTGATCTAATCACCTGGGAATCTCAAATCTGCCAAAAGAGTGGCAATATGAAATATATTGGTCTATACAAGCAATGTACGACACCCATTCTATACCTAAGTCGAATCGGTGAAGTAGAGTCGACAGCTTTTTTTCTAATCGTTTTAAATCTTTTAGTTTTTTTTCAATTTAATAATTATTTATATTATTATTATTATTATTATTATTATTATTTATTTTTAAAACAATATCTACAAAATATCTTCAGGTACAATTCTTTAATTACTACAGAAAAAATAAAAATTTATCCATCGTATAGTTTTTGCTCTTTACTTCAAAAATACTTTATGCATAACATAATGGCTGTGACTTAAATATCTAATTTGATGGTCAAGTTCAAAATATTTTCTGTAAGCTTTAGTGATATGTCTTTCTCAACCACAAGTCCTCCGTATACCCATAAATAAAATATTTTCACCGTGTCAGAGTATAAATGTATTCTTTCAATTAATATTAATAATTGAAATTAAATAAATAAGAATAAATGTTACCTGAGACACAGTACAAAATTTTAATTTCTTATTTTTTTTAGGTATATAGACTTGTGGTTGAGAAAGTATATAGGAATTAAGCTTACAGAAAATATTTCAAACTTGACCATTAACTTTTAAGTCCTAACTAAAAACAAAAAAAAATATTGTAAATTTATATATTACTCATTATAATAATCATATATTTATTAAATATTACAATTTTCATTGTTAGTTATAAATACTATGTTTAAATGATAATGCTATAAGGGTTTATTTTTTGTTTAAATAATATATTATATTCATGGAACAGTGGTAATTAATATTTAGACTAGATATAATTTTAAAATAAATTAATAAAATATTTTTACTAACTAACAGTAATGATGATACACAAGTTACAGCATAAAATACATTAAATGGACTAGACATCTTTGTTACTTTATTAATAACAAAAAAAAAAATGTATTAAATGTTAGTTTACAAGTGATAAGTACATATTTTTAAGGGGAATACCAATTATTTAATATTATAAAATGTTTAACTACTGATTAATAAAATATCAAAGAATAATACTTGTGAAAAATAATGGAGTGTATTGTTAAAAATATGTGAAGTCTAATTTTGTAACAATTTCATTGTAATTATTATTAAAAAAAGGAAAGGCTTTAAGAATAATAAAGAAAAATAAATATTATTTTTATCATACTCTAATTTATCGCATTACGCCTCACTACACACCGTTGTTAGCATACTTTACCTGCCTAACGTCGTTTTGACGGTTTTAATCTATATCTAATACACAATGCGGAATATTTATAATTGCTTAATGTCACGTAATTGTCCTGCATGTAACATCGCCGTTCACAGACATTTATCATCAATTGGTTGTTCGATCTGCTTTACTCTTTACCATTCATCTTGTCTAGATATACCACCTAAGTCTCTTACACTTTATAAAAAATCAAATAGTAATTGGATCTGTCCTTTACATTCTACAACTATGCCTGTTTCACCAAAAATAACTGTAGATAATGCTAAATCTAATAACCCTCTTACATTAAACGATTTAGCTAAAATTATTAGTACATTGTCTTCTAATCAAGACAATAGCTTTAAGTTAATTAATTCTCGTATTGACAATTTATCAACGCATTTAGATAAATTAGACTCGGCTCTAGCTGAGTGTCAAAATAAAGCTCAGAGTCTCGAAGTCAGGGTTAAAGCATGGAGACCCGAAAATCAGTTTTGGATACTAACTCTAAGGACTTTTCCTTGGTTGTCAGGAATGAGGTTTTTGACGTCCAAAAGCGCTATCTTAATATTATCATACATGGTATTAAGGAATCTCTTGAAACGGTTACTAAAGATCGTATATCACACAACAACAATATTAACGAGCTTTTTACCCTACTATCTATCAATTCGGATGTAATAAATAACATTTCAAGATTGGGTCACCCATCATCATCAAGTCAAAGACCAATTAAGTTGATTTTACAGAGTTCTTGTGATGTTGATAGAGTTTTAATGTCATTTACGAAAGTAAAACGTGAATCTCCAACCACTTTACATAATATCTCAATCGTCAAAGACTGCACTCTGGTTGAACGCCAGCACATAAAAGAAGTTTACATGGAATTCAAGAACAGGCTCGAGGCAGGGGATAAGAATATAAAAATCCAATACTTCAATGGAATTCCTAAAATTGTAAATATTAAAAAAAACTAAACAATAGGGTGAAGCCCAATAGTTATATTAGTAAGTTAAAATCAATGTTCAATAATCATAAATCAAATAATTTATTTAATAAGCCTTCTGTATGTATCAATTCTCATCTCTCTGGTTACTACCAAAATGTCCGTGGTCTTAGAACCAAATTAAATTTGTTAAAATGTTCAATACCTTCATCTTCTCATGATTTTATAATATTTACTGAGACATGGTTAAATAACACTTTCTTTGACAATGAGTTAGGTTTTACCCAGCATAACGTATTTAGATATGACAGAACCGGAAAAACTAGTCCTCATAGTTGTGGTGCAGGAGTTCTCGTCGCTATTAAAAAAACTTTAAATTCCAAATTGCTTAATATTGATACTTTAAACGTAGAACAAGTTTTTGTCAAAGTTTTAGTTGGTGATCTTTTAATTATTTTTTGTGCTGTATACTTTACACCTAATAGTGATTTACAGTTATACTTAAATCACCTCTCAGTCTTAGAATCTATTGATTCTTCTTTCTCGAATTGCAATCTTATTATTTGTGGCGATTACAATATTCCCTCCTTATCCTGGAAAACGACAAGTATGAGTTTAAGTGTGTCAACTTTCTTGCTTCTCAAGTAGGAAATTCTCTTATTGAGAGCTGCTCTTTGTTAAATTTATATAAATTTAATTCTATTATTAATTCTCATGGAAATGTTCTAGATTTGGTGTTTTCTAATCTCCTAGAGAACTCTATATATCTTCACGAGGATCCACTTGTCCCTATTGATCCTTGCCACCCTGCTATTCAAATTAATGTTCAATTACCTATCGTACAGCCTATTCTTAACAACGACAGAACAATTTTCAACTATGAGAAAGGCGATTATAATAATGCAAACCTATTTTTTAATTCTTTCAATTGGTTGAATACTTTTAGACACCTTAACACAGAGGCAGCGGCTCTCATTTTCCAACAGGCGCTCTTAGAAGCTTTACATTCTTTTGTCCCTCTAAAAATCATTAGCACCTCCCATAATTTTCCTAATTGGTTTAACAAAGAACTCAAAATTCTTGTTTGGAAGAAAAATAAAGCCCATTCAATTTATATCAAAAATAAAAATAGATTAAATTATGAAAAATTCTCTTTGCTGCGAGCTCAATATAAATCGCAGTCTATGATTGTTTTTCATGATTTTATACACAGGTCAGAAAATGAAATTATAAGTAACCCGAAATATTTTTGGAATTGGGTCAAATTTAATACTAAGCCCCACGGTATACCAAATTCAGTATTCTTAGGTGATACTACTGCTAATATTGGTGCGGATATTGCTAATTTATTCTCAGATTATTTTTCCACTGTATATAACACTTCACCCGTTCCTTCACTTGATGAATCTTACATTTCCGCATCTACTTATCAATTCGATCATATCATCCCTATTAAATGTAGTATATCTCTTAATGAGGTATCTGATGGTCTACTGACACTTTTAAAATCCATGTCTCCCGTCCCCGATGGTGTTTCTAGTTACTTTTTGGCAAAATTAGCTAATTCTATAGCCTATTCAATACTTATATTATATAACAAATCATTAGAGGAAGGGATATTTCCATCTATTTGGAAAATAAGCTCCATCACCCCAGTCTTCAAAAAAGATGATAAATCAAATGTCAAAAATTACCGTCCTATTTCTGGTTTAGTACAAATTGGTAAGTTGTTAGAAAAATTGGTTCTAGCTCAAATAATCAAACCAATCAATAGCATTTTAGATAATAGCCAGTATGGTTTTAGACCGGAGAAGTCCACCTTAACTTGTAACTTAACACTGCAAAATTTCATACTCAACGCTTTTAAGGATGGTTGTCAAGTGAATGTAATTTATACCGACTTTTCGAAAGCCTTCGACCGCGTCGATCACGAATTATTGATAATTATATTGGGTAAATTAGGATTTAGTCATCCATTAATATCTTGGTTTAAATCTTACCTCACAAATAGGTCCCAGTTCACCCAAGTACACGGTTTCTATTTAAATACGGTCCTGGTTCCATCTGGAACTCCACAGGGTGGTCATTTATCGCCCATACTATTTAATTTATTTATAAACGGACTGTCACTTGTTCTTAAGAAATGCCATATCCTATTCTTTGCAGACGATTTAAAAATATTTACTCGCATTTCCTCGTTGGAGGATTATCTAGTTCTCCAAGAAGAACTAAATATCTTATCTGTATGGTGTCGTAAGTGGGGCATGTGCCTCAATACTGAGAAGTGTTACTCAATGTGTTTTTACAGATCCCGTGAGCATATAACTTATGAATACTCTATAAATAATGTCCAACTTAGATCAGTCTCTTCAATTACAGACTTAGGAGTAATTTTAACCACTAATTTAAATTTTCGTGATCATATTGAGCATATTGTGAAAAAATCGTTGAAAATTTTAGGATTCATTAAGCGCCATTCATCTGAATTTAAAGATCTTAGATCATTCAAACTTCTGTATTGTGCGTTGGTCAGATCTATTCTCGAATACGGAGCACCTATTTGGAATCCATACACCAAAACTGATATTGATTCCATTGAACGCGTACAAAATAGGTTTTTAAATTTCGTAGCCTTTAAATTCAATTAGATCATTGATAATCATGATTACACACAAATCAGGTCTTTTCTTAACATTCCAGCCTTATCCTCTAGACGTAAATTAGCTGATATATCTTTTATTTATAAGTTAATTATTGGTATCACCGATGACTCTGATCTTTTAAATTGCATCCCTTTTACTATTCCAGCCTACAATAACCGTTCCACATCACTGTTCTACATTCCTGTATATAGCACAAACTATTTAAAAAACTCACCGATTCCTAGGGCTATGGCTCTATGCAATAAACTTTCGACTTTTTCTTCTCTTCGTTAAGAGAGATATTAAACGCTCACACTAACAATGAGTATACGTAAGGTTAGATTTGCCTATCAATTTTAAATTTTAATACTATTTTCCCTTTTAGATTTTTGTGACCTCTTTATACATATAAGATATATTTTATTGCATGTAATATTCTTTGTAATAGTCTCTTGCATTTGTACCATAATTATCTGTACTATTGGGCCTCGGCCCGTTTTATTCTAATGAATAAACTATTATTATTATTAAAAATATGTGAAGTCTAATTTTGTAACAATTTCATTGTAATTATTATTAAAAAAAGGAAAGGCTATTCAGATATTTTTTTCAAGGAAATATCAAACTGATTTCAATAAATGTATATTGGATTTTAAAGAAAAAGAACTTTAAATAAATAATTTTTTACTCCTTAATATTTTTAACTTTTCGTTGAGCACCATTGGAGCTTATAATGGTTTTACTAATAATTAAACATTGATCATAAAACTCATGTCACAAAATTAAAATTGTTGAACGATGAGTTAATATATTTTTACTTTTAGACGATACACAGAATTTTTAACTATGTTAAACTTTATTGTTTAAAATTATTATTATTATTATTATTTAAATAATAATTAAATAATGAAATTATTATTATATTATTTAAATAAGAAAAAATTAATTCTACTTACATATAACCAAAACTTACTCATTCTTAGCATAACTTACATTAAAACTTGTAGCAAAACATACACAGTTTAGTATTATTTTTATTTTTTTTAATATAAGTTAAAGATAATTTTAATAATTAATTTTCAATTAAATTTGCTGAAAGAAATATTAATCATAATCCACTGAGTCAACACAAACCTATTGGAAGAAACTTCCAGAAAATAATAAGACTAAAAAAAGTGTACTTAACAATTACTGTATTGAAGTTAGATATACTATGTTTTTTTTATACTTAGATATCCTAACGCAGCACAGAAAAAAATCCAGTCTCCCCAAGAATGATGAGGAACACATGGAAGAAATTTATTTTTTAACCTTGAGGTCCTATTGCACTACATCCAATATTATTGGATAGACCTCAAGGGTTCTCAGTTTATAGGTTCAGCATCCGAACAAATAATAAGATATTATTTTAATTCTTCCCGAAGACACTTATCCATATTATCAAATAGGACATAGAACACCTAATTTTAATTGTGCAAATATTAACAATTTTATGTTTATATTAGTCATTATTTTTTAATAATACACACTTAGGAATTAATCACTAATAAAATTGCACATGACAATTTTAACAGCACATATTTGTTATAAAAAAATCAGTTTTCAAATGGATCTCTTAGATGTTAAAAAAAATAAGTTAGATAAAATTTTGTGGATCAACTGAAAAAACAGTTAACTAACAGTTTTTTAATTTGATGAAAATATTTTGTAATTATTGGATAATTAAGAAATAAAATTCTCAAAGATAAATATATATTCTGACAGTAGAGAAAACTTTTCCAAAAATGTACATTTATATTAAAAACTATTAATTTTATGTTAATGAATGACTATTATCATTAGAGTATTAATAACATTTGTCAAATGTGAGAAATTGTATCAGAAAATAATAAGTAAAATGTATATTTTTATATAAAAACTATAGTAGCAAATAAATACTAATTCAATAGAACATTTTAATTTAAATTTTACAATATTATTAATAATAATATAATTAATTTAATAATGTAGTGTTTCTGTAGCAACGTGATCATGACGTTGCAACATATACGATCGATGCGCCCTATTACTAATAATACAATTAAAATATAATATGACTATAGATAATGTCGGAGTTTTTACCGTCTCATTAACACGCTTATATTAGTTTCACATGTATGTTTGTTGTTTGTCGTTTGTAAGTTTGTAACTCCACGAGGCACGTGTTATTATGTCGCGTATCCCATCGTGTATGACCTTGAGACTATACTGTCGTAACGCATTCACCCCACCCCGCTCACCAATCGCCGGCAACACAAATCCTGTATAATTTTATATTTTTGGTTTTCGTACCCGTACAAGCGTGCGTGACATTAATTATATATATATATATAAACAAATTTTTAACACGCTTATATTAGTTTCACATGTATGTTTGTTGTTTGTAAGTTTGTAACTCCACGCGGCACGTGTTATTATGTAACGTATCCCGTCGTGTATGACCTTGAGACTAGACTGTCGTAACGCATTCGCCCCACCCCGCTCACCTCTCGTAGAGAACAATATTTTCCAACCCGTAGACGCGCGCGTGTCATCAGTTATATATATTTAACAAATTTTTATTGTGATTGACACGGCCTCGCGTCGTTTCATTATACACGATGCCCCACGACTCGTGCCACCTTTTCAGCCGTCGCCCTATTTTATGAGTATTTAACTGACCAACACCGCGCGTTATACGCCGCGGTGCAAAGTCCAGCAAGTGCCGCACGATGTCCCGCCGCTAATGACACCGTAGTCTTCTTCTTATTGTCAAAGTGACAACGTCAACAAACCGATCCGCACTCGCGCACCGTCGTCATCTACGCTGCTAACCTTTTGACGCCCCAGGATCACGCCGAACATCGTGTCGTCGATGCCAGCGAAAGTGCCTACCGCCACCGCTAATATTAATATATATATTCATATATTCCTACAGCCGACGCCGTATATGCCTCGTGTATAATGTTCCCCCCGCCACTCCNCCCCCCCCCGCCACTCCCGCCCACAAAACACGGCTATATCTCATGCGTGATACGTTTACGTACTTAGGTCGCTTTACATGTATATATATATATATATATTCTAATTACTATTAAAATTTATATATTAATACGCTTTATACTCATTAAGGGATATCTAGTATATTCATTCCGATTACGGGGGATGATTCCCGTATATCATTTTTCGTCATTACCACCACGTTGCCCGCCTGCTGCTTTCCTTGGATGTGGTAGCCGTTTCTTAGACTCCCTCTCCGGAATCGAACCCTGATTTCCAGTTACCCCTTACAACCATGATATTGATAGTAACTACTATAATAACATGAAACTAAAAAGTGAAAAATANCAACTACTATCATAACATGAAACTAAAAAGTGAAAAATAAATATAGTTTTAAAAAACTAAAAAAACACGCTTTTAAAGCACATCGAACTAAAAAGTTAAAAATAATTTTTAAAATAATTATGAACGAAAAATACTAGTATTACTGTGATAAAAGCGGGCGCTCAATATACGAAAAATATAGCACAAAGCACCCACGCTTTTATCACAATAATACTAGTATTTTTCGTTCATTATTGTTTCAAGCTTATTTTAAAAATTATTTTTAACTTTTTAGTTTGATGTGCTTTAAAAGCGTGTTTTTTTAGTTTTTTAAAACTATATTTATTTTTCACTTTTTAGTTTCATGTTATGATAGTAGTTGCTATCAATATCATTGTTCAAAAGTTATGTGTGTAGCCGGTCCAGTTCTGACTGCTTTCAATATATTAACATTCTAATGTTAATATATTGATATATTGAATATTTATTAGTTTGTATATATATATAATAAAATTATTGTTTGGAATTGATATTATACGATTGTCAAGTAAAACCCCTCGATCCGTCATTTATGTTAAGATAATTAACTTAACGTTAAAAGTATAAAGTCGTGAAATAATTTACTCTGGGAATTGTACAGTTTCATTTCAATATATTTTTACAATCATGGTTGTAACGGTTAACGGGAAATCAGGGTTCGATTCCGGTGAGGGAGTCTGAGAAAATTTCATATTCACTTAAAATATGTTGCTCGCAAGGTGAGAAAAAGAAGACATTCTTATCAAAAATTAAAAAAAAATTTTGATTTTATATTTTCAAGTTTTAATTGGCTACACATTTATATTCATGTTTTTTTTGTAAAATAATTTTTAGACCTATTTCTTATAACTTACAGGGGTGTCAACTTTTTTTAAATGGCAACATACATATTAAACTAGCTTATAAAATAGAAAATAACATAATTAAGAAAATGACTGGTCGACAACAATTTTTGGACCAAAACCTGGGAAGTTATTAGCGTTTTAAAATGGAGAATCGAGTTGAAGGATACATGTTATTATTAACACGTTTATATTAGTTTCACCTGTATGTATGTATGTATGTTTGTAACTCTCCAAACGCCACGCGTTATCGCATATTCCGTTGTCTAGACTAGACTGTCATAACGCATTCACCCCACCCCACGCCTCGCTCAACCCACGTCGGCAATACTATTCCTGTATAAATTTATTTTTGGTTATCGTATCCGTATACACGTGCGTGTCATCAATATTATATATAAATATATATATAAACAAATTTTTATTTTGACTGACCAATACTATCCGCGTACCATACGGCTTACGTATATATTCCTGCCGCCGTTTATACCTCAGGTATAACGTTAGTCCGACACGCCCGCCCACAAAACACGGCTATACCATAGATTAAATATATATAGATAGACCACGCCGTACACAATTTTTATCATGAATGGACGCAGGGAAACGATGCGCTGGACGCAGGCGATTATGCTGATAGATAGCGTAAATTTTGAGTGCTTCTATTGGTTGAAATATACGTGGTATTTTAAATCTTTAATAATTATTAAATGAATGTGTGATACACATAATTAACTGTTATTGTTATATACGTTAATTGCATTTTATGATATAATGTAAGGTTATTTATGATTTTAACTCTGTAATTATTTTTCATTGAAATTTTATTTAATTTTTTATTTTAATACTATACTACGAATCCTTAATAGGACTTTGACATAAAATGTGGTATTACAGTACAAGACTAAACTGTTGGCCTCTAAATATTTTTATAAATTATTTTAAACAGAAAGCAGTGGCAGATAAATTAATTTGTAATTAGGATGAGTTGAAAAATCTTTATGATAAAAATCATCATGTGAACTGTGCCCCAATATCACAAAGCTTTTATATTATACTTATTTTGTATTTGTATTACTATATCAAGATATATAATAATCACATCTAATATTCCACAATAATAAAATATATTATTATGGACTATTAGATGTACATAAATGGCTTTCTTTTTATTAAGTCCGCTTCAAATATTTCATTTATTTTAGAATAGTATCCCATTAAATTTACCTACGTATGTGGTAACAAATTGAAACCAAATTTTCCAGGGATGCCAAATAATAAGTGGTAAACTAAGTGTTGGAAGTCCAATTTGACAACGCGGATAAATGTTGTCAGGAAAAATAATAACTAATTATAATATAACATTCACTGATAGAACACTGACCACTGAGAAGATGGACAAGTCTTCTTTTATATTTATGACATATTAAAAATAATTTAGATAATTTAATCTTTTATATAACTCTTATTTTGAACAATTAATTTATAATTTTTATGAAAATAACAAAAAAAAGAGTATAAAACAAATTAAACATATATTTATTAACAGACAAAACATAAAATATATATTCCTTTATAAAATTTTAAATTCTAGGCGAGTTCCATGGACTATTTGACTTTTCAATGCTACCTTGCTTTAAAAATTTTTTTAATTGTTTATCAACTTCCTCGTTATGACACATAGGGTATCTGTATTTAGGGATAGGATACCGAAAGAAAGTATCGATACTTAGTATTGAAACTAGTATCGAATACAATTATTGATATCAGTAAAATATCGAAACAAATGTATCGATATCAGTAAGTATCAAATCATTTTATAAACCTATATTTCACAGAATCAAATTATACTGTATGGAATTATGAAATATTGTAATTTTAGGATTCGATTCCTACTGATATCGATACTAATGAATGTTAAAAATATTTGTATAATTAGTACCAATGGGCAATGACTATAGTCATTACTCTGTTATTTCTATTTCTATCCACTAGTAAAAACCAAATATTTGCAATTATATTTAAAAGCCTAAATATACGTAATAAATTTTAAATACAAATTGTCTTTTATTATTTATTATACATTAATTTATACAAAATACTAATAATATTATAATTTATAATTGGTCATTATTAGCCAGTCTTCAGATAGGTACATAAAAAAAATACTAATATAAAAAATATAACCAATTTTCTTCTGGGATATCAGCTAACAATAATATTTTTTGAAGGCGAGAACTAGTTAAAGGATTCCTAGATTTGGTTAATGTTGCTCCAGCCTTTGAAAAAAGTTGTTCGCAAGGAACAGATGTTGCAACCATGGTGAAATGTGCAAACTCGCTTGTTTATACAAAATAGGAAATACGTGTTTCATATCCTCCCATATTTCAAGAGGATCAGACTTCAGGGTTGATACTGGATTTGATAAGTATAACGATAACTCATCGTTCATAAAAGTTGTGGTCTTTTTCTTTTTTTGGCCATGAACCAAATATTTATGATGTGCCCAAAAATCGAAGTTGTCTGTTTTAGAATGTTCTCCTTCTGACTCATTAGAAGAAATGGTGTCCAACTTTGACAACTTTCTTAAATCTGCTATCGCACTTGAACAAGCTACTGGATCATTAAAATGTAAATTTTTAAATCTTGGGTTCAGAAGTGTAGCAATTGCAATTGGTTTGACCTGTTCAATCATTCCAAATCTTCGAGTCAGTTCAGCATGTAATAAGTCATTAATTTCACAAATTACCTCAAAATATGGTTTGCAAGCAGCTGATCATTGGTATGACATTGGAAATTGTAATGTAATTTTCCCCAGAAGATTCTTTCGTCACAAATTCCAATGGTTTTAATAAATCCAACAATTGTTTGAGCGTATTCATTTCAATCGCAGTTGGCATCACAGGAGCAGTATAATCTTTGATTAGTAATGGACTTATTAATGTTACCATCTCTACAAATCTACTGATCATATAAAAAACAGAGTTCCTTCGTGTTGGAACATCTAATATTAATTTTTTCATTGACCCTTCTGAAACTCCGNTTAATTTTTTCATTGACCCTTCTGGAACTCCGTTTTCCGACTGCTTCTTTCTTAAAAGATCACTAACTCTCACGCTATTTTTCACCCACTTTACGATATTTCGAACTTTAGAAATAATAGGTTTGATTTTTTTTTGCCCTACTATATGTATTGCAACTAAATTGATGGTATGAGCAAAACAAGGAATGTGTCGCTGTTTACCAAAAGTTTTGTGAACAGCAGAAACAACATTTGCACCATTGTCAGTCACAATAATTACAATTTTTTCTTGATTTATTTCCCAATCTGATAAAATATTTTCTAACTGTTCACTAATATATTGACCAGTATGCCGCTCTTTTAACTCAGTAACTGCCAAACAAAATGATTTCAGAGAAATATCTTCTAAGAAATGTACGGTTATACCAAGAAACTTTTTTCTGACATTGTCTTTGTCCATGTATCGAATGTCAGAGATACATGAGGTGAATTTGACAAACGCAATTTTAATGCAGCTATAATAACCTCATACTTATTATCAAGGGCATTTTTTACAGTTTTAACAGAGGGAATTTTGTATGATGGTGCCAATTTTTTAATGAACCGTCTAAATCCTTTTCCTTCTACTACAGAAAATGGACGGTAATCTTTACAAATAAAGTAAAGTAATGACATAGTTATTTTACGAAAATTATGACCACCTTCTGAAATATAAAAATAAAGTATCGATATTAATAACATAAACAACAATAAATTATGCTGATAAACATACCTGCATATGAGCTAATTTTTTGAAAAGCTTCAACAATAGGGTGTTTTAGCCGTTGTAGAGCCTGTGGTGGATCGTCTACACATTCCTAAAAACAAATTAATTATTAGATACAAATCTAAGAATAATTATATGATAATTTAATTTTGTAAAAATAGTTATGTATTCATCGCTTACCAAAGTATCAATAAACCAGTCCGATGATAACAATTATTTTATATTTTTAATATGTATACCCAGTTATTGCCGTACCACAGAAAATTAGATGCCTATTATATAAATACAAATACACAAACACACTATATATATAATTATACAACATATATAATAATTAATAATTATTACCTCTGGCTCAGAGTCTTCCATACAAAGCGTTAGTTGTCGCGACTAAGTATTTGATGAGCAAGGTTTTGGCAATGTAGGCAATGACGATACAGAACTACAGAAAATATATAAACATCAGTGTTTGATAGAGTAACATTACTTATAATTGAATCAGTTATTTTAAAAACAACATATGTCATAAAATTGAAATTTTACACAAATTATAAATAACTTAATAATAACTTCATAAATTTACATTTGTTTGTATATTCACTTATACATAAATTTATTTTGCGAATCTGTGATATTCATTATTTATGGTTTTAAATAGTGTATTTTTAACTACATTTATAAAATAGTGCACATGTTGTTTTTGAAATTACCGATTCAATTTCAATCAAAAATAAATAAACGATTTAATAAGTTACTTACTTTTGAGTGATAGTCAATTTTGACTGTTTGACTATGGATGATTTAGTATTAGTCAAATTTGGATGTTTTTTTAAATGTTTGGATAAATTTGAAGTATTGCCACAATAGCGTACATCTTGTGAACAATGCTTGCATAATGCAAGAACAGTGTCAATTTTTTTAAAATATATCCAAACTTTGCTCTTTGGAGGAGACATAATTTTTTGAAAAATAATTTAATAAACAAAATGTTTAAATAAAAGAAACAATTGTATCGATACAAAAAGTACTTGTATCGAAAGAAAAGTAACGATACTTTACTCGTATCGGTAGTATCGCGACGTCCCTATCTGTATTGTTTTATATTAATTGGATGAGCATTAGGAGTAATTATTTTATGTACAATTTGATTAGTATAAGATAATTTATCACCGGGTAAAATTAATATATCATTAAATTGATTGCATAAATTATAAATACAACTTCCAATAAAAACATTTTCTTAATTACTATAAGATCATATATATAGCTAGAGATATATATCCAGTTGTATAATTAGTATGGGTCATTTCNGTCCTTTTTACTTTAATGATAGATTCTGGCAAGCCTAATTTCATGAATTCATGTAACCCTACAAACTTAACACGATTAAAAATAAAATTTAACACTTTTTGAGAGATCGTAAAACAATTGTACTATAGACCACGAAAAGAGAACGATTTAATAATACGATATCTCGGCGCCAGGATTATATTTGGAATTGCATTAAAAACAGGATGTATTAGCTATGTTTACATCTTATTGTAACACGAATTATCATGCCTATTTTGTATTTTTGTGTTGTTTTTAAAACCTATCAATGTAAAAATATCCAACTAGATAAAAAATCTTCCCTATTTCATAATCACTATTCATATTTTCACTAGAGTACTGAAGACTAAGGTCCCTTTTGCGTGGTTTTACCATTTAATATATTTATTTGTATTATTATCTGTATAATTATAATTATAACAATGAGTACACAACATGGAAATAAGTGTATTTTTTTTAATTGCGGTAAAAACATATCTTAACTTTTTATTTTTTCATTTTTAGTGATCTGAACTTCGTTTAAAATTGCTTTATTTGTTTAAATATTTTTTTCTAAAATATTTGTTTTTAAAATTTTTATATTTTAAATTATATTTTATATTTTAATTTATATATTATTAAAATTTGTTTTTTTAGCTTCGATGCGAAGGTATTAATTTTACTATAATTTTTTTTTTTTTTTTTTATGTCTTGCAACTTTTTCTCAGCTCTCACTGGACCGATTTCTTTTAACAATACGTTAAAAGATCACAAATCGTATCTAGTTGAAGACATTACCCTTAAAAATTGAAAAATTTTCCCTCATTCCCTGCAAATGGGGGAAATATCAACAAAATTACAAATTTAAAAATCGGTAAATTTTGTCATTTTTCTCACTTTTTTTTCTTAAAACTTCCATAACTTTTTCAAAAATAAACAAATCAACATAATTTTCTTTTATACTAAAACCTTAGATATTTTCCTTTTATTTGATATCATTTTTTTGAAAATCTAACACTTAACCTGCTCATTGGGGGGAATTTAAAATAGCAACTTTTTTACAAAATCTAACTTTTTCAACTTAATTTTTGAAACTATTCCGGAAATACTGCGTCCTTTAAACATATATCAAATTAAAGCTTATTTTATGTACTACAAAATGAGAAAAAAATTTGTCCGACGACCTATCTTCTATGCGCAAATGGCTACCGTATTCAAAAATATGCTATTTTTCTATTAAAATTCTACGTTTTGTATTTTATTTTATTTTAAAATATCTTATTAGAAGAATATATTGACTTTCATGAATATTATATAACTTAATTGACAAAGAATGAAGTTCATAAGACATAAGAAATTAAACTTAATAAATTTTTTTACTTTTTTAAAGTCGAAAAAATAATTTTTAAATTTGAGTTAGCTTAAATAGCCAATTTTTTAGCTTCGATGCGAATTTTTTAAATTACAATATTAAATTATTGAATATCAATTTCATACTAAATTTAATAATTATAATTAGTATTTATTCATATATTATATTCTAAAATCAAAGATCTACTAATTAGGATATAATCAAAGAAATAAGAATTGATGTTGCTTTTGGAATAATCCACCAATTTCTCTAAATGAAACACTATCTACAGATTTGCATCGAAGCGTTTCTTATGATAGTGATTTTAATCACTGTCATATATCATCTATACTTGTCCCATCTATGCCTTGTCTACACTGTGCCTCGACCCCACTGTGATACCGTTTTTTTTAATATTTCATTGTATATTTGAAAAACTAAATTACAAATATTATACATGAAAACCTTATAATATGTGTAATTATTAATAAATATCTTTATTAGACTTGATTACTGGTAAGTTAAGAAATTAAACACCAAATAATATAAAAATCTTGACAGTGGACAAATCGGTAGCGAGAAATTGTTATGTAATAAGTTAAAATTTTCAACACTAAGTGAAAATTTAAAAAAATAAATAATAGTCAAATTTAAATCAATATTAATAAAATAAAAAACACATGTTTTATCGAATTTGTATTTAAAACGAAAAGTTTCATTTAAATCAAATAAGCAATCGCCTTTTAGTAATAACTAGAGATGTTAAGTTCGTGAACGAATAGTTCATTTGAACTATTCACTTAGATGAACTATTCTGAACTGTTTCAGTACCTGTAACTTAACAGTTCACAGTTCGAAAAAAATTGGTAGCAATGTATAAATGAAATAGTTCGCGAACTTCTTTAAAAATTCTTTGTGGTTCGTTGTTCGAAATACTGTAAATGGTTAATAGCTGTTTACAATTAGATAACAAATAAATTATATTGTTAAAATGTTACAGGGTTTTTAACTGTTTAACAATAAAATAAATTCATACTATGTAAAAATATTAGATCAAATTTCTGATTTAACTTAAGACTACTGGTCAGTATATCTACCTTGAATTAGGTGATAATGATAACATGAGCCATGAGGGTATTAATAATAATTTTTTCTTAGTTTATGATGTTCAGGTTAAGGGTTAGTTTATAACTTAATTGCCCATAAGTAGTGTGAACTACAACTGAACTGTGTACTGCTATACTAATAGTGATAAAATGAATAGTTCATTGCCAAACAATATCAGCATGATCAATAAAATTAGTGAACTTAAGAATAGTTCATTTGAACTATTCACTTGAATGAACTATGAACTAATGAACTATTCACAGAAATGAACTAAACTTTCCATCTCTAGTAATAACTGGTTCTTATCTTAATTTACGCTAACGGTGTTAGCCGTACATCAATAATCGTGACTATTACTTGAATATCAGTAAACTGGACAGTTATTATTAAATATTTAATATTTCCGAGAGGATATATAGCGCTATCTTTACGTTTATAAATTAACAAAAAATCGGTTGCCAATTGTCTGAATGCCGTGGCCTATCTATGTGTATTTAATATATGATGATACGTTTACGTACTTAAGTCGCTTTACATGTATATATATATATTCTAATTACTATTAAAAATATATATTAACATACTTTATTCTCATTAAGGGATATAAAGTGTATTCATTCCGATTACAAAGGATGATTCCCGTATCGTCATTTTTCGTCACTACCTCCATGTTCCGGGAATGGGTAATTTACGCGCCTGCTGCTTTCCTTGGATGTGGTAGCCGTTTCTCAGAAACTCTCCCCGGAATCGAACCCTGATTTCCCGTTACCCGTAACAACCATGATATTGATAGCAACTACTATCATAACATAAAACTAAAAAGTGAAAAATAATTATAGTTTAAAAAAACTAAAAAAACACGCTTTTAAAGTACATCGAACTAAAAAGTTAAAAATAACTTTTAAAATAATTATGAACAAAAAATACTAGTATTATTGTGATAAAAGCGTAGGTGCTATGTGCCATATATTTCGTATATTGAGCGCCCGATGCTTTTATCACAATAATACAAGTATTTTTTGTTCATAATTATTTTAAACTTATTTTAAAAATTATTTTTAACTTTTTAGTTTGATGTGCTTTAAAAGCGTGTTATTTTAGTTTTTTTAAACTATATTTATTTTAATTTAATGTCTGAGTAAAATCCGTTGTAATTTTGGTAAGCTATGGTATCAGATGTCGGAGTACCAGATTTTCTTAACAATTACTACTTTGTCAAATGTCGAAGTATGTAAATGTCGGAGCACTATCAGTTCGTGGCAAAGGTGTTTTCCCCTTAAATAGTAACTACACAGAAAATATAAGATAATATTATCTATTCTGTGTTTCCAAAGCTTTTCATATATACATTTTAATCAGCTATTTACTTTAAATTAAAGTAGATAATTTCTTATCATATTTTATTGAGGAAACGCACATTTTGATTTTTCAGAATTGTTTTATGATGATATTAAGAATTTACTTTTTTTACCTTTAATTAGTTATTTCTTTAATGATATATTTCATTGAAAAAAAAACAATTTTTTATGACTACGTTTACAAATAAAAATAAATGGATCCAGAAAATTTACCTCCATTTGTGTTCTTACACAAAAATCATACTTATCGTTTGAAATTAGGATTTTTTGCTGCACCTAGTAACCTTAAAATATTTTCCAAAGCTGTTAGGAATGAGCTGAATAAGTTAAAATACATGTATTGTTCAGAGTAAGTAGATAAAAATTAAATATATCTTATTTTCTTATCACTAGTTTTTTATTAAAAATGATCCAAACAGTAACATACCTTATTGAGGGTTCACATAAAACTTAAGTCTAAGTTTTAGAAAGGCCATATGTAAACTTCAATAAAAAATGAACTGTCTTTGAATTACCCATATATAGACCCCTGAAAAATAATTATACTATTAAACCAATATTTTTTTTATTTGAAACAAAATAAAGCTTGCATATTTGGTAATACTTATAGTAACAGATATAGAATACACATTCATAATTGAAAATTCATGGAAATTGTCTATTTTATTTATAGTTATTAAATACATTTTATAGAAAAATAATATTTTAAAACAAAGATATTTATTGTTTTTTGTTTCACGGACAAACTTAATATTTGGCATTGTACGAATTCTGATAATAAACTTCATTGCATGTCGTTATAAGACAAATTAATAATTTGAAATATGCCAGATATTTTTTTTTTTTTTTTTTATTTATTTATTCAAATAACTTTATAAAATTTACATCTATACAAAATATATGCACAACCGTAAATGGGTTAACAGTAGTGAAAAAATTACAATATGATTTGAATAGCATGCAGTAGGGGGGCACCCAATGGAGCTACCTACTTTGAATTTTGTTTTTGATTATATATATATATATTTTTTTTCTGTAGGAGGTCTCTACATCATTTTCTTTTTAATCTTCTTGGCGGATGTCGGGGATGTGCTTTGAATAGAGGTATTGAATATTAGGGTTTGGGTGAGAGTTAAATTTTTTATGAAGTTTTAGGTAAGCAGTTCTGGCGATATTGTTAACATAACTAATTTGAAGATCTGAATGGAGAGTTTTATTAGGGACGTACCAAGGGGAATTGGTGAGTGATCGTAGGCAAATGGATTAAAAGGATTGGATTTTTTGGATGTTGGATGGAGCGGCACAGCCCCAGATTTGGATACCATAAAACCATAGTGGAAAGAGAAGAGTTTTATAGATGAGTGTTTTTAGCTTTACATTAAGTTTTGAACGTAAGAGAGGGCGAAACCAGATATCTTTTAGTATAACATTGTCACTTTTCTTCACTCAATGGCAAACTACATTATAAATAATATTTATACATATTATTACGAAACTTATTTTCTTTGACTGAGAAAAAACTCTATGTTTGACTTTATAAAATAGTCAGTACTACAAAAATTTCCAAACTAAGTTGTTATTATTACCACTAAACTTGTTTTAATTGATTTATCAAACTAATTATCACTATAATAAATAATAATGGGTAATTTTCATAGATTTATACTTCATGGTAATTCTATATAAAATTATAAAATATGATAATACCAATAACAAAATTCATAATAATATGTATAGACAATAAATAGTTTTTTTATTTAAGTTTGAATTTAATAATTATTAAAAACTTATTCATCAGTTAATTATAATTAACTGATGAACAATAAGTTTTTAAAATTTAATTATTTAGTAATTACATCATTAATTAAATATACTTATTTATTTGTAATTTATTTACTTAATAAGTGTATCCATACAGGTAATAATGTGGTAGTTTACTTTTTAGACAAAATTTGGTAACACAGAAGCAATTTAATTTTTAAGAGTTTTCATATGAGTAATTCAGTGGCAGTTAATTTTAAGAGAGTTTATAATTGCCCTTAGGAAGTATTAGAGGAAAAATATGTTTGTGTAAAGTTACTGGGTAAAGTTTACCGATACTTATATCATCAGATAACTAAAAAATTAAAGTCTTGAAGTGTAAAATAATTTACAATTTTTTTTTTTTTTTATAATTGTGGTATTTTGTATTTCTAGTTTGGAAGGATTGATTATGGAATTTGGTCAAATTAAATCTAAAGATGTAATTCAAGCAGATAACAGACATAATATTAGTGTGTCAGTAAAAGTTGATGTCTTCATTTTTAGACCACCAATAGGATCAGTTATTGAAGGTTATTTAGCAAATATTTTCTCTAGATAGGTGACAATTATCAGCTATTTTAGATTTCAAATTAAATTTACTAATATATAATTTTTATAAATATAGTGTTTTTAGTAAACAAATTTTTTAAAATTTTCCTGTAGTGAATTAGAGTTAAAAAATATTAATATAAAGTTTATTTTTTAATACCTGTGGTTATTTTTTAATGATAATTATACTCAACTTCAGAAGCTTAAGACTCGAGTTAATTTCGTTATATCTTTCTCAAAATTTGCACAGCTCAAGCATTAAAACAATTTTCGAAGGTATAGGTATTGAAATGAAAATAATTGTTTTTTTAAGAACTGCCTAATGAAGTTATAAGATTATATTGAATAATACTGTGGCTTATATCTAAAAACTGATAAATCATAGAAATGGGTTTTTTCTAAGAATACAGAAGGATGTGTTTATTTTGTATGTTAGAAAATTATGATTAAATTATAAAGAAGGGTATGTTTTTTTATCTCAAAAATATCAACTTTCTTAAGATGTATGGAAATTAAAAATTTATTTTTGCTCACCTAAAACATTGCTGAAATTGATTAATAAATTTTCAAAAAATAATCACAAATATTAAAAAATAACTATTATTTTTTAATTCTTGTAGTTTATTGGTAAGTTTAAAATTATTTATGTTTATCACTTTTACTTTTTGAAATAATTCTTAATTAGTAAAGATGCAAATATTTTTTATAAAAAAATTTTTAGTTGTAATACTTAAAATCAAAAACTGGTAGGCATTACAATAATATCTAAGAGCGTAAGTGGCAAAATTTAAAAATCTTTTATTTTTACTATTTTATTTTTCTAGTGATTGAAACATATTTTTTGTAGTCCTTTTTCATATTTTGATGTTTCCATTTTGGTGAGTTTTACATTGCCAAAATTTTCATTGTACTTAATATTTTTAATTTTATGACCCAAAAATTCTTCTGGGAACTAAATCTGGCAATCATGTTAGTTATTCCAAGGTGTATTATTAATTTTGAAGGTTAAACTTCATACAATAAGTACAGTGCGTACTAAAGTTTTCTTGATACAGAATTCAATTTTTTTACTTTCACATTTCTTGTTATGTTTATCTTTATTAAAAATGCAATTAATTAAAAATATCAAAATAATTATTAAAACATATATAGAGTGTTCAGTAAGTAAAGAAACGGGTCAATTGTTATGACGAGAACAATAGAAACTTGTTTCCTTACTAAAATAAACACTTTATGTATTGGTTAAACATTAAAGAAAAATTTACTTTTATAAAAATTCTCCAAAAAATATAACGCTGACTTATTTATCCTGAAATTATAAAATATCAACAAGAAAGTTTTAGGCTTCAATATGCAATTCTATCCAGTCATAAAAACCCTAATTTGGATTCAAAAAAACAATTCCACAAACTTTTTATCTACACCTCATATAAATAATACGCAATCAATAATGATATAGTAGACTTTTAAAATATTAAACTTCAATAGAATAATTTTTTAAATTTCTAACTAAACTCTGACTAATAACTTTTCAGTTGAAGTTTAGGTTCTAACTATTCTTAGTTTGGTTTTATAAATAAAAAAAAGTGTTATTTTCTAAAATTTAACTTAACTATAGTTTGTAACATGGCTACACTTTGGCTATAAATTATGATAATAATTTGATTAAAAACCCTTATTAGATTTACTTAATTTAATTTTCATACAATTGTAGCTGTTGTCAACCAAGTCAGTGAAAATCATGTTAGTTGTTTGGTTCTTAATTTGTTTAATGTGTCAATTGTACGACCAGAACATCAAACTTTTGACTACTGGGAAGGATCAAATGTAAACAAAAATGAAAAAATACATGTTGAAGTATTGTCTTTCGATCTCACAAAAAAATTACCCCATATAACTGGAAAAATAGTTTCTAATTGGTAATAATAATTAAATTATTAAATAAGTATGCTTAAAAATTACATGACAGTGTTTAATGCACATTGTTATAAGTTCATGACATATATATATATAACTAGATTTAATGATTAAACATTTCACAAATCAAATTGTAATTTAATATTTAATCTTGTTAATAATGTTTAAAGACCTAAAACAAAATAATTTTAGGTTTTATAGTTTATTTTCAGTTTTATAATTTTTTATAACATTTATATAAAATTTCATTCTATAAATTTTATTTAAAATAATTATATTTTGTTTATTTAAAGGTACTCAGTTATTGTATTTAAATAATTTAAAAAAAATGTTTTGCTTGATATGTTAAAATAAATAGAGCTATTGTAATTAGCACAATAGCAAACATTATAAGTGTGTTATACATACTTATGTTACACTAGCATCTTCAATTAAATTACTTAAATACCCATAAAATAATTTTTTGAAATAAATGTGCCTGGGTGGGAATAACAAGCTATGTAATATTTTTGTAAATTTTGTAGTATCAAAGAAAAACATAATATATATGTATTAACTCAATAATTAAGATAGGTTCATTCTGAGAATATTTTGATATAAAAATTTATAGAGATTTTCAATTAAAGCAATATTTTATAAAAAAGCGATATCTGAAAATTATTGCAAAGCCTATTACTCTTGACCAAGGTTCAAATATTTAATTTATGGAGTTAAGGTATCATATTAATATAATATTACATGTAGTTTTTCTAAAAACAGTCCTAATAAAAGTTTTTCTGTAAAACTCCTTAATTAAATTTATAAGACCTATTTATAACTTGTTATCAATTTTTTATGATTCAAGTAAATAGTTTTCTTATTTTTAATAGAGTCCACATAATACATTTATGATATTTAGTATTTTTATAATAATTCTTATTCTAAATTTTTTAATTTTAGTAATAATAAATCGGTGGAGTCTGAATATTCTAGAAGTGTGCAAGATATTTCAGCTAAAGAATCTTCTAGAGAAGGATCTGTTATTGAAATAATACGAGAAGCTAAATGTATAACTAGTGATGATACATCAAACTCTTTCAAGTCGGCTATTAATAATAATTCGGAAAATTCTGATTTATCAATTTCTATATATACAGATATAGAAGATGCATCAAATAATTCTGAAAATCAATCAAATTTAAAAGAAGTATTAGATTTATCAAATAATAGTAAAACAGCGACTCATTCCCGTGACATACTAATGGATGGTGATAAAAAATTTACATTGAAACATAATGATAAAAAAAATAAGCAAGTTGGTAGTCCAATGTTTAGTTCTACGCCACTTTCAAATTCTGAGTATAATATTAACACTTTAAATTTAAATAAATTAAAACGTTTTGAACAAATGCAGACACATATAAGAAAACACATAAGTTCTAGTAATTTAAATTTAAATAAAAGTGATGTTACTGGAAGTACATCACATTTTAATTTGATGATAGATAATAATAGAAGTCCTCAAAAAGCTAAACAAATTCTAAATAAATCTGAAGCTATCACAAATATTAACCTAAATGAAATGAAAACAAGCATATTAAAGAGAGATTTAATAGAGCTTAATAATAGTAAAGATTCTGATGAAATATCTCTTTGCACTACTCATAGTTTTTCTAACGCTTCTAATAAAAATAATAGTTTAAAATTGTCAGAAATTAACAGTTGTGAAGATAAAAGTAAATTAATGTTAAAGACTTCCTTGGGATTCAAAAAAGATTTGACTTATGAAAAGGTAAAAAATATTTCACCTAATGAAAGTTCTGATAGTGACTCTATTATATCTTTACAAAATAAATATCTTACATTAAAAAATAAAAATAACATAACAAGTCCAATTCAAAGTACAACATTTTCTACCAAATATGGTGGTAATAGTAACATTGATCTTGTAACAAATTTTTTTTCACCTAAACTATTGTCCTCTACTTCAGTTAATCAAATTAGTGTAAATAAAAATAGTTTAAAGACTAGTAATTCACCTAAAAAATTGAATAGTTTTAATATTCAAAATAATAATTTGTCCAAAAATATAAGAGATACAAGTATCAAAAAATCTAAAAATGAATTATTCTGTAGTAAAAAAGCTAAAAATAAAAACGAAAAAAGTATTTTAAATATATCTCCTGAAGAAACAAGTTTTCTTAATTTTGTAAGTCAAGAAAATCAAAAACTAACTTACAATAAAATATCTACTATAGAAAATTCAACTAGTGCAAGTTCGGATGATGAAATGTATAATTCAATTAAAAAAAGCATTATAAATACAAAAAAGATTAATAATTATGACATAAAAGTCTCAAGGAAAAGGATAGATTCAACATCTTCAGATATTAGTGTTAGTGAAGATGAAAATAATTTATTAAAATCTATTTATGAAAAAAGTTTTAAGACCAATGAAATTAATTTATCTTCTAAACTTAATATATCCCAAGAATCTTCAAAAACATCTACAGCACCTAATGAGTTGAAAACATCTAAAGCAGAAATTTGTTCAACTATTTCTAATCCTAATGACATTACTAAAAATAAGAGTTCAATGATATCTTCCATACAAAAAAAGAAACATAGAAAAAAAATTACAGATTTAATCAATGAATTAATTTGTGAAAAAAGCAAATATGAGAGCTCACAAAAAACTGAAAATTTGAATTTAGAAATAGTAGCTAATACTGTCTTAGCTAAAAAAAATATAAATAATAAGCATGTTAATGAAAATAATATTGTTAAGATAGAAAAATTGAAAAAAAACAATCCAATTGAAGATGATATTCTTGATATAATCCAAAATTTAATTACTGAAAAAACTAAAGATGACAAATTACATAATGTTAAATCTAATGGGGATCATACCCACAAAAGTAATACTTTGAAAACTGATGTTAAGAAAGAAAAAACTAAAAACGTTAAAATTAAAAAAATAAAAAGGTACACTGTTCTTGATAGTCTGGATAATAATAATAGTAGTAGTGAAAATGTTGATAGTACTTTGGATCTAATTCCTAAAAAGTATATAAATAATACACAGTTATTAGATAAGAAAAATGTAAAAAATGTTGTGTATATTGAAAAAAATTATAGTGATAGTGATAGTGATGCACTTATAAAATCTTTTTTGAGTAATAATTCGACAACTAAAAATACTACTAGTAAACCATGTAAAAAAAGAAAAAGAGAATCTATAAATAAAGAAATTGATACTCATTTCCAAAAAAAAAAAAAAAAGTATAGTGGTTCATCACTTATTTCTCATGATGAAACAAAGCCCAACAAGTTGGAAGAGTCAATTAAATATCCAAAAAAACACCATAATGAAAAAATTATTAATCTAGTTAAAAACTTGACCAATGAATATATCACACCAGAAAAAACAAAAAATGAAGGATTGTTTATAATTAAAAATAAAAAAAAGAAAAAGAAAAAAAATTACTCGGTTGGGGATAGTATATGTGCCGAAAAATGCATTGATAATTCTAATTTCCAACAAAACTTTTGTGAAAGATTAATTAAAGAATCGAATATAATTTTAAAAGATGAAGATTTTAGTAATAAGATTCATAAAAAGAAAAAAAAGAAAATCAAAGACTTTGACATTGAAAATCAGAATTCTAAGGAAAAAATAAACAATAGTAATTCAATTTTTATAGAAAAACATATTGATGTAAAAGTTAAAAAAAAGAAGAAGAAAAACTTGACTCCCATTAACAGTACTTATGAAGACAAAAATTTTGATTTTGTTTTAAATACTAATAATAAAATAAAAAATATAACATGTTCATACCTTGATGATCAAATTGTAGGTCTAGCTAATGAAAAAATTGAAGCTAATTTAAATAAACAATATAATGACTCTGGAAATAATAATGTAGATTACAAAACTAAAAAGAAGAAAGATAAAAAAATTAAAAAAATAAATGATGGATCTTTTGAAGAAGATAATGTAAATCATTTATTTTTAAAAAAAAAGAAGAAAAAGAAAAAAAGGGAAATAAATTTGAATAATGTAACTTCTGAAGAAAAAAATCTTAATAATTTTTTAGTTACAAAAAAGAAGAAAAAAAAGAAATAATTCAGTCTTTCAATACGCTGTTAATAAATTTTGAATTTCTATTTTAGAAAAATAAAATTAAAATTGTAATTATTATGTCTAAAAAAAAAAATACTGTTTTAAAATTAACATCTTGAACTGCTCTAATGGTTATTTTTAACTTATAACAATTAAATTAAAATCTTTTTGTTATAACATTAAAACAAATATTAATTTGTTAATATTTTTATGTTTAAAAATTGAATTTTATTTGAGAAATTCGTTGTGAAGAACATTGTAAATATAATAGTTTTTAAAGAATTTGTAAAATTAGATATAAGAAATATATTGTTAATTATAATTTTAACCATGCACAAAGTTTGAGAAGGGTTCGTGGGAAAAAGTCCTCCCAAAAATAAGATGATGGCCACCTCAAAATAAAGGAAAATTATACATTATGTAATATACATATTTTTAAGGGAGTAAAATCAATTTTTTTTAAAACTCCACTTATGATTTTAACATAAACAAAAATTAGTTTTTTAGATACATATTGTGCAGTTCCATAATTTATTAAAAAAATATTAAACCTCTGTATAATTTTTTTATGTAATATCAAAGCCTATGTAGATTGAAACATTATTCCTTAAAAATATAATAGCTTAAATGCAGTGGTCCTATTGTTTTTATGGTTTTCCCATATAGCTAACCATCCTTGACTTGTAAAAATACCATGATGAGATAAATAAAAAATGTATCTAGTAAAAAACATGTGCTCTATTTACTAATCCTTGATTAATATTATCGAATTAATTTTAATTCACTCTTCAGTAAATATAATACCTATTTTTCATGGTCACTGTGGGTTTTTTATTGTGACATTTTATACATACTTATTTTAATGACACATTTTCGTCTACGAGAGATAAAATTATTGTCTTTCTACATAATATTTTAGCTTAGATGCGAAACTGAGAAGGTATTAATTTTACTATGTTGTGTTTTTAGCTTCGATGCGAAGCTGAGAAGGTATTAATTTTACTATGATGTGTTTTTTTTTTTATTTTTTTTTTTGTGTCTG